>NW_019211454.1:42555374-42655808 GCF_002443255.2 Varroa destructor | reverse complement strand
GACTCTCTTCTGTTTTGAAAACATATTATGAATTGGTACATCACTGAACGTTCAATGTATTACGATTAACAACATTTTTGCGTAAATAATGCACAAACTCATTCACTCATTTACCTGGAGTGATACCTTGTACTAGATAAATAACAAGTTATACCTTATTGGCAGCAGCTCCTCCGACCTTAATGGCAAGCGAGCTGAATGAAGACCAGACCGAGCCAAGCATCTCGGTAGCTTGTTCGGCCGGCGTTTGCGCAGAGCTAACGCTTGGAGGGGAGTATACCTGGTTACCAAAGCCAGAATAACGTCCCCCCTGCGAAGGTGGTAAATTGCCAGGTCGAGACGCGTTTTCCGCTTGTACCCATGAAAAGAACGAATCCTTTTGCCGAGAAACTTCGTCGGATGATATTGACTGATACGCTGGAGTTAAAACATGCATCGCAGACCAAACAGATATACTTTTATGGTTTAATAACAAGTGATAGAAGATAACGTGTGTTTGATCACGATAAGAACATTATAGGGTTCAAGAAATTCTAGCTTAGCCATCGCATCCGTCATATTGGGTAATACGAATAATAAAAAAATGCATTCTAATTATGCAAATTATGCCGCGCTACATAGCTTTATATATATATAAAGCTTAGTTCTATATAGGGACTTCAGTTCGAGCCAGCGGTTCGATAAGATTTTTGCTAAACAATTTACAACTTAATACCATAGACCTTTAGGGTATCCTTGGGGGATTGATAAGCCTATTTTTCAAGCAAGTATGTTGCACAGTGCTGGTAAAGACCCAGAAAAAAGATAACCGTAGCATTTATGGGCACGATAATACCCATTCATTGATAGGATGGTCACAAAGGAACCTACAATAACGTATCGAGAGGCGAGGTACGCAGCACGGATGAGGCGTTATGAAGTTTGTCTCATAGTCGTTTGAGGCGTCTAAAATTACTCGAAAAATCAAATCACCCAATTAAATAATTACTGTTCATTCAGCTTGGTCTTGGTAAACGGTAAATATTACCAGCCACTCCGTGTATTTTAGGCATATGTTCCTGTTATTAGATCCGCCCACACACCTAATAGGGAGTTGGCCTGTTGAGGATGCCGCAGTTGCAGCATTTATCATTACTATGACATTATCCGGCCTTCCTCGATCTTTCACCAGCCTCACCTCCTCCATTTGAAATCCAGTCGCCACTAGCTTGTCCACCAGATCTTATTCCGCTTCCGAAAGGTGCTTTGCTAGCCTTTCCGCTTGACTGTGGCTTACGAAGAATGGCATAACTCTGGTAGTTCCTTGCAGGCGACGTTTCCAAACTCCACTCCTCCCCGCGAGCTTCTGTTGCGATCTTGTCACGGAGCAGGGCGGCCGCTTTCGTATTGTATCTAGATTGAGGAAAAATAGGTTATTAACACATTTTAACACTTAATCTCATAACACTTATTTAATAATAGTAGTAATAATTGATAGTAATTTTAATATTACATCTGGCTTTCGGTTAGTTGGTCCAACTGAAAACTGAAATCTTGGGCGAAACTGGGCCAGAAAAAGTATCTGGAATTTGGCTGGTCACTTAAGCCTCAATCGAGCGACTCAGAGTGAATTTATAATGCACAACTTCCTAATGATGAAAAAAAACGGTGAGAAAAAGTGTATTTTTTGCCTTGGACCTTGCTCCTATCTCGCCTGGATTTGTCTTTGAGGAAGCATTCAGACGACTGTGCTTGTTTTATCATCCTATTTATACCCCACGTTTGGTCATTTGCAGTTACACTTCGGGATAAGCCCGGCTGTTAAGTTCTGAGAGGGTTGACGACAATTTGTTTATACTCGAAATGCGGCTCCTTTGGGACGACTCTTGCTCTTAACTTCCTCGCTCTCAAGTAAATTCGAAGTAATCCAACATCTCGTGTGTAAGCTGCTTTATTGTTTTTTGAGGTCTTTGAGAATGATTTGACGATCTTCTTGCATTACCTGTTCGCATGTTTGTTTCGCACTGTTTCGCACTTTTTGACCGAAAGCTTAAAAAAGAGCTATTTTTAAGCCTCTCTCATTATGAAGCCCTAGGCACCACTTGTACAATGGGCATTAGCTTATAATCCCGGTCCACACAAGTCTTCTGCAGCATTGGCACCACTTATGTGTATTCGATTTCGTTGTAACACGAAACAAGGTGCACGTCCTTCGCTTGTCCAGGTTCGTTGACCAACAAAACATAAAACAAGACCGAGAGTCATTCACTTCGAAGCCTTAACAAAATACATTATAGACATTTAAATTCTCTGAAATTTGTCCTGTGAATAGGCGAGCGTAGTCATAAGACAAATCTGGCCAGCAGTCAGCTTTTGTTAAACAAAAATCGGGCGTTTGGCGATGCTTACCCATCAGTGCATTCATTTTGAGTTTTTTCTTGTTTAGGTTATCGCTCGATGAAACATTATCAGACTTTAATGGCTTACTACGGAAACAAAAACAAAACCTTCAGTTTACATAGTATTACGACAAACCACAGTAATAAATCTTCATTTTTCCACTGGTTATACAAAAATATTTCCTCAATGTCGATCCGAACTATTCGACTCCCTTCTTTGACAATTCATTGGTTACTAGGCAAACAATTGAAAATATTTAGCCATGAATTAGGTTACCTGTCACGCAGGTCCATATCCCAGCTCCAATCATCTTGTTCCTCCAAAAACTCTTTTGCCCTGGAATTACCACCAACCTGCATCTTCTCCAACTCCTGATCTTTCCATTTGTCCATTGTGATTGAGCGCACGAAACTTAAATGTACTCCCAAACCCCTAAAGGAGAATTAGTAACAAATAGGTCTTCTATTATTACATAATAACACACTGATTAAGAATATTTTTAGTTATAATAATATTGTAGTAGGCCCGTCCCTTTTTACCTTAAGTTCGACTCTTCTCGATATTCAACGCACAATGATAATTCAGTACAGATTTCATTCGAGCTCATTTTGGTGCTAATGATGCATGTTTATCTTTAAATAATTGTCGAGAATGCTATTTTATAACAACATTTTTGAAGCTCGAACGTTTTGCTTAAATAAATAAAAAAAAAAGCATGCTACCTATATATATATACATAAAGCCCCCTAGTGATAGCGTTACGTATGCTGATATTTTTTTTACCTGTGCTGTCCAGAGCATTCGAGGCAGATCCATACTCCGTAGGAAACGGAAGCCCATTGGGGATTATGAGCTCCACATTCAAAGCATTTATTATTTCCAAATTGTGGCTGAAGTTTCATCAAACAATGCCGCGTGCGAGGGGACGCCATCTGCGTACAAAAAAGAATGACATTAGGAAAATTATGGAAAAAGGTAAACTTCCATGTTTGAACTCGTGGCTATTGACATTTTAAAAATTACTTCTTTAACCTTAATATTGCTACCGTTAAGGCCTTACATATTGAATGATATTATTTAATTCGTACAATTGAAGAAATCGTAGATAGCGTTCGACAACGTTTCTTTCCAAGTACAACATTTTGTGATTTTTTTGCCCAAACGTACTTGACAAATAACAAACCTCTTTTACATTAGCTAAAAAAAGAACGCAATCGATGAATCTATCATGAGTACGGTCTTGGAATATAAAGTACATTTCAAAGATGAACTGGCCTAGAAGAATGTTTGAAGCCGTATGCAAAAATTAGCCAAAGCGCACGGAAACAACGCGGGCTACCAGCACTTGTGCTAAATTATAGCCGGTATTTTATATGAACGTTCATGAGCATAATTTGCATAGGTTTTACACATGTTGCGGTAGTACTGGTTCATGTCGATGCGGCAGCTATTAGCAAGGACCAAGCATCATTTTTAGGTAGGCTCTCTGCAACACCTTTTAACGCGCATCTGTAGTATCTCTGTCCGTTTTTACGCAACAAAAATCAAGCACCCAATTGTATATTATGAAGGTCGCAGCCTCACACACTATGTTCGATAGCCAAAAATCAACGTCAGGCCATTACTCCAATTAGTAACAAAATCATATTCGCAAGTCTTGTTGCACCTTTCTAGCACGGCTGAACGTCCTGATTGAGTACGAAACGATGATATTCACTTGTAGCCGATGATGCATTTAATTGTAAATTGCAAATAAAGACGGGTATTTAAGTGCATTGAGATAACATGTGGATTCTCAGGAGTCCTGCTGTGAAAATAATTTTGTTTCATAAGCTAAGAAGAGCACCTCAAGTTCTTGCGAAGCACAAACAAAAAAAAAACTAACAGCAAGTACCGAACGGCCCAAGCCTTCTTTTTTTTTTTTACCTAATTCGTCTTATTACACTTGCAGATCTTAGCGGATATCCAGATGAATCATGTTCTGTTAGACATCATTTCTATCGGGAGGACATGTTACATACTCAGACCCCGTAAAGCTATCCTCCGTAGAAATTGTACTTAAACGCACTGCTGTTTAAACCGACTGAAAAAACAAACTTTGCATCAAACAAACAAGCATACGTTAGCCGCTTTCATAATCGCCTTTCACTCTTTCCCGTAACATACGGATTTCAACTACGTGGCTACAGAAGCACTGGAAATCTTTGGTTTTACCTGAGACGTGCGGGAACGTTTGCCGAATCCAGCTGGTAGAGAAGGCCGACAAACTAATTACTGGCGTACTTATGGCAAAATATTTGCCAGCTTAAAATCTGACATCTAACGGGACTCTGTGGGGGTGGACTTGTGGACTTCGCTAAATCGAACAAGACTGCAGACAGGAGCAAGTTGCGAATCCAACAACTCCTTTTCTAACCCTCCCTTAGCAGCAAGCCAGCAACGGACAGAACAACCATTTCTAACGATCCAATAACGACGGACCACGGCTCGACCTGCGATGACATGCTGCAACAACAAATTCCATTTTATAATACATGACATACTTCCAAAATTGTAACATAAAAAATTTAACGTTGATACAATCGAGTACAGTTAAGGATGAAATATACATGGTTCATACAGACGACATAATGCATGAGCTAGTTCTAAGAACTTGCACGCTCACCAACTATCGTGGTAATATCAGTCCAACTCTGCTTATCAGCCGAAGGCGGGAAATGGTTGATATGGCCAGTTGTCTTCTATAGTGTCTGCGCACACAGCTACCCGCTCATATACAATTGACAATAGAGAAGGACAGCTGGAGACTTAAAAAGCAGGCGCGTTTGTTCCTGATAACCGAAATAATCCCACGATTATATGCTGTAATCAAAGGGAATCTACAACAGCATCTGTAAGTTGTATATAATATACAATTTATAATAATCAGTTGTAGAAAGCTAAAACAAGGCACCTACATCTGTGGTCCTGTTTATCTTGTCCAGAACTCCTATACGAAATGAAAAGCGTGTGTGTTTGTGATATTTTGTGACATGAAAGTACTTTATTAACTATTAAAATCGCACCACTTTATTATCACTAATAACATTGTTATCATTATAGTTATATTATTGCTCTCCATAGAATAAGCCATTTTTAAACCATAGAAAGAAATTAACAAATGAGAAGAAGATCACTTTGAAGACTACTAAACGCATTTAGAAATCTTCGAAGTGCAATTGAACTTGCTGATTTCGCCAAATGGTCTGCAAATCTTTTCTAATGAAATGCAAACGGCAGTCGATGTATGATACAAGATGTTCTAATTTCGAATATGAGCACGGAAACTTTCAAGGAAAATTAAAAGGTAAGTTTAGGTGAGACTTTAAACGTTGTCAATCTGTCTTGTTATCCGTGTTGTTGTTATATTGTGTATCTCCAGCTACACTTTACTGCTAAGACTAGAAATAAGCGTACACGATGACGACTTGTATAGTGTAGTTACTGGGCTATTCTTCAGAGATTTGGCACTCAACGGTACGTATCAAATGATAGTAGTAGTAATATGGACGGTGATAATGGGAACAATTATTTTAACTTAGTGAGTTCGATTATATTAGTTGTGACAAAGGCATTGCGATTCCCTAACGTAACCTATTTACTAGCAACGGTTTTGTCATATAGATAGCATCTAGTCTTAGGCAAAGGGCAGAGGTTCCATTCATTTATAAACTTGCCTCCTATATAAGCAAGCTGGCTAAGAATCACATGAATCAAGCATGGGCTTGAAACCAATAAATGGATTTTGCCAATTTGGTATGGACCAGGCTCCTGAAGTATATTACAGGTGCAACCTTCATAGGATACCTAAAGCCTCATCATGATGTCCAAGACGTGTGATCTTTGTTCGCTGTTGTATAGCTTATCCAATTTAGGTACTTGTGTAATTTTTTTCAGTTTTGATAGTGAGAAATATGTTATCTCTCACTAATTAAGTAAGTCTAAATCAATTAACACGGGGATGGGATAGGATAAAAATCGAATGTTTTTGCAATAAAATCCATATTAGCAAAAAACAGATGCTCATTACTTAGGCCTCACCTGTAATTATTCGCTTGCGTACTCGTAATTTCTCTTGCCTTCCTAACAACACATAAATGCTACATAATTTGCAGATACCAAGTTATTTATTCTAATGCCGTTGGTAAAATGGAGAGACTAAAACAGAACTGTAATGGGGACTCCCCCCAGGCTGATGATCGTTCCTAATCCTTTAATTTCTGCTGGCCCTTGACAAGGTTTACGCGTTCAAAACCCTGTGCGGAATTTCTATATGAACACGAGCAATCTGTGCATTTCATTTCGGAATGTTTTAGGTGCGTTATTTTGGCTTGGGTTATAGGCATAATTCTACAAGACGGATGGTCATGTTAAGCGGTAAAAAGAGCGACAGATTTTACTATTACAAATTTTCAAGTAAATCCCATTTAGTAAATAGGTTTTATGATTGTTATGTAGTAATAATCTATCTCGGCTAATGCTCTAACCGTTTTTCTCCTGAAGGATGATTGGAGCGTGATGAGCCCTTTAAGAGGAAATTTATCTTTGCAAATTTCCGAAGCCACCTTAAGCGGCCTTTTGAACCCGAACGTGCTCTCGATATGAATGTTTTAAATTAGTTTGTTAATTTTCAGATGAATTCATTTACGAAATTTGATTTTTGCGCAACAGATATAGCTATACGATAAATGAGCCCCATTGTTGGCTTCGTTATAAGCAACCATTTCTAGCGCGGCAGTAATAGTAATTAGAACAATAATTCGCAGAAGCTGCTGAAAATGGCGGTACCAATACCTATTTCGGACAACCATCGCATCCGTAACTACATTGCGCTTTGAACTATCACCTGCAATTAACTGAAAGCATATCATAAAAGGTCGCAGTATATGTGACATGTATTAATAAACTCGAGATATTCGATCATAATGCTAATCAAACTAATGGACGAGGACCATTTAAAAAGATTTCTCAATCCCTGACCTCCACAATTTTTAGTGCTATTTGTCATATCTCACTACAATATTTCGCGGGTGAAACTAATTTTAAATATGATAAAATTTTAGAATATTTTTTTTATTTTAAAAACAAAACACAGAAAGTCTCTAAAAGCAACTAGCGTATTTTGGTTGAAAACACCAAACACTCACAGGACCTTAATCAAAGCTTGAATTAGTTAAAGTATTATAAACTTCTTTGTTTTTTATTTTTTTTTTTTAAATAGGTTTACAGTACTAACTTGTTGGGTAAGTAGCGCATGTTTTTAAACAGCATTCGGTTTGCTTATTTGTTTCCATTTCCATGAAGAAAAACACAGCATCCGTGAAAACAGGGTTCTTAGGCTAACGAAGCAATAACATGAACAAGGACAGCCTTAAAAAAGTTCCTCAAGTGTTCCAAGCGTATATATAGCTAGTTCTTTACAGTTATATCGAATGTACGATACACATTTACCGATTTACCGCTCTCTCTAGCTCAATGCAAGATGTATCTTTGTTCTCAGGCGTTCTGTTTATTAAAGTTTCATTATTATTATTATTATCAAGGTAGTGACGAAAAGCGGAAAATGAATTGTCAGAACGAGTAGGCGCTTGATGTGTACACGTCAAGATTTCTTTGCGTCAACACATTTATAATGGGTAAGAATACCTACGGCCTTATTGACGGTTAATTTCGAATATATCACAAATAGGGATTGTAACCATAATAACATTGGATTCAATAGGTAATAACACCTTAAATTTAATATTATATCTGACGGTTTTCAGTGACAGTTTCGGAGCTCGGCTGTACATTTTTTTACAGTTTTATTGGCATGCCTTAAAATCTAACCCTGTCCACAATCTGCATTACCGTGTGTTCTTCGATCACATCAAGTTTGGTCAAGTTGTCGTAACTAAATACTTTTAGACACCTAAAAGACAGAAGAATAAGAGATAAAACAACAATTCAACTCCCTATAACCAGCCTCCGCGCCTTTTAGCGCTCGACGGCTGGAAGCGGGAGCGGTCCTTCGAACAGACGTGCTCATCACCGGCAGGTTATCTGCTGACCCGCTAGGAGTCGCTGCGAGTCCCAGTTGGTCGGATGCAGCCATAGCAGGCACACGTGACAGCCATTCGCTAGCTAGAGTGCGCCATCGACCGCGCTGTCAGATCGCCGCTGTGCCCGAAGAAATAGCCGAAACAGTCGGCTGTTCGGCAGTAGTCAATGAGTGGCCGCCCCGGCGTGTAGTTCATGCTGTCGTGAATTCTACGGTTGAAACAACGTGCGTTCATGTATAAGTATGAGATTCTGTGGCTAGCAAACAACAGCCTAGAGAAATATAGCAAGTCAACGGTGGCTAATACACATAGACGCCGTTTGCGGATACTGTTCGTGATGTGTTGTGACTAACATCAAGTACATTCTGTTTGATGTCTCGTTTTCCCTAGCTGTCAGTCACTTATATCGGATATTATTAGTGCAAAACGGTCTCCATCTGTTTATTGTCAGTGGCTGTATCGGTACCTTACCTGCATACAGCGCCACGTATGATTATCGAACGCTCGAAACAGGTAAGGGCGATCTTTTTGTTCAGGGCAATTGAAATAGAATGAACCATCGTCAGCTTAGCGTCAGCATTATAGTAGAGGTCGAAAGCCAAAAGCGCGGAAGGTACTTGGTGGCGAAATCAATGGCTAGAAGTGCATCAATTGGCACCGTGCAAGAGTATCAAGTCTGTAGTGTGATAGAAGCAGATGTTCTTTGACGAGAGAGGTGATTCTACCAGAAAGAACATCGCTTATTATTTGTAACGCAAGGAGAAAATAACAAAAACAGCTCGTGAACGAAAAGTAACATCCATCCGTCCACCAGCTAAACTTATACCGGTAGCGGAAGCTTGATTGAGACAAGCGTTAGTCCCTGCAAGAAAGCGCATTATCGAGGAAAAGTATACCCTGTATACCGGTATATATCTATATATATAAATGCGTATGCACCGTAGGAGTACACCGTCGCATGCTGGATTTTGATGTGTGTTGTCTACGGTAATGCTTCGTCGCAAATATTTCCCCCTTTCGGAAATTGTTTCGGATGTCTTTAGGCGCAGTCGAAGCTTTTGTGCAGATCAGACGAGAGTTTCTGGTTGGAGGCTGTGCTTCTGGATTGGCCTGCATTGTTAGTGCTGAACAGCCATGGAGGGGAACCTAAGCAGAATCGTCCGTCCGGGGTGTCATTTAAAAATCAGCTATTTAACATGTAGGTACTATAGGCGGGCTGTAAGGAGACGCGCGCTAGTGACATGCTTCAGGTCAGCGCCCTAGGCAATACAGGGTGACTGAGAAAAAGTTTTTCGGTTGGCAAGCTATGTTTGCCAATTCAAGGTCACGCAGCGTTAAATCTGACACGTTTCTCCTGGAGGCTAGTCGATTACTGCAGGAGAGAAAACGAACGCCGACGTGAACGAGCGGAAGTGCGTGAAGGAATGAGAGAGAGAGAGAGAGAGCCAGGAGCGGTTAGGCCGCACTTAAATTCGCATTTTTAATTTGGCAAAGAGAATAAGACGGGAAGATTTGCCAATTTAAAGTTTTCTCCGCACCAGCGCCGTTTGTTAACGTTGCGTTGCCAACTGACCGCGATGAACAATGTCAAATGGAAAGAATAGCTCCCGAAGAAAGGAGGGAAAGAGAAGAGACCGGTGCCTGGGAAGGGTAGGTATGTGACGTTTGTGTACTTTGCCCAAATTTTTGCCAGGTAGGACGTCTTAGAATGTGAATGACATGTCTAGTAACCAGGGCAGTTCTTGATAACATGTACTGCCGCACTCACTATACACCTGTTGGCTACAAACTACACTTATCTCATGCTGTTTCTACCGATGTGATTACCACCCAGTTAAACGAGATCTCTAAACAGAAACTAATTCGGTTTTGCCGTTTGTTTGGGTGCTGAGCGCCTCTGTCGGTCGTTCGTGCTCGGTAATGCATATTCCGTTTACGATATGGGATAAATTTGTATTTAACCAAGCGTGACCAGCTGTCTCATTTTTAACATTCAGTCCCTCATTTCGTTATTTCTGCATTTCTTTGTTTACCTTCGATTTCATTCATACATCAAAAAAGTAAGTTGAATCAACCTTTACGGGTGAAGCTTCACGTCCAGTATCGCCGTTAGGCGTTTCGTCACACGGCTGGCTTGCAGCGAAAGAAGTGTGTCTATGCCCGGATTCGAACCTGGATCACGACATATCCCTGTGTCACCCTCTAATCTATCACGGGCTCAAGTTGAATCAAGCTGGGCTGTCTAACTTCGCGCAACAATGAGCTTTGCGCAAATTAAAACTGCGGGTATGCCTGATGAAATCTGACAATAGTGTTTCTGTGATTTAACTTAATCAGCGATCAATCGCTAGAAGAGCCGAAACGATGACACCGGTTCATGATGTAATGAACACATCGAATCTAACTTTCTGGAAGAGCCTGAAGTCAGGAAATACTACTGCTTTCTCGCTGTTCTCTTTAACTGAATTTTTCGCAATATTACCAATCGGTTCTCTTCTAGAGTCTCTCTCTCACATTACGACGTTGTGAGGTTGGCGCGTGATAGGATTGCAATCTAAAAACCTCGGACTGGTCGTAAGTCATATGCGTAAAAATTAGAAATGCTGTTTTTTTCAAACTAGGATATCAGGAATTGCCTTGTTTACTAACACAAGTTGTAACGGAATTAAAGCAGTGACACTTAGTTGCTTTCAAGGCTTGGCCGTCCCATCGACCTAATTTATAATGAGAAAAAGTGTATCTTAGATATGCTCAGCAGAGGATCGTCTACATTAATATTTGGTGCTATCCTTACCGGTCCGAATTTGCGGTTTACAAGGTAGCAAACGAAGGGTAGTAAGTTGCCAATAGATCGGTAATATTGGCTGATACATCCTTTTCGTGCATGTTAATCAGCGACGAACTTTTAACGGAAGGACATTTTCGAATGCTTAGCAATGTGCAGTAGACTTGTAGTGATATTCAATTTGTGCTACAACGCAATTGTTACCTCGCAGCTTTTTCGTTGTGACAAATAGGCCTGCTTTTTGTACGTTTCTTACTGTTTATCTTACCGCTTTTTTATTAGCTGATCAATAAGTTGCCTTCTTCTTTCTGTTTTCTTATGCCTCGTTCTTGAGCAGCTAGTTGTCGTCGTCATCGCTCGTTATTACAACCGTTATGGTCATGACCTCGGAAGTTTTGAATGTCGTCCTATTATAGACTATTTGAAACCGCTGTAGTAAGAATACGTAAAACGACATTTGGACGAGTGTTACGGTGTGAATGTTGACAATATTGTTCAGCAATAAGAACGATAACAATACAAATAATATAGTATTATTATTAAACATTAGTTACAGTTAGCAAGACAGATTCTGGTACCATTGTGCCATCCTGTGGAACAGGCGTACACCCATAGAAGAGCGATCACCGCTAAGACTTTTGTATATGTTGACAGCGCGTATATATATAGATGTATGTGTATCTGTATGTGGGTTTTTGTCATTGTCTCGGACCCAATGTAATGTACAGGCATTGATAACGTTGGCTTTTGTAGAGCTCGGCAACAAAATTGGCAGCGGAGCCTGCCTGCGGAGCCTGCCTGCGGAGCCTGCCTGCGGTCCCGATTACGGCGTTTCGTATAGGGTATTCCGACCGCGACAGCGGGCCTGTAGATCCGTGCTGCTTGCACACCCAACCGATTTTCTCCTTCTGCTCCATTGTCAGCCAGCAGCTGAGCTGTGATCGGACTGCGAGTGGTAACAGGCACCAGGAAGCGACAACCCTGAAAACCTCGATAGACGTGTGACGGTCTAACGGAGTCGACATCCCCGAGACGCTAGAAAAAAGGATCAACTCACTTCGGTCCCACCAGGCCTGTCACTGGCTTTCGAAAAAGACATGATCAGCAAGCGTGCAGGCTTCGACTGTCGCTGTCGTTGTTTCTAGCAGTGAATTGACAACTATTTGCTGGTCAGTCATCGTTCTAGCGAAAATAAAGGGCGAGAAGCAAATGAAGGCAGCACTATTTTTCTGCGCAGGCAAAGCAGACGGCACGCAGTGAAGGCGACAGCAAACCACAACTACGGCTGTCGATAGAAATGTATCGGGAACAGAGTAGGGCAAGGAAAACAAAGCAGAAGTTCCGGGGGCTTTTGTTGCTCCGGCTGGAGTTGTTATGATTGTTGTTGTCAGAACTGTATCGGCGTTAGGATGGTTGTTGTTGGACGCTGGGGCTGTTTTGGAGCAGATGTTCTAGCCATTTCGTGATGTTGGTGTGCAATAGTTCCCGATAGTGGTGACGTCATTGTTGTTGATGGTGGTGGCTGTTGATTCCTAATAGCGTTCTTCGCAAACGACGACGTGGTAGAAATAGGACGAAGCTGAGCGGCGGAAAAGAAATCGATTGGTCGTGCGTTGAAACCGCACAAAGGTCACCTCTTGCTCATTACCGTAGACGATGACAACGAAGCGTTTTTGTTGTTGGTCACCACTATCGGTGCTGTCATGACGACGGAAGAATGAGTCGGATAGAACGTTTACGAAAAGAAAGAGGAGACCTACTAGTTTCAAATGATTATAATAAAGCGTTTTGAGGCGCATCAGGAAAACGACAATATGCATTGTATAGAAGGAAATAGACTACTGCCAAGAGCTGCGTGCACTATTACTTACAGTTTATTTTGCTTATATCTTGCAGTGTGCTTTTTTTTTGCTGAGCAAAACCTGTAAGGTTTTGTTATTAAAGGTCGACACACAGTTGGTTGGTAACCTAGAGGGATAATGCGCCGACGTTTACAACTTGGGCAGACGTATGTATGGTTTTGATATGGCTTTGATACATCAATGTAGGTATACATATTCATTTCACTGGGCAGCCAGGCACCGTGACTTATACCACGTTTATCTAAGTTCTATTGCAGAATTTTGTCTCTATAATCTCGAAGCGATGTATCGTTAACTGAAGTTTACGTCGATGTGATAGCTCGCAAATGTAGCTAATGAAGTATGATCCTATGGAGGTGGCATACTGAAGCAATGATAATTATAATAATGGCAGAATAATTAATGCGAAATAGCTAAGCACTTAAGGGTTACTCAGATAATCAGCTGACTATATTTCATTGTCATAAATATTATTGATATTGTTGGAAGAACCATGCGAGTGATAAATGACCATTGCTGCTTAACTCGAACCGTAGAAACAAATTTTTACACAAGATCGTTCTTTGCAATTTTCTGCTGGTGACGTCCATTGCTGAGGTACATCGAGGTGCGCTACTCACGTTTTGTCTTTGTAATTCGTCAGAGAGAAAAAAAAATTAGAGCATAAACATGTTCCGGCCGTTTATTTTAATGGTTCATTTTTGACAGAAGTTAAGCAGATGCCAATGATAGAAGTGCCTATCCGTTTCCAGTAGTTAGATAACCAGTACTATTATTATTGCAATAGTATGTTAGGCGATTCGTGTTTGCTGTCTTCATTGCTGGGAACTCAGATAATCAGCGATTACTGAAAAATGAAAAAGCTGTGTCTCAGTGGTTAAAGAAGAGCTTTGCGAATTGCGCTGTAGATGCAGTGCTTCAAAGAACACGATAGATCGACTTCAAGAACAAACTGTGTTTATATAGAACAGTTAGCACAAAGGAATAACTGATTGAGTCCACGTAATGTCAAGGTCTGTGCGCTTATGCTGTATATATGAGAGAACTTAAATTGTCGTCAAAATTTCTCCGTAGTATTTCTGCGCCTGGGCATTTTCAAAGTGTATTTAGCGGAACTAGAGCTTCCTACGTTAACGCAGCTAATGCACATTGTGAAATGGAATGAACTATAGCTGGCGTAAAATGAAGAGCGGGCTACTGATGAAACTCCCATAAATAAATATTTGTCACACAGGATATGCTTAATGGCGTAGGACAGGACAATCAAATCTTCAAATATTTAAAGTGCGGTATTCCCATCGAAGTTGCCTCGGTAGTGTACCATGTGTTGTTTCAAATCCACTTTGAAAAGAGAAACAAAACAAAAAAGAACTAAAAAAGAAACATGCGCCGTCCAAAGACTGCCTGCCCCAGCGTTCATGGCCGAGAAGAAACGGGTTTCCAATTTACTCAGTTTGGTTGGGTAAGGCCTGTTCCAATTACTCATTGAGACTTTCGTCGCCCATAATATGCTTAATAACTATACTGCATTATCAAACGAAAACAGGAAACAGTGACATTAATGAAAGTATTATTTTTATAAACACCGAAATGGATTGGACTACTAAAGGAGACACGGAGGCCAATCCAGCACTACTAGCACTATAAGTATATGTCGCATGTGGCAGACCTCTGTAGATATTGTTGGTTTATAAAATTTGAATTGTCGATTGCTAAATGAAGCCACAAGCCACTTAAATAGAAGTTAACAAATTTGACTGACGGTCGGAGAGCAGGACGCCGTTGTGTTAGTGTGTCGTAGCGATTGTGTCCCGGATTGAGGTTGTATTACAAAGTGTTGTTGCGTAAGTTTTATGGTCTGACTGAAAAGAAGAGCAGGGGGCGTTCCTGTTCAGAGGGTGCAGCTATGGGTCCTACGGACGGCGTCGAAGATGCTCTGAGTCTATTTCTGTTTGGCCTTACTACATATGTGTACGCTGCTGTGTTTATAAAGGATTGTTTACTGTGAGTAAACCGATTTGTGTGACTGCTTGCTTACTGGCGGCCTATACGGAGATAGGTAGCTGGTCGGGTGATTGAATGACGCGGGAGTTTTGAACAAGCTCGCAATTGTCCAGTCGTCTCGCTCGGCTTTCTACTGTTACGACGTCAACGACGACTACTTGGCCTTCTGCGATGGAAGAAGCTGCGACAAGCGCTGCTGTCGCTCCTGCTACTGTATAAATTGCTTTGTAGGTCGAGCGTGTTAGGTTCAGTCATGTTTTTGCATCTTCATGGACTACAGTGGCGTACGATATGGATCCGGGCAAGAGGCAAGTCGTCTTTTAGCCAGAATGCCGCGTTTATTCTCTGTTGCAACTGCATATCATTCTTCGGCGTAAGTCCGCTGCCCTGCATCTACACGCCCGTATCAAAACAGAGTGTACGGCGTTGTGCTGGGGAGATACCACTTAAGATTGAAGCAAAAGGGGCTTCCATAGAGATCAGATAAATGATTCAAATATATATATATGTATATTTATGAATACGACGCATATAATTTGTTGCAGAATGAAGAAATTCAAAGATTGGAAATTAGCACAGGAAAACGAAGAAAATGGAAAATGGTGACAATACAGAGGAGGTATAATAAACTGGTTGCGAAACCTTCTGATTCTGAAACAATTGCATCGAAATTCTAATATTAACGATTAGTTGAATAACGACCCTTATGTGCCTATATTGTCAACGAAGTTATACAGAAGTGCTCCATCTGCTTGTTGGCAAAGTTTTTATAAGGTGACAGAACGATTATCTCGTGTCAACAGGGACGGCTCTGAGCAAGTTATTATAAGACCGTCTAGTTTCGTAGATGATTTTGGCATATTAGGATCGATCAAGTAGGACAAAGGTCGAAGAAGATGTCTTACAGGCAGAAATATGCGTTGGACGGGGGCCCACGTTTAGTCCGTCCTATGATGAACTGACATGAGTGCCTTAATATCAACTGTAATGGATAAACTGCAATTAATAGCTATGAACCTTAGTGCGAGGCTGTCGGTTAGAGTATAATGTGGTCTAGAGGTATATGAAAATTACATATTGGGCCAAAAGCCTAGATACTTAGGTCTACTTGCCTTAATAAATTTTGCTTCGGGGAATAAAACAGAAACATTCATCTTTTTTAAGCAGTTTGAAAAAAGTATTTTGTTTTATACTTTTTTCAACTGTCAAAAAATTTTTCGAAATTGTTCTTCCAAGCTTTTGCCTTACTTTGTATCTTGTGTGTCCTACACCATAATAGATACATATGCTCATATTGTACTGTCCTTCAATCCTTACAAACTACCGAGATCAGAAGTGAGAATTTAGAAGCATATTAAGCGTTGCTGTTCTTCAGGAAAGCACTACTCTTCTAAAAGCAGAGTTATTGAGTTACTTAAAAGAGGATTGAGCAGATTCTTAGGGTTTCTGGTTTGCTTCGACAGATGACCATAAGAGCTGCTCGTATCGCTTCGAAATGTGCTGAAACTATTATAAGCTTCTGTCCGTTGACTCAACCCCTCGGCCGTTCGTCGTTCCTCTCAGCTTGTCTTACATCCCCTACCCTCGATCCGCTATTGCTGTCAGGCTACCTTTCCCATTGCTCATACCTCTTCTCCTCACTTTTGTGCAGTACAGTAAGAGTACGCAGTTCGTAAGAGGAACGGCAGCGCCGTCATTACGACTGGTCGACGTTCAGCCAGCAGTCGGAACGACAGCACGGTTAGGTGCTGCCCCTGCGACCAGCTGTGATTGGCACTATTACGGCAGTTGGTCGTATGGATTCCGATGAGTTGCCGGAAATGACAACAACGACGAACGACGCTGGGTTTTGCTGGTTAGATAGCCATAAAGTGACGACTATCAACGTTCGGTTAGCTGCCTCCGTATAACCCACACGTTTGCTTATTTACTTAGTGAGCTCTGAGTCTGCTTTGGCTGAGTGTGAGCTCAGCCATACTTTAGCTCATTCCAGTTCTTTTGGCCGCTTCCTCAAAACAGTTTTTTCAACCTTCCGCGTTTTCTACCCGATATGCATAGCCGCTTTCTTTGTGCTCACACAAACTGGTAACGGCGACCGACCATCGGCCACGCTGTCCTGGATCGTTCCTCTTGTTCTTTTCTAATAGCATTGATCTGGTCAGACATGGCCTGTTCTGACTTATCGAATGGCGGGAATGACCAAATGGGGAAAAAAGCGCGATGAAAGTCTTTTGAACAGAAAGAACGGGGCATTGTCATTGCCTAAACCGAATAGTCATAAATCGTGCGCTGGGGCCTGTGGCAAGAGTAATCAAAATAATTTTATTGAGACCATTTGCTAATATTACTGTTGCCGTTATCGTCACTGGGCCTTACATAGTAGCCGTTATAACCATATGATGAATGAGTGACGTGGTTTTATCTATCTTGTAATTTTTCCTTTTCATACTGCGACATTTTATTGTTTACTTTCATTTTATGTATATGTACCGATTCCTCCATGAATGACATTCTCCTTTGGTCTCATTATATAGCAAATTTGTTTAGCTTGTTTATCCTTTTTATGACCATGGCTTTGTGCCCATAATGTGTTTGTGTCAAAAACGTGAGGCATCGTTCCAGTGTTTGAATAAGCGACATCTTTTTTGTACTACCACAGCCACTTCCGTATGGTATAAATCCGGCTGGATCGTTTTAATATAGTGCTTAGTTATAAACATGGCTACGAAGTATTTGTTTGTATGTTGCATATTGAAGTCTATGCTTCAGGTAATTTGTGGTCGGTTGAGTGAGTGAGATTCCGGGCATTTTCATCGTCTTTGTTGTCGCGAGGGGCGATGTTATGGAGTAACAGACCTGAGCGAACCTAGCAAAAAGGCGGCTGTCGTGCTACTGGAAAAGTACTGGCCGTCTTGCTTAGCTTTCCGCCGTTGTGATCCTACTAAAAATGACACTGCTTTGCAAAAACCAAGGCTGGTTCCCGCCATTGTCATCGTCGTTGGAGGGAATGATATGCGCTGGGTACCATTGGCGTTTTTTTGCCAGATGCGACACGGCGTTCGTCAGCTGGGTTACTTTGGTTGGCCTGAGTCCACTTTCTTTCCGGTTCTGTTTGTTCTTACTGGCTTGGGTCTCAGCAACTGACGAAGGCCAGCGATGCATGCTATTAGCGTCCCATAGAAAGTCCGCAAACGTCAGTTAGAACCGATGCTATTCTATGGCCTGTACCTTTTTTACAAAAGATCGAACATCCATGAAAATGCTGTTTTAGTCTGATAGCCCCGATCGCAGCAGTGGTAAGAGCCATCAGTTTATGTTTGTTGGTTGTTTACCCCTGCTCTACTTTTACCCCTTTCGACTGTGACTCTTGTTACTACTGATCTTGCCTGGGTAGTTGTTGCAACTACTATAACATTCCTCTCCTAAATTCTCTCGGGACCTGGTTGACCTGTAGGCCCTAGCTGTCCAAGGGCACCGCCAGATCGATGCTATGCTGAGACCTGGTCGGATTTGGAGGAAACGCTCCGTTCATGTAGAAGGTCCTCTTGAGATTTTATCTAGGAGGCTTTGGCATTTTGATACTCCCCTTACTTCTTCACTTCTTCTTTAAAGTGCGACTTAGCTGGTCTGTTCAAACCCAGAATAGTACGGAGCAACTCTGTTGGGCCCCATTTGCACACCCCAATAATCAACATTAAGAGAAGTGAATTAAGGCGGATTTGCCACTTGGTCTTCATTCTGTTTCATCAGAGCAACGGTACGTAACACAGCTACTTGGTTCGGGGAAGGCATTGACGAAAACGGAATAAAAGTGTTAATAGGAAACAAAAGCGCCTGTACAGATACTGTACGGGAGTATGGGCACTTAATACCAGATATGTTTGCCATAAAGAGTGCACGGCTAATATCATTTGCACAGTCTCAGTTCATTCGTGACATCATTCTGTGCTACAATTCTATTCGGCCTGCATCAGTGCAAGCCATTCGAGAGGTTACGCTTCCATTTTTTTTTCCATATTCCTTTATTTTACATGTCTTAATTACTACAGAAGCGATGCACAGCCTGTTCTGCTGCGTTCACCAGTTATATTTTACAACGGCAGAAACGCAGCTTTGCTATCGTCTGGTCTTCATATCGTCATAATCGTTGTTCAAACGATTTCTTTTCCTCTCTAGAGTTTAGGTGTGGGACGGTACGTTCGCAGGCGATGCACCCACATCAGTTCGAGTAATAGGAAACTACACGGCGGATTCAAGGGGCATGGCAAAAGGTGCTCCGACGGGGGCGGCTCTATGCCTGTCTATCAGCAAGCCAAACAGGCCTCAGTGACTACCAGACGGCCAACATGGGCAAGAGCGTCAACAATAGTCCTTGGTCGGCCGATTGCATCGTTTCGAGAGCCGCATCTCAAGGCAGAGGATGGTATGTATCAGCGGCTGAGACTTCTTTTAAAACATTTAGAAATGAACACAGTTCTAGCCGGCGCTGCTCTTACCAGTTCTTAATAATGATTGCTGATTGCACAATTGGCATTCCTTTCTAAAGTCAAACGTTAACTCCTAGTAGTCGTATTCTTGGTCATCATTTTCAAGCCCCTACTCCGCATTCTAAAACCAGAGCGAAAAGTACCGTTACAGCATTACTAGAAGTGGATTTCAGATACGTGCATACACGAGTAATATATACTTCCACACTCCTCGCCCTTGTGCGCTCACAAATACATAGTGGGTGTACCGTATCGCATTTGTGTGTGCGCGCGTTTTGTCTGGACCGTGAAATATCAGAGTTTTGTCGGTATCCAGACAAGATAGACGCGTTCTTCTGAGGCGTCAACCATCTTTCTGTCCATAACATAAACATTGTACAGCGGAGACCAACACATGGAATAGGCGAAGTCTCGTTATGTTTCAAGTCGGGAGTTAACTGCCTGATAGACAAGGCCTTGACGCATTAGTGTAGAGCTTCATATTGGAAGTGTTATAGAAACAGCATGGATGCGCTCGCTGCGCCCGTTATGCACGTAATAGAATTCGTCCGTGGAAATGCCAACCGTCGCCGAATGAATCGTCGTCTTCGCTGGTGTACACCCGCTGCCACGCGTCGGTCCTGGTAACCGCTGCTAACTACTGTAGGCTACCAGTACTGAAAAGTAAGGCAACACATCTTCCCGCGCGCTACGAAACAGCTCATACCGTATATATAATTGTTCCGTGCAGAATAACCAGACGACTGTGCTCATCAGCATTAGATCTCTTTGTAGAGTCTGTCCACGACGTTGTTGTTGTTATCGTTTGTTGACTCTCTTCGTTGTTGGTTACTGATTGCGCCGGTGGGTTACACTGGGTCTGGCTGTCTGTCTCTTCCCCTTCGCCCAGTTATTGTACAGTCACTGATGCTTGTGCATGCATGTCATCGCAGCAGCTCTTCACAATTGTGTCATATTATTCCAACGTTCATTCTGCTACATTCCATCCAAATAACAATGCCATCATCGTGCAAGTGGTAATACTAGTCGGCGTGGCGCACGGTTACCGTGCACGCGGTGGTCATGGATGAGTGATCGCGCAAAAATAATACGTTGGGAATGCACATTCCACGGTGCGACTGGGAGGCGCCGACGACAAGGTGCTCATAACGAATACATTAAACGACAAAGGACAAACAGGGATACACAAGACCCGTACTACGTCCACTCAGGGTGAACGATAAGCTCGCTTAGCCAAGATCGAGTAGAGAGAGTAATAAAGCACTAAGACCCTAAGATCACCAAAAACTGATATAACAAGTAATCAAAAAGGGTCGGACGATGACGGTGAGGGTTTTTTTATTGTGTCATCGAGTATAAACGTTTCGATAGTATTGTATAGAAATAAAGTACACCTTGGTATACGGCATAATGATTACAAATATTTGAGCAGTGGTGCTGCTAAAAGATCCTTCTTTTTACGTTTGGGCGTCATGCAGGTGCTGTACGATTTTGCGAAACGTCAACGGTTTACAATAGCAGTGGTGTTGAATGACATCCTTCGAGACCCAACCCCCAAAACCAAGCACACAACAACGCGCGCAGTCGCATGTAAACGGCGCGATTATTTTTCGACGCGTAGCCAGACAAGTTGCATCGCGCTTTATCTTCGACACTTTACATAGAATCATTTGGGGATTAGTTTATGCGAATGTTTATGAGACATAACTTTCAATTGCGTGCACTCGCACTTAGCCACAGTTCTAAATAAAACGCAGGTTCAACTGAAGTGAGAGGCTATTTTTATCTCAAACCCTATTAGCCTTTAGGGGCTTCAGATCGATGTGTCTGTAACATGGGTATATGTGTGCGTTTTATTCAGAACTTGAGAAACCTAGTGTAGCCTATACGAACACATATTGCAGGGCGTTTGACCGTTCTCGAAGTCAGAAAAGCTTTTCTTAGATTTAAGCGTTCCGGCGAGACGCAGTATAGAAGTGCGGCGAAGAACTCACAACAACCTTGAGTAAGTCGATGTCCTTTGTTCTGCTGTTTCTACAACCAAACGCTTTCAGCTATCGAATATTGTCACATACGTACTCAAAGAGAGTCGTCGCCAGTGTTCATTGTCCATATCCAACAAAGACTTCTCTCTAGACTATAGACTTCATGACATAGACAATGAAGCTTTGAGGTACGAGCAAGTATTTTGGTTTTGACAATTACTTTGAAGAAATACAATAACTTGACTCTCCATGTTAGCATACAGTCTTCCATGTCGTGCGCGATTCATGTACAGCCGAAGGTCGTGACACGCTGAGTAGAGCCAATACGCAGCGGAAGCTTGTTACTGTGAACGAGAATCCTATCTAAAAGTATCCACTATATGACGCTGAAAGTGTGTGAAAATAATCAGTGGTTTTCAATCGTAATAACAATATGAATAGAAAAGCTTATCATTGATGTATGTGGCCGTCACAGTTCGGTGCTAAACGGAATTGGCCATAGGGCGGCAGCGTTTCGTTTACAAACGTATAGTTTGTGAGCTATGAGCTGCGCAACAATGAAACAGCCCTAGCTTTTTTATTGCGATGTTCAGCAAAGGTTTTTAAACAATAAGCACGTTGCAGACGGAGGTCAGTTTTGTTAAGGGGGAAGTCGTCAAAATTTTGCCCAACAGATAAGTCAACCAGCCGATTACCGTGTAACGATTTAAGCAAGCTTCACGAACGCCGCAAACTGTGCAAAGAAGCCAGCGTAGGATAGCTTTCCAAGTAACAGGGGGCGGCTACAAGCTCACGTCAGTGGGTACTGATCGGTTAGGCGGATTATTGAGCGCGACCATAGTAAACAGCATAGTTCGTATTTTCCTCACGAAGATGAGTCACTATTACCAGGGGTAAGCGGCTGTTGGACGTCGAACTGATAGCGCTATTCGATACAACTGCTAGCTGATCATGCCGGTTTACTGGTCTGTTAATTTAATCCGTCCTATTCATTTGCCGCTTTAGAACGACAGAATTGTTTATTACTTGGCCTGCCTGATGCCACGGAGGTTAACGGTTTCATTAGGACGAACGGGAAGAAAAGCAAATTTAATTAACACGGAAAATCTTATATTATCGTGGCGAGAGGGAAAAAGGTCGAAATAGGGCCTAGCTTGCGCCGGCTTAATAGCTGTGCCGTTTGTTTAAGTCACGTTTGTTTAAACGAGTTTCATTCGTTTAAAGTACACCTTTATTTTGTGTACCTCACTGTGTGTATGGGAATGCGCTAATTCTGCCAACGCTAATATTGCCGCTATCTATTTTAAGTCCATAAATTGGACGATTGCCCTAATAATAATTATTACGATACTTATAATATTATCTAACTATATGTTATATAGTAAATTATGAAATATTGTAAATGCAGTCCCCGGAGTGCAATAGAGCTATTCGGCATGTTGAATTTTACTGCAACTGTTTTGGCGATTTCGAAAAGTACTGAAAGAAATTTCCGGGTCATTTCGATTTAGCCCAGTGGTATGTCCGGCACACAAGGCACGTCGTTGGCTGCGGGTATGGCCAGCTGATTTTTGTTGCTGGGGTGGTAATCAAAGGAGCAGACAGCTGCGAAGGCGTCCTTTAGAATCTTGGTAAAATAATTTGCAAGTGTGCCAACCTTTGCTCACCGGGACACAACGAAACAATCGCAAGTGAGCTAACCGGTTTGCAAATCAGATCCCCTTTGTTATTGAAAATCGATATAAAATCATTGGCAGAGACCATTGTCAAGCGCTCTCTATTGCAATATACGGTAGTTTGAATGCAGTGACAAATATTATCGATATCTGTAGATGAAAAAGATGCTATTTTTTAATAATAATGTATAACAATACTTTATGTAGATTCGTCTCTTCGAAGCCGCCGGCGTGTACCAATGTAATTTTCAGAACGTGTTTTTTTTCTAAAAAAGGTTCAGCATAAGCATAATCACTCGAGCCCAATATACAACACGTTGACTGTGTCATATATAAAATAGTCGTTAATATACATTTATAAGACTACTTGTTCAGAGAATGCTGTTAGTAATGCTTCCTTATGACACCAATCAAATGTCCGGCTATGCGCAGCCTAACTATATAGTAAGGGTCGCTAAGTAACTTTACTTGCATATACAATAATTCATATAGATTTATTTAGCTGTTAACGGCATCGCCAGATCCGCCAAAATCAACAACAGAGGTTCAATATACTGACGACGCTCTGGCAGGCTCTATACTATTGTGGAGCAATGATTTATCAAAAAATATCAACGAATGAACGAAACAAATTATTGTTGCTAACACTAGCGACCCATGAAGCTAGTGGGTATATTTAGTTTAGTGCTAGGAGATCTTACTTATATACGTGTGCACCAAGCTATTGTCTTCTGCGTGTGGCATTGTCCGTGCCAAAAGCACGTGAGGCGCCACGTACAATACACGATGCACGTAAGGTTGGCATTATACCACCAAACGTAGACGAAGCAATAAGAATAACAACCAACGTTAGGCCGTCTACTCAACTGGCTGTACTCTAGCTGGCCTGGCTATTGCTAGTGCGCATGGAATAAACCGGCAAACTGCAGAGACGACAGCGAGAGACATTGTGCGCGTTGTGTGTGCAGGCACAGCCAGCGCCGGACGGACAGGGGCAAACTTGTAGGAGGAGCGAAAAGTGCTTTGTTGGTCAAAGCTGTGAAGGGTCCGACGCACCCCTTAAGCTAGGATGTAATGCCCTCAAGGAAAGCCCCATTAGGCAGGCTAGCCTTTGCCGGCCTTGGGTATTTCCCGTCGAACCTACACGACTACGGGCACCGCCCGGAACCCCCACCAGCGTGGTCATTTATATTGAAATGAGGCCACCCATAGCTGGTCCGCTCTCCTGCACCGAAGAGAACGCCAGGGAGATCAGAGCGCCAGGAGTCATTGTGCAAGCACGAAAATGGAGAATGCACAACGAATCCGACAAGGCTCCAGCAAAGGGAAATAGGCGGATAGGGCAAGCGGGGAATGGCTTCGTTCTCGCCACCGCAAGCTGCTGCCATGATGATCACTGGGTGTAATTTCTTACCTCGACGAACCTGGTAAAGGCTGACAAATTTTCGGTAGCGTTTGTGACCATTTGGGTATGCGAGATAGCTCAACATCAATGTTAGTTAGCGCGTCCTGAAACAACCTTGTAATTATATCAGTGACAAGAAAATATGAATTATTTAGTGTGCTAGTTAGATTACAGTTGGAATGGAAATGATTCATTAAATTAGCCTTTACTTACTGTATTCTGTGCCTTAAAGGTCCTTACGCATCAAGAAAGCGTTCATATACATAGTAATCTCTCGTTGCGATCCTTCGCGCTGTATTTGCAATAAACGAACATGCACACTGCTATTCTTATTAAAGGCCACGACAAAACGCCCGATTTCTCTTGCTGCATTAATCTCTACTGTTGAAACGCTTAATCAGGGCCACCTTTCATAAGATTTAGTTTCAAGAGGTAAATGGCTTAAGCTTGTGTAGCGCAGGCGAAACGAGACGATGCCTTTCTTCTGGAAGAGGGCTTTGATTTCAAATCTAAACACGGGAATGTGAATATCACTGAGCTGAGTTGCTGGTCGCAAGGTCGTTGCAGGTTCATGTAAGGTCTGTAAGGTGGTGCTCTTTTTTGATTACGTTTTCATTTTGTCCTAAAATTAATCATTATACTAATCGTTCGATAAGATAATTGTTCGCCGGAGACCGTTATCGACCTCGAATGATCGTTGTACGAGCAAATCTAAAATGGTGTTAAATATGCGTTGATTAACCAGCTCCTTTGCTTGCCAACAGCCTGCGTTTGTTACTACTGCCACAGTGATACAATAATTCGTTTAGGGGACGTAATGCGTTCTGCACAATGTCATACATTTTCGAATGTGTAAGTTTGAGAGGGCATGCGTGCTAATTTCATAGCACGATACTGCCAGTAAACATTACGACTTATAATGGGATATTATACGAATTATCAGAGATAAAGAATATTACATATATACATCATTCATCACTTCTTCCTTTTGAAATTGTAGATCACGCTAGTGCCATATAGCTACTGATGTATATAAAGTACGATAGTGAATTTTACATAAAAGAAACAGTTATCTCGATGGCAACGACATACAGTCTGCTCTTGAAGTATTATTGATATATCAATATCGTTGGAGTTTGTAGCCAGGCGTGATCGTCTTAGCATTTGCCCCCATTGCACATAGAAACAGTGTTCCGGGGCAGAGAATAGGGGAGGGGGGCTCAGGAGCGAAGAGGGTAACAGGGATAAAAACATATGAAGGTAGACAACATCAGCGGAAGGATGCCAAACGCTGGTAAATTGATAAGCAGTCGGGTTGTCTTGTTGAATGCAAGATGTATGCGGATGTGCACGACTTCCGCAGTCGTTCATTGTTGTCGTTACCTAATGTTTGTTGTGGTAGAGAAGCACGCGATACGCTCGCTACAACGGTTTGTGTCGACAAATTAAATGACTGTATTCACAGCAGTTTTGTTCACTGATTCGGCGGATAGTCGATGATACAGGGTGATCCGCGAGGGGTCAATCACAAGATACGCGTAATTATCATATACCGAGCCGCCTTTGCCCAAACATTTCCAGTCGCAGTAGTTCTACTATGTATATATACATAAGCCGGGTATAAACCAAAAGGACCGAACGTATTGTATGCGTTCTGTAAGCTGAAATTGTCGAAGGAAGCCAATAGCGACTGCTAAGGCCGATCGTGCACGTACAATGGTATGTTGCTGTATCTCAAGTGTTATGGTATTACATCGCTTGATCCAATATTGGTTTTAAATTTAAGCCCATTACGAGAATCGGAGTGAATCGACTTTAGAGCATTATTGCTTTAAACTATGTTTAATGCAAACGGTTTCATTGTTATCGAACAACGCGCTTTAACTCTGAAATCGCGTCCGTGCACTTGATTAATAGAAATTACGCGATACCGAGCACTCTCCTGCTCATGCAGTGCTCATATAGTTTGACAGCGACTAGCAGCGTAGTTGCGCAAGCTAGATAAATCTCGCACAGAAATCACGCGTTTATCCATGACACTGTGACCATGTTAATGGCGTCTGGGCAAACGGTCTGTTCAGTGAACGGCTTCATATGTCTCATGTGATGCCAGCACTATACCGGAAGTGTGCATGAATCGCTAAAATTTAACACAAAAATGCAACAGTGTACTATTGGTTTATAGATAAGATGTATATCTTTCATCACTGTTCAGTCTTTCTCCTTCAATTGTTCTCGTGTCGAAGTGTCGCACGTACGGCGTTAGCAAAGATTCGCGCTCACTTCACCGCTCTGGTTACGCCCTAGCTATTCTGTTTGATTTTATATAATTTAGACGTTAGAGCTGCATTAGTGAAGTGCGTGAATTAAATATTTTCCATTGTGAAATCAACCGAGCTTTGTTCCATGCGAGGATTTGACACGACATTACCGTGTGCGCCCGTTTGAAAAACTTCACTTCATACATCGCTGCGAGTCGTGGCATTCCGTTTCGTTGACAGGCTACTATTGTAGCACTTTTGAATCTCTAGCCAGCCTTCGAAGATTATAGTAACACGATCGTTTACGGTGACGAGCAGCGATGTTGCTTCACTAGTCTGCTGGGTCAGTTGTCCGCAATGAAGCACCGCACGCCAATATATAAAGCATTGTAGTTTTGACTCGTAACGGTACGCTTATTCTGATTATCACTACTATATACTAAACACCCAGACCACTTCAACGCCCGAGAGATACAATGATGTCGTTTAGTAATTGACTGGTTTATAGAAATGTGAGCGTTTTATTATATCGTGCGTGTCCGAATTTGAGGTAACGATACTTTTTATATATATACAGTTGTCGTATGGCCGGTTGTTCACTCGGTTGCGCTCTCTTCTAGTCCGATATTGCAAGCAGATTTCGTAGTGCTAATATCTGCGTAAGCGAAAGATCGCCCCATGATAGTTCAGTAGTATACGTTTGGTGTATCCTGGTCTTTGCCTGGATACGTCGTTCTAGTAGCGATCGTATCGGCAGGTGTCGTCTGTTTGTTTATCGCATTTCTATGGTCCGTATTATTACCCCAAATCAGTTTCGTTATCACCTTAATTTCACTACTAATGAACGACTTCCATTAACGAAACAAAGTTTTCGATAAAGAGTTAATTTCATGCTATCCTGCCTGTATATTATACACAGTGGTGCCATTATAGTGTTAGTTATTTGGATCGAAGGGGGCCAAAATTGATACGGCATCAGCTTTCCAAACACCGGCCTGGTGTGGTCCATGACCAGTTTCCGTACTCGTCGATTTGCGCAAGCCGAAAACTTCTTTCATTTCTTCTCGTGCTCTTTTCGTTTTTTCACTCTTCCATTTTCCGTTTTTCGGTTTGATTTGTGCTACACTTCTGTTCTTGACTGGAAGCCTGCAGGCGGCCGGGGCAGCGACCGGCTGCCCGCCAAGGCTACAATCAGTTCCTTAATGCAGGACGGAGCGCAGGACGCGCAGCAGTGTCGCTGTCTGTTTCTAGCTGTTCACTTCTGCATTTACCAGCGGCCGCCGGTCTCATTTCCTGGCCTTCCCTCAGCGCTGCAGCCGCGTGAAACGGTTTCTTCTGCGCCATCTCATGGTTCCGATCCGATAAGGGCAGAAGAAGCAAAGTGGCGTTACTGGATTGCTTTTAGTTTCTTTTGGCTTCTATTCAGGGCCTCCCTGACTTCCTCCGTGCGGTTTCCTCCCGTCTGCAAAAATGATCTTTCTGGGGCGCAGCTGCCTAGCTGTTGTTTCTGGTTCCTGCAGTCAGTAGCGGTGGCTAGTAGCTGCCTTCTTTTTTTCTACGAAGAGCCAGTCTGAGAACCAAAGGTCGACCGCTACGTAGTCCTGTGATCGCCCATTTCTGCCAACTTTCAACGCTTTCATTTTTTTTTTTACAAAAGTAAGAGAGACGGGCAGAAAACGAAAGGAGAAGTGTCTTCATTTTGATCCTCACGAATATTTATTCGCACGCCAGTTACCCATTAACTCGTCATAGTAGAGAGCGATTCTTCTTCGAAGAAAACGCTGCGTTAGCTACAAAGTTTGAACGCGCGCCGATGAACGGTGACATCGCCAACGAAGACCTTGTGGACGACAAGAAGACAAATAGTATCATATATAGAGTTGTTTTGGGTCGCTTTGCAGAATGGATTTTGCTCATTAGGCTTCAGTTCGACGTTTTTTTTTTATTATTTTTGAATGTAAGCATATGCATTTTATGATAGAAATGTTAACGAGCAATTGCGATCATTCAGGCACGCTTCAAACAGCGCCGTTTGTCTGATTAACGCATTTGAATCGCCTGCTTCTCCAAAAGGGCACACATTCTCTTTATTGACAATTACGTATAGATCTGACGTCAGCGTAGTAACGCCAAGCTTCTTATCATAGTCATGTTTTTCCGGTCACGAAAAACTCGTAAATCTAACTGTATTACGCTGTTAGCCACCTGGCTAATATTAACAATCCGTAGATTAGTAAAGCAGGTGATGAAGGCGTAATCTGATGCATGTGAGCCTGGAAATTGTCGAGCGACGAGTTATTGCCTTTCCGGTTTGTTTCCACGACAGAGCGGAAACGTTTGTGACAGCCATCTATCGACAAAATCGAAATGTCAGAGGTGTATTCTTCACAATTTACAATACTAGGTTTTTATATAAAAAAAAAAAAAACTGCCATTTTTACTTCCGGTTTTGAATATTCGTTTGCTAATGATGCAATATTCGTTGGGTATGTATTTCTTTGCCCCGCAGGGCTATTGACGTTTCATTTGAATCGCAGCATTTTACCTTACGTCCTTAGTTTGAAAGATGGATGCATAAATGGTGCATGACGGCATTTGCGACATTTCTTATTCGGTTCACAAAGTTAAGAAAAATACCGACGTAAGCCAGGATCAATGTGGCGGGTTCGGCAAGAGCTCTATAGCTAAGGGTACTTAACTCTTTGGATTTTTGCTCTTTAATTAACCTGCTGCATTTACGTGACTGGAGCCACTTTGGAGAGACTTTCCATTTCTTTTAGGGATGATTGTTACATATATATTAGCTATAGAATTGTTTCTGCACGCAAAACGAATTGGGATTCGAGGGAAAATGGATCAGTTCAAGCAACATGTACAGTAGCTATACTTACCGAACAAAAAAGAACGCTCCAACGGTACATGGAATTTTATCACTCACAAATGAAAAAATAGTAGAGGTAGCAACGTATATTATTGCTTATCCAATTATTTAGTGAACCATACGATCTGGTGCTGTGGAAATCTGGGCAGCGGATCCTCTGAAGCGCGCGTTTACTAGCTTCATGCAGAGTGTAGCGATTACGCCTAGGTCACTCCAAGAAAGAGATGTTTTATAGGATTACACATCGCAGAGAAAAAGTGCAAGCATTTTCAGGTCGTTTGTGATTCCAACATGCATCAGTATGTATATTTGGGAGATGAACTATGGGTCCGAGGAGTCCGAACCCATTTGGATTTTGTGCATGGACCAAGCACGATTAAATAGGATTAGACATAAGTGTTGTTTTGTACACAAGTTTAAAAATCTTATGCTGCTTCATGCAAGTCATCATGAGGTTCTAATTGAAGAAACAATCTGGCCCGCCATCTTCGATTTGCACTTGTTAATAGGTGCGGCACAGGTTATAGTAATAATAATAGCAAGGCTATTATTTCTTCGAACTGAAAATAATAGATAAAGATTGGATTTAAATGCGAGAATTGTGAGTAAAATCAGTCATAATACATCTTCGGAAAAGAACCAATGAATATACTTGTTATTAAGGTAGTTTAGGGTGTCAAGCAGAAATAGGTAACACGCTTATAGTATAGATCGGTGTCACGCCGGACCGGACAGCTTTTTCGCATTGAATACTTGAAATGTACTATCCATAAGATTTTATTTATGTAGGGTTAATATTCATTTTTCTTTGTTTGTCAAAAATATATTTGCCATAACTCATAAACGCATCGATGTCGTAATTGATGTATCTATTTTATTACGTCGTTCTGTGATGATGACAATTGTGCTCTTTACATGATCGCACACGGACTAATTAACCGGCCCAAAGGACAGACAGCCCAGGGTCTTATTGATTAGACTGCGCACAAATAATGTATGTCCTGATTCCACTAAAGAATAGACGGACTTGACAGTGACATGGGAAAGCGACTGCCTCAGAGCTTTACTGCTGTCCTGATAGAGGCCCTTTGCAAAACCTATCAAGGTATTCTCACTGTTGCCGAGGATGAAGAGCAGTCGCAACACAGTCGCTCGCATAATAACACGTGTTATTTTGGTATTCTTTCCATGTAATCAAGTACAATCGATATTCAACCAAATAAACATTAATAAATAGAAGTGAAAAACAAACTGCGTAATATTAAAACGAGACATTTTTTTGCTTTTTTCGTAGGTTTTTAACCTACGAAAGCTTATTCTACATTACATTGCTACTCTACATATTGATAAAGGCACCGGAGATAATTTTCAAACCGCCAACGAGTATCTTATAGTACCGCCTCTTGCAGCGATAACAACCTTCACTCCTAGCGCCGCCATTTCTAATTGTTATGCATTAGATTTTTTTCCGGATCTGGATCACTTGTTATCGAGTCTCCGGGCGTTTTTCTGTCGGATCGACCTCTGATGAATTAGCAGGCCATGAAACCCATTGGCAGTGAGTGTTAACCTAGCCAAATACGCCAAACGCTGTCACATCCTCAATCCATCCTGCATTATCACCATCAGAACATTTTGCTTCCCAAAACACCACTACTTTAGTATTTCCTGTACGAACCGTATTATTCCAGTGATAGAAATCATGGGCCACATTACAACCTCTGATGTACCTCTTATTTTTAGCATGACCCAGCTTTCGGAAGATCGTTCGCCAGCATACCTGAAGGTATGATGGGCATTTTTTTTTTTCGAAAAATTTTCCTGTTCGGTTAGTTTGTTTAACGAAGACGGGCACCTAACCGAAGCTTCTTGGCGAGTCCACTGCCCTTGAATGCAGCCTCCTTGAGTCGCAACAACTTTTCGTCATGACAAGTCCGCAGTCTTTTAACCTGATCTGGAGGATATTATACGAATCGAATTTACCTCTTTGGAATTCGCAAATAATCACACCGTTGTCCCATCTCGAAGTGCACCATTTTTGATCCTTATTACCGATTTTACACGACGACAATGGGAGGTCCTGCTTCGGAGTGTAAACATGCACCACTTCAATAGTTTCTCGTTGCTCCGTCTTCCGATTTCCATATGCTACTCGAAGAAGTGAATCTCTATTTAATTTAAACACCGCTATCTTGTTGGTCAGCGCTGACTACAATTGTACTGGTTAGATGGTGAGATATTAGCCCGAAACGCGAATGCCGGCCTGGATGAAATTCAATTTGGGCAAACAATGACGACTACAAACATCGGAATACGATATGCCAATTTGATAGACGTATCGCATTGTTTGTCAGCAGCTTGAAAATGCTTGCCGATACCTTTATCAATATGCAGGCGTAAAGATGTATAGAGGCCACCCACTTCCATAAGCCATTTGACTGAATTTGAATTTATTCGATAAATAGAATTTATATTTAAATGATTCAATATATACAAAATAGCTTTCCTATAGTCGTATGTAAATGTAAGCCAGTGAATATAAAACTATTCACATGGTACGTCGGACGCGTACACGCTACAACAATTTCTATTGCGTAACAGTAGCTTTTGTGACGCAGGCGATAGGTACATCTGACTTTCTATATGTACTACAATGAAGCACAACGTATTTTATTTTTCCTATCCATGTTAATTATTAATTTAATTAATCCGCATTTATTATTGATGACAGCCTAAAATTAATATAAAAGAGAAACATTTCTCTGCTGTGAAATGCTTAGCAAGAATAATGTACACGGTGGGTTAACCTTTCTTCCACGGGCCACTAGGGTCGGAAGTCCTCGAACTGACCTGAGAGAAGCATAGCTCTGGGACTTTCATCAGACCTGCAGAAAGCTGCCCTAGCCTACAACTATCCGGCTGTTCGACACTGGTAACGCGACCCATAAAGTACGATGTCTGCGGTGGGGAAGGCATGAAACATGCTGTTTTATTCCTTCCATTACTGCTTCCGCGTGATAGACGACCGGACAAGTGAATTGAGCTTAAATCTGTTCTTCGGCGGTCTACAGTGTGGTACTCCACCCCCTTTGGCGATTCGTGCTGCCTCGACTGATGTTATACTGCCAATTTAGGAATCGTTACATGGCGGAACGATGGCGACCTGTGCGGCGGCATGGACGGGAGGATTTCTATAATGTCCTACAACAATTCGCAGAAATCGTTGAAGGCTGTTGGAAATTATTATTAGACGAAAAGGGGAAAGCCCAGGAATAAGCACGCTATCGACAATCGACACATTCGCTTTATTCACTGTCTGACCCTACATTGATGCTACCTATTCCCTATGACGGCATCACCTCTCGCGTCCAATCCCGTCTCAAGGCCCCAATATTCTTTTTTTTTATGTTTTGTATTTGTCTTGCCCCTAACGGTCGCTCGTCTTCTTTTACTTCGTTCTGTTCGAACGCGGGGCTTATTCTCTCTCCCGCTCTTAATTTATCTCTGAGAGAGTAGGTAAACGGCGATAGGACTATTCCATGCACACCATTACACTTCGTTATCATTACGCATTTTGCCCACCCGTCTACCAGGCCATCCTTTACATCAGTAGCCTTTAAAGCCGTTGTAGCAGTCGTATGTGGTGCTACTAGCAACAGCAGTGGCCTTGAGTAAGGCAGCAGTAAGCTGCTATACCATCAAAGTTCCCGTCGCGTGCTGCTGCTTTGGGAATGGTTGTAAAAGGCGGAGCAGCAAACGAGGGAAATGGCCATTTCTTGTTTGCTTCCCCTTAGCGCCTCATCGCCGCCGCTGGTTGTTCTCTACCTCTCCGTATTCTACTCTTTTCCCCTTGTTCTCCATTTGCGTCTTCCCACATCAGCAGGCGCGGTGACTGTCAACCGCTCAGTACGGCTACAGACTAAGTGCAACAGTGGGCTATAATTGGCGTTATCTCTCATGGCAGTGCTCCCATGGCAACACGTGGATAAGGGGGCAGTTCGACGCCGAACAGGGGCGAAGAGAGTTAGAAGGAACGAGGGCGAAAAGGAGGAAGAGGGAGTACAGTGGGAGGAGATTGAAACAACCGTAGTAGTTACAGTGGTAACGGCCGCCACAAGAGTGGGGTAGCTTACTGCTTATATAAGTGTTCGTAAGTACGAGAGAAGAGGTGAAAAGGCAAGAACGACAAATAAAAACCAGCGGAATAGGACATCCCATAGGGCGGAAAAAAACATGAGAAGAGTGGGAAGAAGCGTTGAAGCCGCTTCATCAGAAAAGCAAAACGGTCACATACATTAACTAGAATTTCGAATTGCCACGTAACTATGAACGGGAACACTGGCAAAGGCCTAGCGAAGCAAAGAAGCGCACAGAACCGACAACTTAAATGAGGTCCAGACGTGACTTTCCTTTCTTTAGCATGTTTCACCTTTCACCGTAATTCGCTATGAATATTAGGAGAAGCATTTGTTTGTGCGCGGAAACTTCCCATACACACGGTGCGCATCTAAATCGAGATTTTTTTTCTTTGTTTTCAAGACTGGATCTAAACATAAACAAGTAATTTAACAACTTTTTTTTCGATCCGCTAGGAGTGCCATTTTTTATTGTCAGGCTTATACAATATAGCCTTCATCCACTGCAATTACAACTTCAATTCGGGGCCCAAAGCATTTACCAGTCATTCTCAAAATATTTCTCCTTTAACCCGCAAAGATAGTAACCGTGTAGCGAACGATATACACTCTATTTAATTTTTAATTTAAACAAAAATAAAAAAACTCACAAAAAAAATGTTCGGAATTAAATTTTGGGCCTAATAGCAGATAAAGAATGTGACCGTTCACTATAAATAAAAATTCTAAAATCTACAAAAGAGAAATGAATTTGAAGTAGGTCAAGTTCTTTAAAACGGCTGTCGGTAGGAAGTGTTTTTTTAAACTTTTTTTTTTTAATTAATTTATAACCCCTTCTATATCTAGCCTTTATTCCGGAAGCGTGCCGGAAACCCTCGCCACACTTTTCAACAGCCTCATGGAGATCGAAAAAATCGTCGACTGTCGATTTCGGGCAAAAAAAAATAAGGTTTTAATGTTGGTAAGGTTCATTTAATGTCAAGAAATCAACCAATAACTGATCTGTGAAAAACAACGCACTGTTGTTCGTCATAACAGGTTTGTAGATTCGTTCTAAAAATAATGCGTTTATGTCTGGCATTTGGAGTAACGTACGGCTGTTAGGACAAACATCCCGCCAACGATTTTATGTGCATCACATTATATATATATATGTATGTATGTTTGTGTGTGTGTGTGTGTGTGTATGTGTGTGTGTGTGTGTAGGTAACGAACACGTGCAGTGCTTCTCGACAATTTGCTACAATGGATTATAAGTGTAATTACAAGGCAATATAAAAGTTATGAACAATTAGATAATTTGACTACATTTTGGGAGTCAAACGCCAAGAATCAGACACGTACCTGGGAGTTTATGTTGATTTAGGAATAGCAAAAGAAAGAACTTGAACGTTGGCATATTTAAGAAATAACCGATTCAAATTTAAATTTTAGGTGAAAAATAATTTGAGACCGCGACCCTATTCCTTATCGTGCATTAGCATGCGTTGTCTAAATGCAAATCCTAGATGATGTACCTAGTCAAATGCCAGGTTGCCAACCGAAGGAAGTGGTGCGTCTAAAATTATATGTCATCAAGTTCGTTTGCAGCACCAGATGATGGGTTCCGCCGGAAAGCGTCAGGCGTGATGGCGACAGTGTTACAACGCCAAAACCACTATCGGTACGAAGCTATATGACAAGGCACTATTAATTTAAATCCCGGGGAAAAAAGTCGTCGTATCAATCTATGTCGTTTAATTTGTTTCGAAATTGTTCAATAGACTCGCTGTTATTGGAAAATATGTTTTAGCTATTGTCACACGTATATGGCAATCGGGTCGTTTCTTCAATGTCATTGCACCGCGCCTCTCCATATCCAATAAATCCATTCAGCAGTGTTGTAATTACTTTTCATTATAACTACTGGGTTGTTACGTTTACGCATCATACAACCCAATCTGTCAATATCATAATACGTTAAATGAATTAGTTTAGATTTTGTCACAAGTCTACTATACTGTGACGTTTTTTTCGGTATCAGAGTTTGCACTGCTGTACACAATGTAGCAAGCAATCTTCAGCGACTTCCGACATTAACAGAAAGCGGAGCGAATTCAACTGGGCTCTACGGAGCTGACGCTTTGTGTGACGCAGGTAAGCGCTCACGTCACGAACTGTTCACGATTGACTTTTTTATTATTTTAGTTAAAAGCTGTCAGTGCTGCAACGCATGCGTGAAATTGGTGGCCTTGGTAGCAGTATTTCAGAGAGATTTTCCAGTACAGAACATATATTAACCAAATACGCAATTTGCCTAATTTGCCTGAAGTTTTTGTTCGGTCTAGCCTGAATTTGTATCATTCGACGCCAGCCCCCTAACAAAAGTTTCACTTTTGTTGTGGACATGTGTAGCTCATTATTAACGTTTCCTAACGCTATATTAGCTAATCTATCATCCTGGTAGATTTTTGATGTTATCAGACAGCGTATTCTAGTGATTATTGTTGAGACTGAGCGGCTAAACGTTTTCGCGTATACCTTCAAACGTGAACATACAGAGCAGGCTGATAGCTGTCGACAACATTGATGTATGGAAAATCGAAAGCTTTTCTTGAAATGTTTCATATACCTTTCGCGAGCCTCCTTCTATAGAAGATGTAACATATCCGCCATGTACGAGCTATACCGCATGTAAAACTCGTGCCAGCCACGTGCGTCCCTTACAAGTTAAGATAAACTTACGCATTCATAATCGAATGCAAATACACTGCTCTGCTGCCCCTCCACAGCTAATTGCCAAGTTACAATTATGCTTGTCGCACAATTGAAACTAACGGCAGAACATTTAGTGCGTGTTCCCGCTGTCGATCAGTGTAACTACTCTTACCTCTGAAGTTGTTAATACGATAACGAGTGCATACTACTAGTCCTACGCTTGCTTGCTGTTGCAATGCATCAGTGAACAGAACGAGGTAGAGTCGGGCAATGGGGAGACAGAGGGGCCTTTATTGGTAAGTGCGTTTCGTTTAGCTAGACCGCGCCTGTTGTACTGCTGCCGCCTTCCGTTCGCCCGCCAGCTGTCACCACGATATCGGCTGCGGCTGAACTACAGCTGTAGAGGCGAGGGGGCAAGGAAACAACCGAAACGGAAAAATTCTGCCATCATCAGCGAGCGCTGAGACGGCGACAACTAGCGCAGGCACTAACGGCCGCGTGTTTCTTTTCTTCAACCCCGTATTCCGTACGGGACCTCTTCTCTATGCGGCTCTCTGCTTGCGCGACTTCACTAGTTGTCCTTAGCCTTCTTCCAGGGCACCACCACCGGCCTCCAATATGCATTCGCACCTTGAAGCAATATATAGACGCAACGACGCGCAGAGCTACGTCGGGGAACAGTTTCGTTGTTGTCGCTTCTGCTGCTGCAACTGCATGCGTTCCTATATTTCATCTAGCTCTGCTGAAATAGAAATCAAAGGCTTGTCGAAGAGATACCTGAGGACGGGGCATCCTGTTCATTCAAATGTTACCGGAGTATCTGTGGTGTTGTTATGCCTGTTATTGTTAACGACAATTGGAACTTTGAAAAACTTCTGCAACGTGGACAACGTGTAGTTTACCGTATTACTAGTCAATACTGTTACCATGACGCCAAACTGACGCGATGGAATGTATGACCGTTTGTTTGATGCGTTAATTTACTATAATCGTTTCCAAGAAAAATGTATCCGTATGAATTTCACGCAGTCTACCATTGCCACAAGTACGGACTAGGAATTTTTTTTTAAACAATAATTTATTAATTGTTAGTGGTCTGGTCTTGATTACGTTAATTGGCTTGCCAAAGAATTAACACTCGAGACTACAAAAAGAAAATGCGGCGTGTTTAGGCTTTTCCATAAGAAGCTCTATATTGTGCTATGCAAACATGTAAACTCGAGCTTTATATGGTATACGACAGGCAGCATTAATATCTTGCCACAGACAAAGGCGCTTCGAGGCAGGAGCTGCTTGCATATATATATATATATGTAAGAATGCATTTTACGTGTTACTGCAGGACTCGTCCTTGTGAGTATGTCTAAATGTATGTAAACAGTGTCAACTGTCGGTCCGTCTAGGCCTTCCGCGCAGTTTGTGGCGTGGTTGTCCAGTGGACTAATTTGTTTGTCTAAGCTTGTAACAGCCCAATTGGAGTGTTGGTCGGTCGTAGCCTTTGATTGCCACTGCTGTTACAACGACGGCGACTACTACCCAAGGATTGGGATTTTAGGGAAGCAGCCTAAAGGTAGCCCGCAGGTAGCAGTTTCGGTGGCGCTCTACTGCAAAAGCCCTACCGTCCCTCCTACCAGCAGGAAATGGTTGAGCATCTAAGGTTCGTAGCGGTACCGTACTCGTGTGTTCGTTCAGTGTATTAACGAAACCCGTTGCCGCGGTCGTAGGATCGGTGGAAGCGGAACGGGGGCGTGGTGATTGAAAAAAGGGATCTCGGGGGCGGCAGGGTGGAGCAGAGAGTCATTAGCGTAGACCCTCCCGGGTTTCCAGAACGAGAAAACCCGATGGCGGTGGTGAAGGCGCGGCTCCACCAACGCGATGGTCGGTGAATTGCTTTGGCTTGGCCCAGCTTGACTCAGTCTGAGTCTGAGTCGGCTGACTAGCTTGACTGCTTAAGGCCTAAAATGTGACTGGCCTACACGGCCTCCCGACTGCCGTCGATGACGAAAGCGGGAAGCACTCGCCCGATGAAGCATAGACAAACAGGGGCATACGGCTCTGCTCCGACCGCTCTGGGTTGAGCCGGCTGGCTCAAGCGGCAGGGCATCTAAAGATGTACACACCACGAGGGAAAGACAACACAGAAATTGGGTTCTAAAAGGGACTGGCTGAGACCGAGGTCCAAGAATACTGGCAGATTGCTGCAGCAATGCTTCGGTGCAATAGATAGGATGTGAAAGAAATAGAGCAGAGGGGCGATTAGGCCACACGGCGAAGAATGGTGTTTTTAGTGGGGGACTGAAGCAAATGTTAAGCAAGCCATTATACTTCAAGGAACATAGTAATTCGTAGAGGACTGCGTAAAATGGCAGTAGAGGCCCTTAGCAAGGCCTACTAACAGAAACATCGTCTAAACAACATTAAAAGTCATTATTCGTATAATCGTTATCAAGTACGGTAAATGCTTTTTAGAGGGATCTAAAACTATAAAAACTATTTTTTAGCAAAACCTTTCCTTTAAGAATGGTCTTTGACAGAAATATCTAACCAGCTATTACTATATGAGCATAAACTTCGATGAACTTCACATTGAACATTGTGTTTTACGATAAGCACTAAACGGAGCTATTGTACCGGTGCCGTTACCCAAAATAGCGTATAACAACACCGATTCGCTTAAGGTGGATATCATTAAAACAGGATTTTAGCTGGATGACGTAAGAAGGATCGAAACATACTGGTTCGAATTCGGTAGGGCATGTAGTTGCCCTTCTATTGGGTCCTTCAAGTTATTGCGGCGGTAGTGATAATAATGATAATGGCATCTTACTACGCACATTATTATTATTTAAAACCAGCTTACAATAGGTATGAAAAGCACAATAGCTTTTATATGGGAATGCTGTTACAAATTCTGCCAAACACCGGAACCGTTACCTAGTTGAAACTGTTGACTGCCAGCAGCCGTATAAAGGTTAACAAGTCACATCGGTACCTGGAGATGAAGTGACGTTTACGACCTCGTCACGTCATACGTTCATGCGTTCTGTGACCTTTCTCAATCTCATATGCCGTGCTGGTTGGAATGAGATCATAGCGTGTGTTATATGCCATTGATAGCGAAGGCATGTTTTGTTACTTTACAGGTTCAGTTGAAAAATGCTCACCACAGTAGTCCGTCACGTCGTTCCAATCAGTATGTGTTTTTTTTATAAATATTTCTTTTTTGTTTCATTTCAGGGAAATGCGACATTGCAGGGCCTTGGATGTCACCTCAACCGTCATCGCAACATCGTTGCCGATGTAACCGTAACAGCTGCGTCAGCAATAGTACAAACTCGCGTTCAAACACAAGAGTCAAGCCTTTGCAACTATTATACCGTTTCTGTCTTCATCGAAGCCCGCCCAGCGTACGTTGACAAAGAGAGGAGGTCACCAGCCAGACCGCCGCATTGCCTCTGTAACAGCTGGAGCCAGTAACCAGCAACAACATTCAAGTTATTCGGCAATTGTAAGTAACACCGACGGTGCAAGGCTAAAGAGACAAGCCATTGTTATTGTACAAGTATCGCCATCAAAACAGCGGCGGTACGTCTTGGTCGCCAAAACCATCGCCAAGAGGAACAGATATCATCGCCACACCACGCATGCAAATCCTAGCAGAACACGACTATCGTGCTACAGCGGAGGTCAGGAGGGCTGTATCGCTATTAAAGGTTGCAGCTGTTGTAGAAATCTAAGCTCCCGCCCACAGGGACTGGAATCGAGCGGTCGTTGTTGTCATTATCGGTATATTGGTGGGTGTGATTGCTCCAACAGAGGCCTACGGAAGGACTGCTTCGGCTAACGGCGTGGGCCTTCCGCCGTTTCCGGTCGAGGCCGTCGCTACCGCCAAGATGCGCCGGAACCCCCGGCGCGTACTCAAACTCGCGGTGGGGGCCGTATCGCTAATACTGCTAACGGCCTTCATCACGAAAGGCATCGATAATGAGCAAGGAGGACCATACGTCATCCAGGTCAATGCTGCTGGTGACAACTTTGCCTACAGGCAACAGCAGCAGGAGGCCAATAATGTTAACACGGTAATTAGCTCTTAGTGTTATATTAGTAGCCAATAAGCGATATGAAAAAGCTTGAAGCAGTACTGAACGACAATGCTGGACAGTAAAGCTTAAAATGTTTATTTTAGTTGTAAATCTTGCCCACCATGTTACACCTGCACAGATATAATACGGAAAACTTTATATCGAGTATTGAAAACATCATCCATTCCTTCTGTTGATTGATGGATTGCTTTGTAAGCCGTATTCTTGCTCTCCGTGAAACCCGCGCACCCTTCTTCTTTTTCTTTTTTTTACTCTGTCGTTTTATTGGACGGAACATTTGGTATAGTTGTGTGATAAACTCGCTTTTCCTTGTGGTCGCTTACCATCTCTTTCCGCTTATGCTAGCGGTTACTATTGTCCCGGTATAGTTGTTTGTCTGCCTTTCTTAAATGTACACGAAGAACTATGCAGAGGTTGTCCTAATCGCTTCGGTTCGGATCTAATTAATAAAAAAAAAAAACGAGACGACACTGGTTTTCTGACGTTGTTTAAGATTCGTCCCCACCATTGATTATAATCAGAAATAGCAAAATGACTAAAGTAAATTTTCCCATGAGCTGTTGCCTGTGTTTGGTGCACAATTCCGGACGGAGTGAAATCACTCTTATTATTATAAGCATCAGTGTCACCGCGTCCGCTGTGTTCGCGCAACTGAATAGAACCTGCGCCCTTTTCCTGCTATAGCGAAGATCCCTACTGTTAGCACCACGGGCGCCCTCACTTCAGTAGACTCTCGTTAGCAGCGAGCTATGCCAGAGAGCGCTTCCTTGTAATGTGCTGCTACCTTTGGCGTTTGTATGCATTATGTACAAGTATGCGTCCATGTGTTAGAAGCCCCTGGTAGAAGGAGCGAGCCCGACGAAAAGGCAACACATAGTGCACAACAACAGATCCAAGAGTGTTTGTTGTTGCACACCCATTATCTCCTCTTGTCCGTCGTCCCTTTCCACCTGTGCTTGTCTGTTCTTCCGTCTTTTGGCATGTTTATGTGCATCCTTCCTGCCTTTGTGCCTACGCATGAATCCTTTTTCTTTTCTTCTACCGATGTCTTCTTCTCCTTATCGTTTTTCCGATTCAAGTGCGTGTGTGTGTGTGTGTGTATGTTTGTCAGATTTGTTATTTATAGCTATTCTGCGAACAGTGGCGGTGGCGCTGGTGGTTGGCAAGCATGCTGCTTCTACGACTACAGCTGGAAATGACATCTGTTGTGACTGCATATTATTTTGACAGACCACAGAGCGCCGCCAGGTGCTGACTGATCGGGGTAGGTTAGGATCCGCTGATAGCGCAAACAGCCGCGTACACCTATCCCCAGATTGTCGCTATATTTTACTTGGCTCGCCTTATTTGCCCTAAAAGTCGACGCTGACCATGTACATTTGTATTTGCATTTGCATCCTGTTTAGGGGTTTTGCTCTGTATTCGTCTACTAGCAATGTGATCGGAAAAATTTGTGCATGTTCTTCGATGGTCAAGCCTGTAATTAAACAGCCAAAATACTGCTATCTGTATAAATTGATGGAGTTGGAGTAAATCGAACCTATCGTAATCGAAATTACGTAACTTATGAATTATTAGGGACATGATAAAGATACGACACAAGACCTCCCTCGTGGTTTTTTTAAACTAGACAAGGGTACGATTGAACAACAGCCTTTCCAGCCATCGCTCCCGACAAGAATAGCTATTAGGACTCATTTGAAACACATCGTACGAAAGCAACGCTGAACGTAAACTATTTAGTCCGAATTAGACATGTTACTTATTTCGTCGTTTGAATTCTAGCTTGACTTCGATTTCTCCAAGTATTAATTTCAGGACACATACGTAAACGCCATTTTTGAGTGTTTTTGTGTTACAGTATAACGATCCGCTACGTCGTACGCAAACATATATAAGCAAGTCTATTTATGTGTCTTATTTGAAAAAGTAGGGCGACAAACATTTTTCATAATTTACCCATATACACATATTTCAGGGAGTTCCATTGCCAGTTGCACTGCAGTCTAATAAGGGGCCACTACAGGTGGATGCTAACGGACGTGCCGATTGGCACGATTACGCACAAGCAATCACCGATGGGGCCGCACGTGGTCCAGGAGAACAGGGTTTGGCCGTCGAGCTTCCGAAAGATTTGGAAACGGAGAAGCGCAAAGAACGCCTTTACAAGGTACGATTTAAAATGAACTTGGCAAGATCTATTGTTATGCAGCCACTTCAAATAGCATTAGATTTCAATACAATAACATTGGACACATACAGAGACTGCCTTGATCATCTCTAGACAGAGTAATAGCTCAGTGTCATTATATGGTACAAAACAGAAAGTGATCGACCTCTGAGTGAGAATTTTTGCAGACCTGTACTTGCGTTATCCTGAAAGTTCTTGATGATAAATTCGACATAAGTAACACTCATTGACGGCAAGCCGTAATAAATATAACGCATGTATTTGCTGTTTTCAATTCGTGAAGTGACCCCATTGCTGTCTTGTTTGTTTCAAAGATGAATGGCTTCAATGCGGCGGTATCGGATCTCATCAAACTGAATAGGAGTGTGCCGGATATCCGACATCCTGAGTAAGGATCATTTACTTAGCCTGATTCGTACTGCGTTAATAGTTCATCTTTGATGTATGCTTATCTATCTCACATTCGACGTCCTGTACCATCTTTGAATCGGGCCTTCCGCCGCGCCTCGACTGTGCTTGCAATCATTTTCGACAGAAGGGCAATCGTCTTAAACATTTTCTGTTTCCATTTTTTAGTCACTTTCCTTTTCTCGCTACAGAAAATTGTTTCGGCACGAAGAGCACTCACTTGGCAACGTTGTTAGGATAGAACCAGTAACTTAAGCTGTTGATCCTCAGGGCGTACAATAGTACCGGGTGAATTAAGAAGGGTATCATAATACCATCGAGGGGCGGAGCGCTAGAAAAATCACGGGAAATATTGGGGGATAGGGATGAGGTGGTTGTCCGACCTGTTGTTGTGACGTAGCCCAACAAACAGTCAAACGGGCATATGTCAGATACGTAGTAGAAATGATGATGCTAGCATTGATAGCAGTTGTTTTCATGGTGAGGTGCCGTGAAGGTCGCCGCTTACGTGTGTGCTCTTGCTAATTTGTTTCTTTTTGTGATCTCTTGAATACTTCTTCATGCGAATCGTGCGGCTCGGTACGGCAACGAATGCAATTACAGCTGCGCAAAAAAACGCTATCTAGTTCAGCTTCCTACAGTAAGCATTGTAATACCGTTTCATAACGAACATCCATCTACTCTGCTACGAACGGTGACCAGTGTAGTAAACCGTTCGCCGCGTCACCTGATAAAGGAAGTCATCCTCGTCGACGACTTCAGCAATAAACCTGAACTAGGTAAGTGATAAACCATGGCCAAGATATGTAAGGATTCATCATGATAACGAAAACGAATGAAAAAAAAAAAATAAATGATAGGGATAGCGTTCGTTTCAAATTTATGGCTAAAAAAAAACAGAACAGGTTAGTTTTGAATTTCTTTTCTTCAGTTTTCATACGGATATTATGAAAATAATTATTTTTGCCTCCTTCTACAAGGTAAAACATGAATCTAAAGTAAATCATTTATAGTCCAAGTAGACCTTTATAAATTGTCCAGTATCGTGTATCCTGCAGTTAAGAGGATCGACATGAGGCCTGCCTGAACGGAACGGGACCGCGGCAACGGAAGTCAGGCTTAAAGCTGTAACCTCGAAACCAGAAATTTAGAAAAATGTTTCTGTTCTAAAATTTTTTAGCGCACACACATACTTTGTCTCGTGGTCGTAGTAGTAGTAGTACGAAGCTTTAATAAGGGAGTATTGACGTACTGTCCTTCACCCGACATGTCGGTTCACCGTGTCCGTTTACTGATTGGCAACACTTTTTCTAAATCTTACCTGTATTTGGGCGTCCTACTGCGCATCGAAATGCAGTGGTCGCTTCTGGCTGACCAGTCGACCAATCATCACCCGACCCGATTGACTGATTGATTCTTAGTCAGCGGCTGCAATATACTACAGAAACTGCAGAAAAGGGACGTTTGGCTCTCTTGGACCTGAACGTTTTCTTTACAGCTTACGTGGCAAGCCCTGTCGACGTCACTGTCGACATAAACGCCGCTGCCATCGCCGTGGGACGCCTCGAATCGACCAGTGGGCAGTACTTGCGTGGAGCGGAAGGCTGCCGGCAGCGGCACAGCCTACGCGAGTCTATCCTTACGGTCAGTACAGACCACGTGCGTGGCCGAGCCTACGATTGTAGGAAGGCAGTTGAGGGGACGAAAGTTCGCTGGTAGAGGAGCATCTACACGCAAGCGTTGGGCGAAAAGCTGGTTCAGGTTAGGGGCAGAAAGGTCTAGGTTACTGGCGCGGTTCAGCTGCTGAGCAAGTAAGGTAGAAGAGCAGTGGCGGTAGTCAGTGTGTTCGGAAGGAAGCTAATGCAGCGTCCGACTTTTTTTGCTCTGTTTTGACAATGGAAGGGATAGATTACTGCTATGTTTGCAGAGTGTAGGAGTTTAAGCAGACGCAGAGAAGAGGGGTTTTGTGGTTGGATTGTCCATAGACATTTGTGAATTGTTGATTTATTGTGTACTCTAGAAGTGTTCCTTTTCGTATCTCGAAGATCTAGCGGTATCAACACTGCGTAGAAGACTCTGCTAGGCCAAAAAGAGGCCGTATGCAGATGCAGCAAGAACCTGCAGAGCAAGAACACGCAAAGGAATATGCTGCTGCATATGTGTCCCCAAATAACCATTGTGGATATTGCCGTGCAGCTTACCATTTTCCACAGATTGTAGCATATGGAGGGTATGCAGAAGGGGCAGATTTGATCAATAGTGAAGTTGCTAATATATCTACCATATATTCTTTTACTGTATTTCCATTTATATTTCAAATAGTCTGCGATTTCGTATTGTGATTGATAAGATTTGTTAAAGGAGTTTCAAATATGGCTTTTAATGGAGTTAACATTTCAGCGGGTATTATTATTTTGGAAAAACCGTCACGGAGGTTAAAGCTGTCATCGTTGGCTATCATTATCGAGTTCGTGCGTTAGAAGGATATTTCAGTCACGATACTTGAGTTGCGTGACGGCATATAGAAAATTCATTCAGCATTCCTATCTCACAATTCACAAGAATTAAAACTAACAGAAATTTAGTTCAGCTATACTCGTTAACTGTAAACCTCTACCTGCGCACCACGAGGATGAGCTTCTATTTTGTCTACATTGAAGTAGTTTTCTTGGTAAGTACATAGCATTATTTATCTCTCCCTATGAAATTTCAGGCCGTGAGTTGGACGATACGGTTGGTACCCGATTCGGAAGGTTAGTGCGTATTTTGCGTGCTAGCAGACGTGAAGGTCTCATTCGGGCGCGTTTGATGGGCGCACGTACCGCTGTCGGCGAAGTACTAATTTTCCTAGATTCGCACACAGAGGCTAATGTTAACTGGCTACCACCGCTACTTGGTTAGTATATTATTTAATCTATTACTGTTATTCATGTTATTTCTATACGCTATGATAAATATTTTTCCGGTCGTCCGATTGATTTTGTTGTAAATTCATAGAAACATACTTATTATGGGGCCGTTACAAGTTTGAAATTAGATAGTATTTGAACTACGCGCCGTTAGTAGTTGAAATTTGACTGACAAATAACTTACGTTAGGAAGACTCCAGGAAAAATGAGCTCAGAGGCAAAAAAACATTTTTCGGTCTTAAAAACCAACTGTCAGTAGCAAAATTTATTGTTTCTCGAGGGCCATAGTGCTGAGGAAGTTCATCGAAGATCTGTGGAGACATTAGGCAAGGAGATTCTAAGCGAAAGTATTGTGTGTAAATGGTGCATACGTTTCAAAAAAAGGCTGAAAATTAGCGAAGGGACGGCCGAATGTAGGGACCGGGTGTACAAGAACGCATTGCAGCAATGGAGAAAGCTTTTCACGAAATTAAGTTGGAAGTCCAAAAGCTCAATAGGCTAAAACTAATATTTCACATATAATGTGCTACAGATATATAATCGAAATACTAAGAATACGGAGACATGGTAAAAAAAGAGTCTCCCGTATATTAACTCCAGGTCAGTTAAAATGGGTAAGATATGTTCCATGTCCGGTTTGCGGAACTTTAATTAGTAAAAATCCGTCTGCAGCATACAGTGGCCATAAACAAGGTTGTCCAGAAAAAAGCAGGCGGAAAAATGGGGGAGAGAATTCAAGTCTGGCTCGGACGTACGATGATGTTGATACTTGCAAGGGATATCAGCGCCATTTGCTATTATGAGATGCTATCCATAAATGAGACAACGAATGCAACCTACAATCTCAAGAGACTAATGAACCGTCGACACGGCTACTGACAGTCTAATTGCTTGACGACAATGCACGATTTTATCGCCATGCCTCAACTACTTTTTAAATTGAGGAGAAGAATATACAACGTTGCCTTCAACCCACTTCAGTTTGTGTGATTACGGGGCTTTCTATGACCTAACAAGGGGCAACCGGAGGGCATGGATAGCGCATTATCAATTTACTTCGAGCAGCCATAGTTAGAGGACTTACGTGTGGGAACGCGGATGGTAGATATACGGCTGTCCAGAGCGCTGAGATACGTATGTAAAAAATAAAGGAAGACATTAAAAATCATAATTTTTGTTCGAAAGTTGTCCAGTTTTAAAGGCTGCTGGATTCGCCTAATGTTACACACTTATATGTATGCTTGTACTATATTCGTATTCATTCCGCTTTTTTAGAGCCGATTGCGGAAAATCGACGAACAGTCGTTTGCCCCTTCATAGATGTCGTCGACTACGAGACGTTCGCGTATCGAGCCCAGGATGAAGGCGCTCGTGGAGCCTTCGACTGGGAGCTGTACTATAAGCGTCTTCCGCTACTTCCATCAGATCGGGAACGTCCGACGGAGCCGTTTGAGAGTCCTGTCATGGCCGGGGGCCTATTTGCCATAAACAGGGAATACTTTTGGGAACTTGGTATGTACTTGTGTAATAATAATGTTATTGACAATCGTATAATATTGAAAAACCTCATATCCGACTGTACAGCAATGTGCTTGGACGGGCTGCATGTCGATTGCTGTGGGACACTATTGGCGGGCGCAGTGACGTAGTCTACTACTGACGCCATTGCAGACGAAGCAATGCGGTTGCCGGCGCGAACAAATCTCAAGGGAACATAGCAATAAGCAGGTAGCGTTCTATTCGAAGATTAGCAGGTGCTGGCCATAGTACGACTACCAAGTGCCAGCCGTATTTAATAGCCGATCTCATCTTGACAATTGAAAAAGATCTCTCCCAAGCTGTTCTGGAGTTTTGCGATTCGAAATCCATGTTGATTAGAGAGAGTGGTGGTTCAAGTTACGTGCATAAAGTCAAAGATCACAAAACAGAAAATAAAAGATAAGCTAGCAAAGGCAGGTGTTAGTGTGACTGTTACGGTTTATTACCGTAACATATTAACGAATTCGCCTCAAACGCAACATGTATATGCTGAACAGTAAAAATGGTTACCGTTGGCATTTAGGATTTATGATCCTTGTCGCTCTAGGTGCCTTTATTAATGCTTATTTTCGCATGTTACAGGTGGGTACGATGAGGGTCTGGATGTTTGGGGTGGAGAGCAGTATGAGCTATCTTTCAAGATTTGGCAATGTGGTGGACGGATGTTGGATGCACCTTGCTCGCGGGTGGGGCACATCTATCGAAAATTTGCCCCGTTTCCTAATCCTGGTATTGGAGACTTTGTTGGAAGGGTAAGTGTAAATAGATGTCATAAGTGAGCTATAATCGTAAACGTGTATCTTGAACTTTGCTGGACGGGTTCCTGTCCCAGCCTCAGTGTTTGGGTACAATTTATGGTGTTTATCTGTGAAACTATGAAAACTGTCGTGTGTAGTGATAGATCGTAACGCATGGGAGTCATTTCACTACAGATGAAGCTAACCAATGAATGTATTTCATTTTCCACATAGAACGTGCAGTTTTGCTGTGAGCTTTTTCCGGAAAAAAAGCTTGCTGCTACAGGTAGGTAGTGTGCATTTCCTATTAATGTGAGCGGCACATAACATGCGAGCCTTAATTGTGGATGTAGCTTTTTGATGCTTTGCCCTTTTCTTCCGATAGAATTATCGCCGTGTGGCTGAAGTATGGATGGACGAGTACAAGGAATACCTTTATCAAAGACGTCCCCATTATCGTAACCTCGAGTACGGGAGTATAGCCAAGCAGAAAGCCTTGCGGGAACGGCTCAACTGCAAACCGTTTAAATGGTTCATGGAAAAGATCGCGTTTGATCAGCCTCTCAAATACCCGCCCGTTGAACCTCCCGACTTTGCATGGGGCTCAGTACGTAATGTGGCAGCGGACCAGTGCCTCGATAGCAAGTTTCATGGACAAGGCAAGTTCGGCTTGGATGAATGTCTCAGCTCGAAGGGAGGTAGCTCAGGGGAACAGAATTTCGTGCTTACCTGGCATCAAGATCTACGACCAGCTAAACGTAGCGTTTGCCTGGATGTGTCCTCAGGGGAGAAGCGTACGCCCGTCGTCCTTTGGCCCTGCCACGGAATGCAGGGCAATCAGCTGTTCAAATACAATTTAGTAAGTATGAGGGTGTAAAGAGTAACTCTAGGTATTTGCCACAACATAGCCATTGATTTAAAAGCTTGTCGAGAATGTACGATCTTTGATTTCCTTCTTCAAAGAGAATTGGCGCGTGTTTGTACGCTTAGATTTATAGTCACTGAAGTTCGATACTAGTATTCAGCAATATGTGAGTGCACTTATGGCGAAATTAAGATAACTCATCAGTATGAGCATTAGATAATTTTTCATTGCCGATGTCTTTCGGAGACAAAAACACCGTTATGCGTCGGCGCGAGCTCTGAGAGACAGGACAATTCGTTGAAGAAACACTACATGGCTATGTGTTTAGTCGTCCTAGTCAATTAGAGCCTGAACAGGGAATAGAAAGATTATCGATATGTAATTAGTTGTAAAGTCTAATGATTTCTATTACGGTCATTCCAATATTACCCAGATGCGCGGTGAGAAAGTATAGTTTCTGGAACAGCTGTCAGGAACGAGTCAGGACAGACTTTTGGCTATTTACTGGTTGTAGACTTGGTGGCACACCCTTTCATGTCTTTCAGTTGCTCAACGCAACGATCGTACACACCCCGTTCAAGCGGATACCTATAGGGAAATTTGTTGTCTCGAATTTAATGCCATCTTTATAGCTGTGCTCACTTCTAACGAAACATGGGAGGGATAAGACATTAAATTCAGTCAACAAATATCAGCAAAGAAAATACTAGCCATTATCATAGAAGTTTGCGCCTTATACGCGCCAAATCTATTTGCCAAGACTAAGATTCTTCTATGTTCGTCAAGTAGAACGTGTAGCTATTACGATCGTCAATCGTAATAGTGAAGAGAAATAATGTATGGATGTTCACATTGCACTGTCTATTATAACAGATCTTTTTTTCTGTTGATTTTCTATTTATCAGGAAACGAAACAACTTCATCATCCGATAACTGCTCAGTGCCTCGATGCTGACCCTGGAAATCGCGAAATCTTCATGAATCCATGCGATGCCACGTTGAAAACTCAGCAGTGGCTTTTCGATCACGTCAATACGACGGCAATAATGAATGATTAAAAATCGTAAGCCCCAGGAAATGCTCTGCATGGCAACGCTATTCATACTATCAACGATCAATTAAACAGTCGCCTTTTCTACTTTTAATTGTATATTTGAACAAACCTATGTCGCTATTGAATGAACCCTTGCCGGATTCTGCTATAGCAGAAATACGTTTGTGTAACTTTGTACCTGGTTTCTTTTGTATTTGATGTATGTTATTTGCTTTGTCATTATATTACGGAAATGAAGTAGTAAAAATAACGATAAATCAAGAAGGACGAGGTCCTCGGAGAAACCATTTTACAGTTCACAAGTTGTACAAAACAATTTGTGCACAGATCGTAGGCTATACGAATTACCTGGACGTTCTTGTTCGGTTACTGCTAGTTTTCTAAAAGATTTATGTGAAATTTCGTATTTGGACATTGTTGTATCCTCCGAGTTCATTGTTTAGTGAGATGGTGAATGGATTTGGGCAGAATTAATTACCGAATTTGTGAGCGTTGTCGATATCGGACGTGATATACTCAGGTACATCCTCGCTGTGCTATAGAAGAAAGTGCCTATTTCAACGGTATAACGACGAAATCAAGGTACCCCGAATGCTGCGGGAATGAACGAGCGATTAGTTTTTGCCGAATGCCAAACATCAGAGGGTTCTTCCCTTTGAAGATTTTGTATAGAAAAAATGTACGATCGTCAAACCGGATAGGCCTACGCAGGTGGCCATCGGTGTTTGAGATATTCTACAAATAAAAAGAATCGTAACCATCCTTCAAATGTGTGTAAGTTAAAAAATAAGTAACTGACGTGAAGACATGACACGTTAACCTGATAATTAACTGAAAGAGATGAGAAGGTGTTTTTAGGTTAAGGAAATTGTCCCTTTTTATGTCACGCGCATTTCAGACTGCTGCGGCTACACGTAATGACACGACTGTTTGACAACAAATGACAAGAGTATGACGGTAAAAGCAAAATAGATCTTCTGTGAAATGTCAAGTGAAGATGCTTTTTTAATAGTAAATCCTGTACACGTGTTGATCCGATGAGTTATTGCACAACGAGTATGATCCAGAATATATAGTGACATGTCTTTGAGAGGATGCCAGCACTTAATATTTTACTAATGGCAAATGTCTATTTTCTGGCATAACTTGAATGGTTCGTCACGATGGTATTGACTCTTGGAGCCATCTTATGCATGCAGAAAAAGAACAGTGACTTAATAGTCAGTATTAACTGTGATATGCGTCCACCGTTACGACGCCTCAAAGGAACTGTTGTATCATAACTCCAGTTAGCTATATACATTCGTGTTGAGGCAGTTTTTTTTTTTTAGATTGTGCAAGTTGTACTGGCAAACACCAGGCAAAAAATCGAAGGAACTAAGGCACGAAGCGAATTGTACATGTATGAAGAGGTCTTGGATATTCGGTAGTGTAAAATACTGTGCGGAGATAAAGGCGCCGTTAGCCATTTGTTTTTCTACTAAAGAAAACATGCTGAAATCCACTCTTGAAACCGTTGTAAAGAATCGACTCATGCCTACCAATAAAGTGATGTATACGGATATTTTTATCTAGCATTTACCTGGTTGTTTTCGTTGAATTTTTCTCTTCTCAGCCTTATTAAGAAATTCTACGAGTTCTGCGTGTGAAACCGCGTTAGGCACCTTTTAGCTGCATAGTTGATGACTTTTGAGATATACTAAAAAACGACACTTATATTCATTGTTTTAGATCAACTAGTCGTATGATCTCAAGGGTTGTCAAATGTGTTTTCCTTTAAGGCCCGGGATTATTACATAGAAACCCTTTCGATTCTACTCTTTTTTTTATTTGAACGGGGCGTATTATTACCTTTTAGCTTTGGGTAAAAAGAATAGGTCTTTGCTACCTTACTTTTTAAATTCCTTATGCTTTGCCTTTGCTTATGTTTTGCCTAGTGGAAAATTCATCTGATTCATTACGTTTGTAATCGGGGTTATACAATAACACTGTGACATTAAAAATATTTTTATTGAGATTCGACAAGCAGCAATATTGCTTTTTGATTTAACGTTTCTCTCTTTCTTCGTTAAGCGTACTCCGTCTTGTTACCAATATTGCTGTCCAATAAGTCCATATTATAAGGTTTTCATGAAAGCTCGAGGTCTGTGTTTGTTTATGAGTCCCTTAAATACCTCACAAACAAGCTCTTTTAATCGATTTAAGAGGACGAGCTTTGATTAGGTTCTGTACAATATTATACAGCAGCCAGGTTGCTAAGTTCCAATTAAATGTTTGAAGAACAGTATCATAAAGTAGCAGCGCCCTTCGCTTTGGTGTCTTGAAACCCTTTTTATTGTAACTAACATTGCAGTCTACGTAATCGGTCACTTTTGTTTATTCCGAAGAAGATGCCGCGTTGATTTGGTCGGCTGGCTACCTCTAAATTCTGTCACCGTATGGTCACTGAAGAACGTTACGGAGTCCTCGACGTTTTATTTCTTATAGTTCGATCTAGCAGACCTTTGTGAGTGGGAACTAGAAGCTTCTAAGTGCGAATTTTTTTTTTCGTTCGCATTTTTATCGATTTCACTCTTCTATATAAATCAGGTCACACAAACCTGTCACAGGCCAGCTACTACTATAAGCAAGTAGATTATAGAGTAGCTAAGATGAATAGCTAACAAAGGTTGTCATTCCGATTCCGAACTTCAATGAATTATATAGTTAGTCTAAACGTATGCGTGTATGAAACGCAGGACTTTACCTAAGGCTTTATGTGAACAGTATCTGAACACATGAGTCTGTATGTAACGAATGCTAATAGAGACACAAACAGTTATTGGACCTACTTCTTCCTATGGAGGAATTCTGAATTATGGAAATCCATAAAAATACATTTTCCATACAGCTTTATATGAATCCTTTCAGACAGCAGAACGATTACATTTTACATTGTTTGCTCCACAGAACGACTATATCGTATCACATTAAAGTAAATACGTTCATGTGGAACAGTAAAGCACGTTACACGGATCATTTTCCTTTCAGCCGGGGTCGACTATCAGCCTACAGAGTCTGGCTGTATAATGGAATTGAGCGAAAGAAGCTAAAGTGAACAGATCACTGGTGACGCTTCCATTGTGTTAGTTGAACTTGTTGGCCTAGATTCGGAATGTTGACATACAATCTGGCCATCATCGTGTGCACGGCTGGGGTTGACATTTCTTCCGTGGATGGTGGCATAGCGGGAGGCGAGTCGAGGCTACGCAGCCTGAGACAGCTTTGAGAAAAGCACTAGTAGCGATAACAGTGGAAAATGCGGAAAAAGGTCGATACAGCAGTTGAGACAGTTTCGTACTTGCTCTACGTACGTTTTTTCGGATTGCCACACACAGCCGGCTGAAGTTGTTTACCTAACTTGCTTTTGTTTCTGCTGCTGTTTAACGGAAACAGACAGTCTCGTGAAAAGGACGGTGTGCTGCTGCTATCGCCTTTCTATTTGCTTTACTAACCTGCCCCGCAGTAACCTTGCTCCGTTCTTAGCCGAAGTGTTAGCCATGCCCCCGACTTTAGCATGAGCGGGCAGTGCAGTCTGTGTTATGTCTTTACTTTTCACTCACTTTAGTTTTAGCGTTGTCTTACGCTATGAGTCTTTTTCTTTGTGTTGTCTGTGCATCTACCATTCCTCTTGATGGCAATCGGAGTAAGAGATGCGAACAGAGAGAAGTCTTGTATCGAAGGAAAGTAAGAAGAATGTAGGCGATGTGCAGCCGGCTTCCTGTCCCGCACTGTCTTTCCTGAGATGACAGAAGTTGAGCGGTAGAGCAACGGTGCAGGCGGAGGGTGACGGTCTTAGGACGTCAGAAAGGCACTTTCAGCCAGACAGGCACTCACTCTCAAGGAGGCCGAGTCGAAGTGAAGAGAAGATGGGGTAGAATTGGTGGAAACGCGGTTGGGCTTTAGTGGCGGCATCTGTGAGTGACCGTGTTCCTGTTTGTCACATTGGTCTTGGGGTTACATGGGCAAGGTTTGCAGGGTCGATGTACGGAGCAATGCAAGTTGGGAACAGAAAATGGGAAATAGGGTTGTCTCAGACGACCAGCCATTTCTCTAGCGTCGGATAAGAGTCCTCAGGCTAATATCACGGCTCACAGTGCCGTTGTCATCGTCGCTGTCGTCATACAACTTCATTACGTCAAGGTCACTCATCCAACTCCATTAGAGGCTGAAGTGGACTAGCAGCATTCTGCAGGAATAGTCAGAGGCTAACATCGTTCCCCTTTCTATTCTCTTTCGAATAAAGGGAGAATGCAGAACCCCACAAAGCTTCCTCAAGTGTCTCTCTACGCACTGCCAATATTACCGACCCTAACCATCTGAGACAATATATACGCAGCACCTTTCTTAGACACCCTGTGTTGGCGTACGCAGAATCTCCCGATCTGTTCAAGCTATACCAATCAGGCTGAGCGGCTAGACGGCAGGGCGGAGGCTATCCGAGCACACGAAGACATTGACGCGTTCTCGCTGGGAAATTTCAGGTAGGGCGGTAAGGATAATGTCATAGAAGAGGGCCAATCTCGCCTACAATGCCGAAGGAAAATGGCGGGGTAGGGAAAACTCGATGTGAGTCTATAGGTTCTATTAGCCGAAACGATACAGATCCATTATCAGCATCTTCGTGTAACGTCTGTCTGCACTGTCTGTATTCTATTCTGCTGAACGTATTTCACTTTCTTGTGCTGCAAAGAAACGTTATACGCCTATAAGCACGTTAGCGTGTCGAAGCAGCTCCACTGCGATGTAAAAGCAGGTGATGAAAAACCAGGACTATCCGTGAATGCATTGTGTGAGTGTGTGTATGTATAGCCTGTGCTCTATAAACGTGTGCGCTGAATAGATAATTATAGCGATTAGTGAAATCCTAACCATTGGAGAATAAAATATTGTTTCGTTAATTTTTGGCGTTTAATTACGAGGTTTAGAACTCGTGTGCTGCCTATGACGCAAACCTATCGAGGTCTATAGGACTCAATGCTAGTCAACTAAATCTGTTATCCTTCGTAGGAACATTCAGTTATGTTGATTTTTTCTTTTTGTAAATTTGGGCGCACGCATTCAGCTGGCCTATATCTCATTTGAAGAAAATGAAAAATTCTACTTAGAAAGAGAACAAATTAAAATTTCGCATCGTACTCCACATTTGAACAAGCTTTCATAGATCCTACAATATCACCATTTGTCTGTTTGCCCATTGTTCCCACTTGGACCTTGCGTATTGCATATGGTCTTCATGTCGCTGCTCTACGCCATGTATGCTGCATACTTTTGGTTCTTGATAAAAGTTAACATTTTTCTCTACGGCGCTTTAGCAATCTGCCAGGTGGCATACTGTGAGATGAAATATTCAATGAAGTTTAATGGAATCGTTTGAAAATAAGACATCTCCAATTGCGTACTTTATCTGATGTTTTCTGCTTTATGTTCAAGAGTCTATCACTTATGTAGCACCGTTTTGTGGGCTTTCAAGATACACATACTTTGGCATCATACGTGGAACAACCCATATGGCGCAACAGGATATCCAGCGTTGAAGCTTTTTCATGTCACATGATTTTATTTGCAAATTTATAGCGTTCCGTTAGCCAGATACATTGCCCAGCTACTTTAGTCTTTGTCTTTGTCTGTCGCAGCAGATGTTAGAGATCACCATATATTAATATACGTCTCATTCCTTCCGCTACGATTTGTTACGATTGGAATAAAACATAATTACGCGTTGTGGAGTGCACCCATCCAATTACGGTTTGGTTGGTACTGGCTACATAATGAAAGAAAAAAAGAAGCAAGACGTTGAGTGGAACATTAAACTGGAAAGGACGGTTATGTTACCACGGCTGAAATGGTTTCAAATCTGGGATCTAGCCATTCTAAATGGGAAAACGGCCACAGCAGCAGGCACTGCTCCCGGGAACCATCACGCAACCATAATAGATTCAAATGGAAAGATGTGCAAGAGCTCAAGAACGGGCCTTGAGAATAATCTATCATTAGGACAAAATGGTTGAGAGCAGAGGACTTGGTTTGAGGGGGTTACGAAGTAGCAATGAACGAGGTGATGGTGGCGATGGACATCAAGTATCCTTGTAACCAACTTGTCCTATGTGTATACCAGTCTAACCGGACGGTAGAAGACCGAAAACTTTTGAATCAGTTGCTTTGCATTGGTGGGCATCTGTCTACGCGTTAGAAAGCGGCCTATCAGCTGTTCAGGCGGTGATACTGCGTAAGTACATTTCATCTGTGTGCCTGTTGTATCAACAGGACCGTTAGGCCTGTCCAGTAGTGTTTTGGCTGTAACGACACTCAAAACGAGACGCCGATCATTCACGTGCCGTTTGCCGTTGATTGCATTGCATTAGTACGCGGAGGAAATGATATCGCCAGTAATCTGCAGATTTTAATGTGTTCTATTGAAAATGGATTATGACTTTTAGCACCTGCTACCGTGTCCGTCCGGTATTGCCTATCTAGAAGTTCTGAATGTATAGTTTGCGTAAAAAAATTAATAAAACTTGTACGCCACCACAAATGTACCCGTGTAACCGAAAATGGAAACAATAACCTTGAATGTATTTACTGTTGATTGCAACTTTCCCTACGTTTTCGTAGGGGTAGGACACACATAATATAGGATGATACCAATTGAAAAAACCTCAAATTTTTTATCTTGAGATTGTGCCCCACGTACAGCTGTATCTGTGCCGATCGGGCCGCAAATATTCTATTAAATTACACACTGTAAATCATAGCGCAGCGGGTGTAGCCGATCTTTCGGCGGGATTTGGTGTAGCTTTGGAGTAAGTGTTTGAAAGATGCTTTCAAGCTCTCTAATTAAAGATGCACAACAGAACTGCCCTGCCCCAAATAAGTCATGTTCAAAATCCTAGCCTAGTGCGCATAAAATAAGCTATATTTATACTTGGTATTGCTGTCAGTGCCTTTATTTGTTCTTTGTATAATACACCAGCTTCAGCTAACCTCGAGAGCAGCAGTCCATTAATTTCAGGTCCGCAGTACAAGCAGTCACGTCGGAGTAGGTTAGGAGCCCCTGTGTACCTTGGAGCTACTTCTCGGGAACAAGCCTATTTAATTTCTGTCATGTCGTTGACTGTGTCGCTAATCGCGTGCCCAAACACACAAAATTATTAACAAACATTAGTCCTTGATAGTCCTTTAGAGTAAATATGTCAGTCGATTATGATTAGACAGGAAACTGATTTAATTTTAAAAGAAGTTCACGTGACAGGATTACATAGTTAGATGGTCGAGCTAATATTTAGGAAAAATCATAAACAGTTGGTGAACTAAAAGAACTTCAATAGAAACCTTCAGTGGTTTCTGCTACAACCAATATATAAACAAAAATATAATTGATATTACTTTTTGCCGCGTGTTAGCTAGCTATTTGTGTCCCCGCAAACATGATTAGACAATTAGAACTCGTTATTTAAAAAAAAAAAAAAGAAAAACTATTAACAACTACGGGTTAAGCTAAAAGCTTAGTATAGAACAAACGTTAATTAACTTGAGGACGTTTGTTTTTGTTACCTATCTCAGCCAAGAAAATCTCATTACCGTTTATTGTATCTGCCGTACTAGATCAGCTGGAATCAGATTTAGCTGGTCGTACAGCGGTAAAATCTACTTAACGGTTACGACAACCAGTTGTACTCAACTGACACATGGATGTATCCGATGCACTCAGTTAACGCCGCCTTGTTATAGGCCGTCTATAATTACGTGCAAATTTCTGAAAACTTAAGCTTTTATTTATACGTAGAAACCCCAATGAAAAATAGCTCCGGCATTATTTTCGCCAAATTGATGAAATCATTAACAGACGTGTGACGATGAACGACATTAGCTGGTTATCTCGAGAAGACTGAAAACGCGACACGACGCGCAGTCTATCCGTTACGCGAAAATCGCTTCTAGGCAGCACCTATTCGTCAGAAGCGTATGTTATTTAGTACCTAATTTCTAGGTAACTGCCCCCAACAATGTTAGTAGTAAAAACGCTGCGAAGTTTTCGTCAAGCTGCTACATAACGACAGGGACTAGCTCGCTAACGATGAAATCGACCTTATCACGACGGCATCCTATTGCCAGATACTTGACGTAGTAAAGTTCTCAGGATAGCCCAATAAGCTGTATTGCTTATTCATAGCCGCCGTAAGAAAAGGATCCTCCGTGGCGCGGGCAGAAGCGATGTTTCTAAAGGAAATTTGCCTTAATATATCTTCAACCTTGATGCACAAAGTTATAAATGTTATGGGTCAAGCCAAAGCTGAAAACAGGCATCGCTTGTGAGACTTATCGTTTCCAATAATTCCTGTTGCTATTTCACGGCTTTTGAGTGGAGATAACTGTTTAATTAACAGAAGTTGAAAAGTATTACCGAAAGTCTACTCTACGAAGGCATGCTTGCGAATAAACCTCATCTTTAATCAAATATATTGTAAGGCTGTTATTCTATCTTGAATATTGTGCCATACTCCAGGCGAGTAGCTCTTTTACGAGCAGCAGATCGCAATGGAAAATGACTTCAATAGGCACCTTCTGAGGGCCTCATATGATGGACCGACAATGCATGAGGGCACCTACTGGAAGAGTGCTTTTTTCGGTATCTGGAACTTAATACATTTTAAAATGAGCTCCCAGAATAACCAATTTAAGTCTAGTAGATTTTTTTTGGGTTGACCTTGAAAACTACGATATTGAAACTAACGTTTTGCTAACTTTTTGAGTTTACTTACGCAATGGGGCAGTCAGCTTGAGTAAGGATTATTTGGCTAGATTTAAGGTACAAAATACTATCTGTGAATACTGGGGCTTTGAATGATGGGCGCATGGGCGGTTCTGGCACAGAGAGCAAACTTTCTTTGAGATAGATAACTAATTCATTTGTGAAATTCATCATCCATAGATATACCATGTATCACGGTTAAACCCTATCATAAACACAACGAGTCTTTTGACTCAACGTTCAGTTTGTTTCTGTTGTATTTGATATTGCGCGATTGCAATTTTTAATCTGAACCATAGTCCAACTGCTCGTGTCAAGTTAAGATTAAATTTTCCTTCATCAGAGAGTTAATTACAATAAGCTGAGAATCGCGTTGTGTTTGTCAGCTATACAGTGGGGCACAATGATCTAAATGGAAAAGGCTTGCTCGGCATCGACATCAAGCTCGGACAGAACAGGGTATCGATCAGCGTGGCGGTTGAGGTCGATCCGCGTTGCGTGAGGCAACCTTGATGGAGTTTATTTGCTCAGCGCTTTTCTGATAAGCACGTCCCGCTATTGCCAGATCCCGTATTACTAAACCATCAACTGGTCGCCCTATACCACAGCTTGAAGACCTCCCTGTTTGAATTTTCCCGTCCACCCGCATGGCTCAGACACCCTTTACGGTCAATGTGCACCTTCAACATTTAGTTTACGGCATGGCCGCTCACAGAATAGGATTCCCGACTAATTCGAGTCAGTCGTAGTTCTCCCCATGAGTGGGGTGTGTGCTGTCTGCCGTGCAGAGCGGCAGCGCAGCGACAGAAACGCGGGCGAGTTGTTGGCTCACTGGTCCGACCCGCAACGTCTACCCTGCAAACCTCTGATCTTGGCATTACTAACGGTACCCTTGTGGGAAACCCCTCGGAAAGTAGTCTCCTTCCGCCCGTTACTAACACCCTCGAATCTACTCCGCCCGCGAATCGAGTCAACAACAGCCAGTGCACTCGGTTTTCGTTTTAGTTGTTTCATTTCAGTCTGTCGTGATACTACCCTTTTGCCTGCTATTGCTGGTGTCAATACTACTACCATTCGTTTGCGGATCAGAGCAGAAAGTGGTGGTAAGGGCAATAGCGGCAGGAGCAGAAACAGTACTATAGGGGGTAGATTGGTGGAAGCGTTTCATGCCGAAGCGATTGGGCCGATCGCTCGTTTTGTAAACATGTTAGCGTGTGTTTGACACATACAAACAAACTGCGACTGCCGCTGCCGCTGCCGCTAATGTCGGTGTTACTGCTGCGACGAGTTTAAGCGGACGTGAAAGGCAATGAGATAGACGATCGCAGGGGCATAGTGCATAAGCAAGTGCAGAAAGCAAAATTCGCTAGGGCCGTTAACAAGGTTCATCCATGGAGCCGCAGTCGGCGATTCAGGGACGAACGCGCATACAGATACAATGAAAGAGGTGAACGAATAGATGAATGATTGTGTGCGGAATTGAGTGTGCCGCTTCGGTATACATGTGTGACTAAATGGGGCAGTTGTGACAATCGGAGATAACGTATGTAAGGTGTGCATTAGCAGTTATTTGCAGTCGCCCGGGAATAGCATCGTGGCACTTCGACGTGTCGTCGAACCACGTGTAGCTGTACATGTGTATATACGTCGAAATTTGTTTGCTGTTGGTGAGCTATTCCACTACGCGAGGCTCTGACGATGGATGCAGTAAGTACTCAAATATAACTCATTGAACGAACTTGCGAGAGAGTACTTTAGACAACGTACCGGCTACTATTGATCATAAGCGAGCGTTACGCTCGCCATACGGGAAACACTTCTGTTCTATTTGCAGTCAGTAGCGCATGCGTGTAGCTCGCAGAGTAGTATTCTAAGCAATTTAGCTGCCCTATTACTTCGTAGTTGAGACTTCCTATGGAAATCGCACCAAATCAATACAGTATCAACATATCAAGATCATTTTGTATGTACACCATCAAACATGCTAAATATTGTATAGAAGACTTTATTGCTTTATCAAATACAACACAAGTGCATGAAGTTAGTGACCCCCGAAATATACAAAATTATGACAAAACAAATATTGACAAGTTATCATGAAACACGTGCAGTGCAAATTAGCGCATCAGCTGCACGAACAGAACGCATTATTGTTCGTGCATGGCATGCATCTACAATTATAATAATATTAATGATAGTAGACAAAGACGTAAAAATAAAGATTGTTATTGATGTCAATTGACATACGTAATTCAACTAGCGTTAAGTTGAACTGATGGTTATATTTATATACCTTGAGTACACTTCAAAAGGGCACTACTACAGCGTCCCCTCGATCACAATATGGAACTTCATCGCTTCCCTCAACTGACATTTTAAATAGTAATAAACATTATCGACATTGCTGCTGGGCCTTTCAGCGATCTCACTAATCGTAGATTATTCGGACCTCTTATTGAAATCTCCTGGTCGAGCTTGCCAACCTGAGCGTCAGCAGTTTTTCGCCAATGAAATGCGCTATAGAGTGTAATGGTCTAATAAATGGCTCTGGGTGTTCCATACTCTTTGCGGTAAAAGTGCAACGTTGACGCGTGACGTTCTTTTCAGTGAAGAGTAAAACAAAATTGAGTCTGGCAATCGTTTGAAGGAACGCTTAGCGACAGAGAAGGTGCATATATGTATACGCAGAGAATATGGGAAATCCTGCAAGAAAAGAAAGCGCACTAGTAATGATAATTTTATACATACTCTGGCTTGAAAGAGATTTTAAGACGAGCTTTAGCCTGAAGGGTAACTTGGAACTTTTGGCTCTAAAGTTTTATACAGCGTGAGTATATGGGCTGAGCTTTGTAGCCATGCAACCTCTAGATGCATTTTTGATATATTACTCCCTATAACTCGTTGTTGTGAAAATATTTTACTCGTCAGTATGGCTTCCGAAATAGCTTTTTGAGTACATGTCCATATTGAAATTTTCCAGTTATCTGAAATTAACCGATGATGCCAGGTTTGCGACTGCCTTAACCATCACCGGACCAGGTTTAGCTTAAATTCATCAGAAATGCAGTCATCTTTGCATTGAAAATGTTTTTTCCATGAAATGTTGTACTTAGTAGTACAATGTGTACGTTACCTAATATACTAAAACCTATCAGAGCTCAGTATTAATGTAAAACTAAGTCATGCATATCATAAAGTTTGTATCATCTATATTCTGTATGGCGGGCCTTAAACCCACCTGTACGGCTTCGAACAATGAAGCGTTTCATTGTACTGCATCATTTTAAATAGACCATTCGTGTTTTCAAAGTCTAAAATACTGAAGTCATCTGTGTAACTCTCAAGAGGTTCAGGGTTTGCTGAGGTACCGAACCGGTCTGAATGGGTGGGACACTTTGAAACGGCTCAAGTGATGTGTGGCTCAACGTGCACATGGGTGTTCATCTTCCTAAAAAGTGTTTTCTTTTTTCATTAAAAACAAAATATTCGAAAACTACTTGTGTGCCAGCTTAAATTGCACTCCTGTATTTCAATGTCTTCACCTAGCTGCTTCATTTGGTTTTCGTCTAGCTGCTTCACAACCCGCCCACCCACGTCTTCTTCTACGTGATTTCTCATTGAACATATGCGACTTGTTAACATAAACCTGAGTGAACTCACTCTTCTGTACCTTTAAAATCGTAATGAACAATCTAGGTAGCAAGATCGTCTAATCACGACGCCATATTGCACTGGATTTGCATGTATGCACAGACCCTAAATCGCTAAACAGACTAACAACGCCTTCCCGACCAAATTATGGTAGGCTATATGTATATAGAAATATGTATAACGCTATAGATTTCTATTCGTGGGACGCGTTCATTTAGCCTGCTAAAGCAGCAAGTTCCCAGTTTCGAAATTGTGATAATCGTCACTTTGGGCACTTATTACACTAACCTGATCGAGCGTCATCACTGGTGTTTCCCATCGGCCGGCTATAGGTTTTGGGAGTGAAAGAAATTTACCATTTCGTAGGTTATAAACATGACAGAGTAAAGTTCATGACGCCAGGTGATCCCGTAATGCCATAACATAGTCTTCTGTGTACCGTTTGCGTTGCTCTCGAGGGAAAAACGCGTGTTAGAGCCAGAAGCTAATTGAGAGAAGGGTTTAGCCCCTAACCAAAGAGATCTGCATACTGTGGTGGAATCGGAGTGGCAGCTAAGTGGGTTTGTTGATTGATGAATTATTCATGAAAAATAGAGAGGAAGGCTAGAGAACTCAAAGAGGTCGAGGGATTACCCTACGGCAACAGAACTGAGTGAGCTACGAACAGATGAGGTGACGAAGGTTGGCAGAAACAGCATTGCAGACGTGGTGACAAGTAAGACCTCGGCTGAGAGAGCAGATTCAACAATGTAACCTCTGTGCAAAGAATGGTGAGAAAGAATGCCCGGAGTGCTTTGTATATGTTCAGCTAGAAATAGAGAAGAGGTGAGTGATGCTACCCGCATCTCAGAGGTAAGTTTCTGTGGCGGAATTTAACGCTGTCGTGTTAACACATCACGACTTGCGGGACATTTACCGCTTTCGTAGCGAACAAGAAAGGAGACATGGTCCGTTATTATAGTTCACTATCCGCGTGTAGTCGACGGATGCCTCAGAGAGCTGGGCACAGAGTATCTAAGCCAGGGCTAGTTGTATAGTAAAAGAAACGTTCAAGATAAAAGATTTCCTAACCGAGAGTATACGTACGTAATTCCATATACCAATAGCGCCATGCAAATATGGCCAATATGAAGACAACTGACTGCTAAACGGATGTGTTGGCTGTATCAACTGGCATCGACTATGAAAACTGGCAATATGACCAGACAGCAGCGTTTTACGTCAAGCTGATTTCATGCAGATTGTCCCATATGGATTGGCTGGGCAATATGTACAGTGCGAGTATGTGAAGCCAGGGCTAGACAATTGTTCAGTCGTCGTGATAGAGCTGTGATTAATTTGTTTCCTTGATACACCTGTAGACATATGGTTGAGATGGTACCTAACGGCCTCAGTGCCAGAGGGTACGCTACAAACATTTAGACTGAAACTGCTGTAAAAATTATCTTTATTAGGGTAAAAACTGAACTTTGAACGGCGTAGAGTCTAATTATAGCGAAAAAAAGTTCTGTGACATTTGCTAATCCTCTATATAACAATATAATAAGTTTCCTCCATAGCCAAAATGTCATTCAGTAGTACGGGCCTCCACTAAATGTATTGCCTAAACAACATAACTGCTTTCGCCATGCTAAACTTCCCTAAATAAAGCGCCTATTCCGATCTACACATATAGTTCTTTAAAGAATCTTCACCCGATTGCTTAGCTTATCATTGCATAGCTATCTGTATCATAATACATATAGGGACTTTGTGTGCGAAATAGGGGAGCTATAATGTTACTAGAACCATGATCGTCAAGCTCGATGAAGCGAATCAATGAGTAAATAATTCATATCATAACAGATGACGGTGATGATACCAATGGTAGCACGATCATCAGTCAGTTACACAGATGGCACATAGCGATCACAAATGTTTATCACAAAAAAGTTATCATTTTTATAATTAACTCTACAGTAACGACCTTTTTTTACAGAGAACGAAAAGCAACGGGAAAAAATTTTCTATCTAAAAACAACGACAGGGACGGAGTTATTATAAATCATATGTAAGAGTTCATTGCTGGGCACTTTCTTTTTACAATGAGCAAAAAAATACCAACGTCAAAGACACTTGATTAGCAACTTTCACTCAATAGTATAAGTCCTAAGGAACTTAGCTGCAATCTTTTGCCAATGGTGCTTTACTATCGAAACATTTTTGGTTAATTTTTCGTTGTTATTTCTAGATTATTCTAATCGTGATTTTTTTCATCTTTGAGAGCTTGGTTGTTATGTTACATGTGTAGTAGGACACGATTTTGACCATTTTATTATTGTGAGAACAGAAATACTTCACAACGACGAAAATCTTCTTATCTTCATATTTTAAGATGGAAGAAATCACTTGCCACTATAATTTGGCTTCGATTACTATATACGAAAAAAGCCAGAAAAATGGTTACGAAGGTAAGGAGTGGGAAAGGAGCGTGCGGTTTTGAGCCTCTTGCTTTTTCTAGTTTGTCATCAGCTTTGAGGTAACGTCGAAATCAAGTACAACTTCCCGTAAAACTTGCCAAGTTTTCTTATTTCACTTATGGCACTACCTGTTATATGACCATTGTGTGCTTCTAATACGGCAGTCAAACTACCACATTTTGTACGTGGAATTAAAGAGAACATGCTGAATCATTGAATATCTATCATAATAACAACAAAAGTAACAAATTTTAACTGTACTTTATACATGCTAGGCCGTTACAAGCGAATCGGACACTCTAAAATTAAATAAGCTTTGAATGTGCTAGTAGGCCAAATTTGCCTAATAAATATGACTGATTTCAAGAAACTTGTGACTGAAAATCGATTGAGTTCGCTTCGGAGGAATAGCTTAGAAGGAAAAACACCCTGTAGTCTTGGAAATCTTGGACCCTGAGTACTCAAGTTATCACTCCCCGAAGACTACAGTGTTGCGAAAATCCATCGAAAATTGATGAAGACATTAGGTAAAGAAGTCTTGATGCAGACGTTTTAAGGGCGAATATTGAAGTGCTAAAGGACAGCGAGTAGGTGACCAGATGTCGGAACCCGAAGAGCAAGGGCGCATTGCAGCAATAGAAGATGCTTTTCACGAAAGAAGAGCTAATTGTCTAAAGGTATCGGTTATTTAAGATTGGAATTTCGGAGAATAGGAAGCTGAGTAAAAAATTAGTTGCTTGTAAATTGACTCTAGACCAGTGTCGGATGTGTAGTATATATGTGTGACGAGTGAGAGAATTGAACAATAAGCTTAATACTTGAAAGACGCGAGAGAAGCTTTGTATTGATTTTTAGGTTTGATCCTCTATTGGGATCCATTCAGACGTCCAGGGGATAGATCGTTCCAGAGATAGAATGTTTTAATTTATAGACGGTTAACATACGCAAGACAGAATTCTTTATGATTTAGCGGACTACGTTCATTTTTTAAACCTGTTCCTAACACGTATAACAACATATTGGACAGCACTGTATTTACCTTATTTAACCTTACTCCAGCTAAGAAGTCATCGAAAAGAATGTTTCATTTCTAGTAAGAGAAAAATGCATTTATTTGGCCTTTTTTTTTTTATCATTTTTAATACAGCTAAAACGGTTCGACTGAGACCTGCAAGCATGTTGGCTGTTGACCCTAATTTAGGCCGAATCTACAAATATGCTCTTAGCCTACTGTACTATTTCATAAAACAACAAGGTAATTTATTGATAAGGACAAATTGCTAAATAGTGTCCCTGTGACGATGTAGGGGTAACGTTTTGAATGGCTGAAAAATAGGTGGTTTTAAAGTCACGTATCTTAGACAACATTAGTCACGTCAGGTTAAAAACTGAGATTTGGCAGCAACATTGCTTTGAGTCAAACATAAGATAGGGCGCTTTAGAAAGGAGTGTTCGGTATAATCTATAGTCTTATTACGATAAAGGCAGAAATGCTGCTCAGGCTCATAAAAAGATGTTTGCTATTTATAATCAAATTGCATCATCAGAGGAAACGGCCTTGCTGTCCTACTTCTAACCGACACTTCTATCGCGTTCGTTCCGGAGAATTTTGTGTGAAACAGGCTCCTCGTAATGGTCTAGTAGTTACGAAAAAAAGTTGATAAAATTATTGCGAAGGTTGAGTAAGACCGACACCCAGATGGCCATCGCCATTATTACCACCAAATTGTTCTAAGCTATTTGAGAAACCTAGTCCTAGAAAAAGCTCTACGATTATGGGTCACATAAATTGACGCAATAGAGCTTGATGGAATTCTATAGAAACGCAACAAAATTGAAGTTTGCTTTAAGTAATTAATCAAGGATGATTGTGATGAGGTGGATTCTGATGGGAATATAATATATAAGTGGCAATGAATAAAATGCAGACAATACAAAAAAATGAACAAAATGTGCTTGACAATCGATGATAAAGTCCCGAATGCCAAAAAAAGGCCATGCTATATGTTTGCTGAGATCAGTAAATTAAACGTGGCCTATTAGTACCTGCCGTTTAGCAAAGCGATTTATTCAGACTTCTACTGTCAACGATTAAGAAGATTACAACAAGCCGAAAAAACTGATCGCAATCAGTGAATAGGAAGGGCGTCGTGTTCCATCATGACGGTGTCAGACCGCATGCATCTTTAGCTACTTTGCAAAAATTAATAAGGAAGCTGAATGGGACGTTTTAATATTCTGCCCTATAACCTGCATCTTGCACCATCAGGCTATCGTCTGCTCTGACTTCTGAAAAGATGCAAAAACCACTGATCACAATTTTTTTCGCCCAAAACCCTAAAAGTTCTACAGTGAAGAGATTATGGTGTTACCAGAATAATGGCATAACATCGTAAACTAGCATAGCATAGAAAAATATTTATTTCAATTCTGGTTTGAAAGTGGCCAAATTTGTTTTCGACAATATAAATACAACCAAGAGTACAAGCAACGTAAAACAAAGTACTAAATGAAAAACAAGATAGTTAAGCTACCTATACATATTAAGGTCTTTCTGCTTTTTGCAATGAACTTTACTCACTTTTCTAAAATGTCTTCTTTTTTTTTGGCAGATTTCAAATTTTGACAAATGATTTAGCGTATTTTCTCATATAACGGCTAACGTTATCTCAAATGCGGTTATTATTTTATGAAGTCAGTGTGAAAACTATCGTATGTTTAAGAATGTCTACACCGACTTTAAAACCCGAACCGGCAAAACAGTCGTAATGCAAACAACATAATGACAACACATTGTTAAATATCATAAAACGCAATGGTAAATTGATCTACCATATCTATTATGGTTTAACATCGTTTAGAAGATAGAACTCCGCATCAGCGTATTTGACTCATGTTACGTTTATCAGTGACCGGTGGTAAGTTGTTGCTAATGGCCGGGCAGCCTCAGACATACAAAACAACCCAACGAATTTATGAAATATCCATCTTTGCTTATATTATACGCTGAAACTACCTAGATTAGATAAAAGGCTTGCTGCTATCACGCCGCAAGAAGCCTCCAAATATGGCCACAATTAGGTAACGTGTATTGCTTCATGCGCTATATCAGCGCACTCTGCTTCGCTGACTTTGGCCGAATGGGCACATGTGAGATCATCGACGGCCTTGATAATTGTTTCCAAGAAATCGAAGTATCTTTACGTTAGACAACATTACAATTAACCTTGTCAAACGTTTTTTTTTTTTTTTTTTTTTTTTTATTTAAAGCTATTTAGTACATGCTAGTATGATCTTAAAGCCTTACCAACTATCTACAGAAGAAAGCGTATTGTAAAACGTACCAATTTATTGTCATGAGCTTTTTGACGGTGCGTCTCGTAAAATAAACTACGTTACCTTTGTACGAACCGGTATGTACCAGTGACAGAGAAAACTAATCATAAGATTTACAATACGCCCTGTTGCCAATTACCGAGAAACATTGTCTAGAGAAATATTGTGCAAACGTTATATATATATATAAAGAGGAACAAACTTTCTCCCAATAGCAGATCACAAGCCAGGTATTGATGGTTATTAACTATGAATCTAGAGAGATGGCTTGAATTTTAACGAGTACCCACAGGTAATATCACCGATTGCGATTGGAGTACTGCTCTCTCAGATCACACAAGGTCACTAACTCAACACAAATCTTATTAAATCTAGCCGGTTTCGTTCTTCTCTACAACACAAAGGAACTGTAGTTATCACTATCAAAGGGGCTATCGCTGAAAGAGTTCTGAACGCGTCTAAAACAGATGCTAATTTTTATCTCTCTATCCTTGTCTTTTCTTACCCCCTTCGCTTTGGGATGTTCGAAGGATTTAAAGACGAACGAGAAACCCGTTGCCGCTGTTAGGGTCGCTGCTTGTCTTTAGTTCTGATTCAGGAGTCAGAGAAACTTCTTTTCGAAAGGCAGCGGCAAAGTTTCGGCCAGACCCAGAACGCTACCCCTTTCCCTTTTCGTATAGTTGTGTGGAAAACACTAAAAAAGTGGGCTAGAGATAAAGCGTTGAACAAAAGAATTAGAAGAAGCATCTGCTATGGCCCAGACATCATCAGCATCATCATCGATATTGCCGGCGCGGTTGTTCTGGTCGACAACGACAAAGCACAAAGCTGACGATGCCCGCATTTTTTTTGTTTTTGTCACCTTTGACAAAAGCCCCACCTCTTACTTCATTTGTTCCTCGCAAATCGTAGCGAGCACTGTAGCAGTACTAGTAGCGTCAAGTGAGGGTGACTCTTCAAACTCAGATCATGTTGGCTGCTGCCATGATGTCTCCTCCAGTTTTATATTGACGATTACGTCAACAACGGCAGCGTTGACGATAACGACGACAACGAAAATGATAGTGTTCTTTTCCGCAACGTGGAAGCTACAGAGAACAGACGTGCTGTGTCTCGCAGAGGCTATGAGGTTGCAGCCAACAGATTTACCGGCTTACTCATAGTGCACCCGCCGCTAGTACTGAAAAAAACGCCGAATACAGGGAACGCTCAGAGGAACAAGAGACGCTCAATAAAATGTAACGGAAGCGCGGATAACGTTAAACGCTATTGGAAAGATAAGAGGATGGAAGAGGACGAACGAGAAGGAGCAGAGAAAGGGGGTGGATGCAAAATGGGATAAGGCCGACGTGGAACATGTCACAGAATTAAAAATGACACAACAGTTTGAAACGTACGCACAACAATAAGAAGCCGCCGCTGGCTTGGCTGAAAGAAGAGAAAGGAGAACAAGTTGACGGTCGTGGGACGGACCGGGTCTTATGGCCGTCGTAGAAGTCGTTGTTGATGTGCCTGCCGTCGTTGTTGCCGACCAAAGCGGCGCTGTTATTCTGAGCGTGCAAGCCTTCCGCTTGACTTGAACTAAGAAAGACTAGCTAAAAGTGCTGGCTCTATGGCAGCTTATCATCTTTAGGGCGTTCTCCCTTAGAAAAGGGCAAACTTAGGAAGAAGGGAAGTAAAAAGTGGCGGCTCTGAAGAGTGCGAGGGCGGAGTGGCGAGAGGGCGTCGGGGATGATGCGATGATGGAAAAAGAATCAGCAGGAAAGGCTATTATAAAGCAAAAATTCATTTCAACAAAAGAGAAGATGTCGGAGACAAGATTGTGTCTAACAGACGAAAAATAAGACTAAACAAATGCTTAAACACGAGACAAACACATCGTAAGAGTGCTAGTACAAACCAAGAAACAAAACCGAATATTAAGAATGCGCATATCTGCGATGCTCGTTCTGGTGCATGATTTTTTCATAACGTAAAGTTCTAGGCGACCATGACAAACAGACGAGAATCTTTATGCGCCCTGGGCATAAACGGTTTATAAAAATCATGGCAGATCAATGGCTGTACGATTATCAAAATTGCACATAAGGATGGCAGTGTGGAACAGCGACGGAAAAATAGTAGCTTCCACGAGCTTTTGCTGCCCCAAGCAAAAGCTTTGGTAGCCACCCTGGACGTCCTTACATCAAACGTTTGGGACAAACAACTTAGGGCTCAAGCTATAATATCGAACAGCCAAGAGACAAGGTGTATTTAGAATCAAGTGTGTGAGAGAGGCAAAAATAAGCGTTCGTTTTGTTGGCTTAATGCATTCGTCGGATATCTGTGAATATTGAGATACTTCGACCCAGTTGGCCCGAGACGTCGCCGCGGAATTTCTGAATCGAAGCATTCCTGGCCGAGAGTCGTCTGCTAGGGAAAAATCCTTCAGATTCCATTTGCGAGTAACAGAAGATAACATCTGCACTTACCTTAGCATAGCGGGAACAACGATGCTGAAAATGACCGGAAAGGTTCTTAAAAGAGACCAATAAAATACGATAAGTTAACTCAAACGATATCAAGATATTTCATCGCATCAAAACTAGCAAATAATAAATGATATTAAAGCAGCTTTAAAAAACGGGGGAACGCAAAATATTCTTTGGCAGTATGACCGCAGGGTCTAAAGGCTTTACTGACTATAATGAAAACTTCTAGGAGTAAATCGAGCTGACTTGACAAAAACCAGAAAATTGAAGGAGATGTACATACGTGAATAAATATAGGTTTGGGCGGTAACAAAGGGTTGTGTATAAACTAATAGAATGCAACCATCAGACAGCAAGTATCAAAAGTAGCGACAGACTGTGGGCCAGGCGATATGAGGTTGAGAAGAAGCGATGGCAGTAACGTAAATTTGAGGACCGGACTGGCGCGCACCTACAGTAACGTCAATAAAAGCTCCTTTCGGGCACGAACAACGATCTTAAATGCCAGACGATTCCGTTGACATTTTGAATCCGATGCACAAAAATTCGTTGCCAAGTATGGGATGGAGGTAAAAACAATGGAACATGTTTGTTGTATTATAGCGTAATGCTGGAGCCCTGGGTAAACACTTTTGCGGAGGCTGACATTATCAGATAGGATGGGTCACGCCGCCATCTGGGGAGAAAAACGGGTTCTACGAACTATATGGTCTGATATGCAAAATATCCGCTGAGCAAGGCGGCCCATTAACTTAGGTGCTATATGGCGCGGGGCAACGTTGCTATGATCCACTGATGATGCATTACCATACCGTGAAAAAGAAAAATACAACAAAAGGCGAACGTTGTATAGACATATGCGCGTCACTGTTCGTGAGTCTGTAGAATAAATAAATAAATCAGCCCATCGTAGTATTTTTACGTAAATGTTTACTCAATAATATTATCATTATCACATCCGTCTTAAAGCCATGTAGAAATGAACAAATAGAACAACATATTCGTTTATCATACGTTTTGTACTAGTCTTGATGGTGCAAATCCTGAATTTGCTGAAAGCGTAGGATTTGTTCTTCTTTGACGTACGTAAGGAATAAATAATTACTGTAAAAGTTATAAATGGTCTCCTAAAGAAAATTCATTTCTTTTCTCATAATTGTGTGCATTATGTGCTCAGCTGCCTTACCTTAACCGCCAACGCCACTTTCATACGTTGTGTCGCAAACATAACAACCCTGCAGTTCAATTTTAAGTATAGATACGTTTCTCTCAATCACGTAAGATGTCTAATATGTTAAATAAAGTGAAATGATACATTTCTTGTACCGCTGTAATGTTTATTAGCTTTAGGCTGAACTGTAGTCGGACTATTCAAGGGTTTTTTTTTAATTTACCATGCAAAAACAACACATTTATCAAATGCAACATATATATTATGGACTACTTGTCTTAAATACCCATATATGTAAGGTCGTTTCAATGTGATCCAGTGCTGGCAATGGGTGAAGCTCAGCGGCGCTGCTGAGCATCAGTCGGTAGCTAGCTAGTGATTTTCATCGTTATCATAACAAAAATACAAGCGTTCTACGTCTTGCTGGAACTCATCAAGAACGTATTTCCAGCAGCGAATACCAGCAGTTCGAGCAGTGTATAAGCAGTTCGAGAGGCAGGAAGGAGGGAATTAAGGTATCGAATAGGTGTGAAACCTGCTTTATTTTCTTTGACTAAATTGTATCAGTGTTCTAGGCTGAGCCAGTTGGCATTTAAGCCCAAAACTCTAGAGGTTTTGCTATAAGCCCATAGTGATGCCAATGATGATGTACTAATATTTTCCATAAGAATAGAAGATGTTACAAAGTAAGTGTGAACTATTGATTTTTCTCCGAGAGCAAACAAAATTCTCTAGTAAACGAAGTACTTTAATGTCCGACAATAATTTCACTATTTTTCGCTAGCTTTCAAAAATTTTTCAACGCAATCTCTAGTTAATGGATCAAGAATCTTTATAGTTTCTTATAGAATCTTTGTAGTCTCGTAGTTATTAGGCACGCAAATACCTGTCAAATCACCGAAATTTCTTTTTCAGTATATTGACGCACGCACTTCCTCCCTATATAAAATTACTACGTAGTACTTGCAAATATGGCGTCATTTACACTGTCTTGATATCACAATGTCACCACACGCAAGGTGTCGAACAACACCGATCAATACATTTATCCCTTCGTAAGATTCATTCTGTTGGGCCAAGTAGGTGTCTAAAACTCATGTTTTTGAAGCGTCGCATTGACGCCGTTGAGCTTTTTAGATTCTTAATTAGCGCAACAGATTTCATTTTCTTCAATTTCTTCAGGTCACGATTACTTACGTCAAGATAAGATTTTTTGGTTGTGTGAGAACGCAGGCTTAGCAGCCGGGCCCGCAAAAGGCCTCTTTAGAAGCGGCATAGGACCATGAAAAAAGGAAGTACAACGGAAAGCAGAAGAGCGTTCGTGGAACTCGTAATTTACTGAGGGTAATGATGGAACACCGGAAAACTCTCAGCCCAGTAAGACGAACGACAAAATGAACAATAGAGCGACCTGATTTTGCCATCATTAACATTTTATGATGCTCCCTCGACTAAACGCTTTGCTTTAGTTATATCGCACATTTCTTGTGGTGGCGTTTTTGCGGAAAATTAAATAAAAATCTCGAAATGAAATGTATCGTCGTTCATTTGCTAGCACTGGAATCAATCGGATAATTCGTTACCTGAACAAAATTGTGATTTTGGATCGTTTTAGCCTCATACCCCAAAATCATCGCTGACTGAACTAGTCAAAATACAACCTCCAATTCAATGGGCATTGCTACACTGGACATGATTCGCAAACATTTTGTAAAAATTATTATTTAATCGGGAAAAAAAATTGATGTCATCTGTAGTTGTACTAACTTTTTTTTGCAATCATAACAATCCAAACAATAAGGCAATCGTAACATGTCCTGCCAGTGCCCAAGTCTGTTACGTCTAGGAGCTTAGTTAGGCAACCTTAATATTACTTAGTTAGGGATTAATATTACATTTGATTTTACAAAGCATTTTTCAAGTTCTCCAAGTTAGTACTCTGTCTTATCTGCAACTTAAAGATACCTTACACTAAAACATTAAAAACCTACGCTTTCTCATAGAGAGACATAGGTCTGAGGATGCATATCTATCAGGCTGTAAAGTACATTTTGTCTAACTAGGTTATGTGCATTTAAAGAACTTTGTCAGTTTTGCTTGCCAGCGGTTTTTAAAAGGTATTTTTCTTACATTGAATTTGTTAGCTCCTTGCCATGTTCGGGGTTATGGTCCTCCTATGGTCGGCAATTTCTTATTCCGCTGCGAATATTTGACAGTTACGGTTATTCTCCAGATCGTATTTTCTGACCCGTTTGTACAGCTGTGCCATTTAATCCATTTAGAATTCTGTTTTTCCAAGATTGGTTTCTTTGAAGATTCACCCTTGGTAACGACCATCGTTCTTGATTGGTTTTGCCGTAGAGCATGCGTGTGGTTTTTCGGTTATATCTAATCTATTAATCTTAGGGACATGTTATCGTCGAGCTTCGAGGTCGATCATAGACACACTGTTCGTTCTCTGCTGGAAGCCATATCTATGAAGGTACATGTAAGTTAGAGGTATAAGTAGAAAAAGGGTTATTTATTACGCACTATAAAGATCGTACTGATCTGTGGGATTCGTAGGATAGTTCAACGTACCTGTTGCGCTAAATATTCAAGCAACATGGTAAATATCGAGAAACGTTAATGATTATTCTTCGTAGATGATCGCACGTGCTTCCTTCTGGTGCTATGAAATACCGGTATCCTAGTGTGCTAACGTCCAATGGGCAAAGTAAGATATCTGCGACTGTACCAATCACAAAGTGCAATACCTGCGGATCCGGTCTTTGCACGACCTTTAAAGGCCTATCCGATATAAAATATAGCACAGTATCGTGAAAAAACAGACGTTCAATAAAAGGGATTTAAACCAACGCTTTTTTTTATTTTTGCTATAACAGCATTGCTTTTGCACCATTTAGTGACAGGCTTATAATGATCACATTCTCTTAGGCACAGGTCCGAAACAATGTACCTTTTTTTGAAAAAATGCCTAATGTTGAAGTTCGTTATGGCCAGTCACAATTTAAAGCAATGACACGCCAAATCATAGTTTATTTTTCTATCAGATTCTCAATTTATGTCATATTTCGCTTAGCACACTTTGTAGGTCGTTCCTGGTGGCTATGCGAATCCTTTTGAAATTAAAACCTTAACGATTTCGTGGCAATTTTAACTACGGCATATTTGTACTATTCTTTTACTTATTGTGACACACTAACATAAGCTTCTTCCAAGGTTATGTAGTGCTTGAACGAAATATTGTCAAACAGCGAAAGGTGCGACGTCTGCGGATTTCTTTACGCCAATCCTAGCCGTTAGATGCATAACTAAAGGTCACTGAAAACAGCGTGCGATAGAGTTACTGATCCTCTGATCGTTGAAAAATTGCAGTCAGTATTATGCGAATGAAAAGCACTGATTTTTAGCTCATTTAATTGCTCTGATCCGAAATTCGAAGTAACATTATAACGGTCAGTTCGGTTGCTGAATTTTATATTTAGAATGGATATTCTGCTCTGTCTATAAAAAGACAGCAAACATTTATGGTGCGAGATTGTTCCTCAGAGAGTGCATAGTAGTTATATATTTATATACGAGATTCGAGGTATTTTTTCCCAATACATACTTGTAAAGAATGTTCGCGTTTACGTGACCCCTAATAATTTATGTTTCTAAATCGCTGATTATAGCAGAGTTCGTCTGGTAGAGATACATGGCGAAAAGCTCGGCTGTATGCATATTAATTTGATTATCAATGACAACAGAACCACTTGAATTAAAGCATGGTATGGTGCTACCAACAGAAAACAGACACATCAACTGCCTGTTGAACGTAGCGTCAAGCTAAGCTGAGAGGCAAAACCTCCGTCTTTAGATAATATGGCGTATATAATTCAAGTATCACTTGAGGTGAATAAGGCTTTCACGTGAAAAAGGGCTCAGCCTGTCCGGGACGAACGAGGGCTTTTGCCGAGTTTGAACCCTTTGCACAATATGTCCCCACCAGTTAGCCACTGTAAACACTGGGCCACCTTAACACATCCAGCTAGATTAGCGGGTACAGCTGTGTTGGAACAAGTGGCGTGCTGTATTGGCTATTCGGCCTACCAAATCTAATGCCCCCTAGGACTGACTGACTGCTAGCCTTTATCGTAAAATGTATACAAACTATTTGTTTGAGTGAGTGCATCACAGTATTGCTTGTATAACGTAACTTCTAACGTCTTTCTAATCTCTTTCGTAATTTTTAATCTTTGAGGTGGCTAAGGATATTTTCCCCGGACTACTACTGCCGTCCGGCGCCAAATGCTGACATTTTTAGAAATTTATAAATAGGAAAAAATAGATGATAACAGAGCTTGATCCGGTTATCATAATGTGACAATTTTTGAAGGCATTAGTATATATCAAAGTCGACTATAATCACTTCAGCAATTCTTGAAATGCTCGAAATAATTCTTTACAAGAAAGCAATACTGCATGTTACTTCTGTTATTTCAGTGCACAGAAGCTTAGTTTCGTTGCACTAAGTCCATTATGTAACCAGCAAACATTTTAATGACGCCACGTATCTTTAACTTCAGTTCAGGCTCTCTGAGTAATTTTTTGTTCACACGATTCGGCACCACTTATTGGTGATAACTCCACAAGTTATCTTATTATATGGAAGTCAGTGTCTAATCTCGTCCATAGTCTCAAGGTAGCGATTCAATTCAAATCTGACCATCACCTGTTCCAAACCAGATGCCAAATATTCGTCTTTTGTGCGTCCGCGCTATATCTGTACGCCTTTTATTGTGACAGCGCTTTCATCAAATAGAACGTGCACAAGCTCAAACTTGAAATGACATATGATTGTGAAGTAATATCAAACCAGGACTAGTCTAGCAGTATTACAGATTCACTGACATGAAAAGCAGAAGACCAAGACTGCCCAAGAGTTCTATAAGGACTCTCCACGAGTTCAAATACTTGTAAGCGTGCGTGCGTGCGTGCGTGCGTGCGCCACGCCCACCAGCTTCTCCTTGTGGCTCGGTCGTCTTTTTTTTGCCGCGTTCCTTTTTAGGGTTTTCTCTTTCGACGAAGGGATTCTAACAAAAAATGAGAAACGGAAAAGCAGGGGAAAAAGTGGGCACGCGACGCAAGGACCAAAATGAGTCCATTCGTCCAGCGCTAAAATAGGCAGAGAAATGACTGGAGTGACTCTAAGAGCTTCTGCTATAGATGCTGCCGAAGCCACCGCATCTAGCTGCCACCGTCACCATGGCCGCGTTGGCAGCGGCTGCGATGTAAGATCATCGACATTGTCATCATCACCATCATTTCGGTCAGAGAAATCGAATTGTGTACGGTAGCAACGGTGCCAGCGCCATCGAGAGGACCGAACTACAGTTCCTGTGCTTGCATGGCTTCGCAGGGGGTACTAGCCAGTGTTGGTATGAACGCGAACGAATACGGCGAAGAGATTGTTTGGGGCATGCCAAGGGTCCTTTACTTTACTTCGTTTTCGTTCGCGTCTTACTTTTCGGAGCAGCGTCGCCCGGTTCCTATGGGGTTTTGAGTGATGGAGGAAATACGATTGGAGTCATAGAGACGAAAAGGAGGGAGCAAAAAAAGAGAACGAAGGGATGAGGACGACTAAGCGCAAGTGGAGAGAACGATGGAGAGAAAGGAGCATGGGGAGACGAAAAATAATACGAGGAAGAAGCAGCAACAGCAGACAACGAAGAGAAGAGTAACACACCGGAGAGGATGGCGGCCCCGATGGAAGGCGCAAGCAGCAGCAAATGCGAATACGAGCAAAAGTGAGGCAGCCTAAGTAGTAGAACATAGTCTCAGATGCTGGCAGCTCTGCAGGCCCGCCCGGCGAGGCCAAAGCGACTAACCAGAGAAGGAGGGAAAGCAGGCAAAGGGAAGGGGATCAGCAGAGGGGGCTGGAGACGAGCGAGCAGCGCGGCATGGCAGCCGTAACTGTAGTCGTAGCAGACACCGCGACTGTAGCAGCATGATGACGAAGACGAGGACGAACGAGTGGTGGAGGATGGAATAGTCTTTGGGGAAGAAGGATCCCTTCTGTTTTGCGAGTGGAGCTGTTGGGGGAAGGGAAATCTCGAGGACAGGGGATAACATGGTAGTAAGTTTAGAAGCTCGGGTAAGAGAGGAGAATTGCATTTCAAAGGGACTGTCTACAACAGGCGGGTGAGTTTCTCCCCATGGGGTAAGCGGGGGAAAGGTGCATCCAGGCCGGCACAGTCGGTGGATGTTTGCTCGTCCTATGGAAGGTCTCTTCTGTGTGCGAGTGTAATGTGTATTGATGCGCACGTTCTTCTGTTTGCTGTGCGAGTGCCCAGAGCGCAGTAGAGACAGGATAATCGAGCGAGAAAGAAACCGGGAAAAAATGGACTGAACGTCCTCCGTTACCATTCAGTTCATCGTTCATTTGAGCAAGAGTCAGCAGTTTGCATCGGAAAACAGCTAGCAGCACACGCTGCCAAACAATGGTCCACAAAGGCACAAATGGTCTGGCCGAGTGGATGAGAGGTCGACTATAACCCTCTTTCGTTTTTTTCTACTTCTGATGTACAGCGCTGCTACTTGTATTCGTCTTGGAACGACGAGCAGATCGGCGAAGCCGGAGCTACAACATGAGACGGGTGATTAGGCGGGAAGTAATGGTCGACAATGGAGTAAATATACAGTCATAATCATAGAGTAAACGACTGGTAGAGGCGACTGATCGACAATGCACTATATCGGTTATCTGTACGTTAAATTACATTGAAAGTAATAGTATTTCACGCAATTTACTGGTATATGGGCATTATAGTACATTAGCTATCAGCGTTTTCCCTAAATGTAGATTCGTTCTCTGCACTAAAGATTAGAAGGTTTTTTGTTAGAGTGTTAAGTGAACACTTTGTATAATATACAAGCTAAGTCCTCGCACTGCCAAAAACATGATTAGGATCATCGATGAACAGTATTATGAAATGCGATAAAACTCTGCGTTAGATTTGTCACGAGACACAGTTTTTGAGCTATGGAAGCTAAACGCGGTTGGCAATTAGCTATCAAAATTTGACCCTGCCAGTAAAGAACGACGTGAATCTATTAAGCAGCTACCGTAACGAGCTAAGGACAAGTGAAGTTTTGATCACAGGCTGATGAACTTAAGCTCTAAAAGTTCTATATTACTACTAAACGTTATTACATGACAAATGACAAATAGAACAGTCTTACCCGAATATTTATTGCGGCCTATTTATATCAGTGCAGAATTATTCGGCATTATGCGTGGCTTCAGGATAAAACGCTGTAGTGATCGAATGATATCGGTATAATAGATAACACAAATAATCTAACAAGGCGCAAGATGGATGCGCATTTCAAAGCTCAAAACATATATAATGTTATTAGAATATTTTTAACATTTTAGAACGAATTCTATCGAACGTCTAGACGTAAAATGATATCGCTTTCATTTTAACATGATAAGAATGTACGTGCGAAATCACAGCTTCTGTTAGCCTCTCCGCCAGCTGCGTTACTTTCTTTCATTGCGCGCAAGATATACGATAAGTAAAATATGTTCCTGCTGCGGCTTGAACATTCCATGACCCTATGCAGTGCTAGAGTAGGCACCTCGCATACAGTTACATAGATTATTTTCCCGGATAGGTTTTTCAAGACACGAGAAAATCATCACCAACGGCGGAACCACAGCAGTACATTTGGTTTGGCTTATAATTGAAGCATCTGCTTGATACGGCAAGTGTACCGACAAGAAGGGTGAAACAGAGTAAAGGAAATGAAGCTATTTATTGAAAGAGAAGTACTAGATGGAAAGATAAGGGGTCAGTGTACCTACCAATGTCGCACGCTTCATAATCTCTACTTCGTTATTTTCCATGGCCTCGTGTCGTCCTGATGGCTGCAGCGATATTTGGTGTTGCTGGTATTCTCCGTACGGTCGTTACTCGAACCGGAAAGAAGGCAACCCTTCAACACGTACTATGAGCCTTCTCCTCATTTCTTTGGCTTGGCCTTTACGCAAAGTCGCTATGTCCTGAACGATTCATGAAACGCGCCTTCATCTATCCCAGGCGTACCCCCGCCTCTTTTAGGATAAACCTTCCTTTATACAAAAGTTTCTACTGCGGCTTCTGTTTCAGCTTCACCCATCATCCCATTTGCATATCTGACGTACGCTATGGTAGCTGACTGGCTTTGGGAAAAGAAGTACATTCTCAGGAAAAAAAAACAGAAACCAACGTGAGTTGGTGTGAATGTATAGCCTTACCACCACAACCAGCCTAGCATACACAGCAGCATTTCCACATTCACAATGGGCCAACTGGGAAATGAAAGAATAGCTCTCCTTGGAAATTCTCCTCACTCCGTACATTGCCGTTCCTCGGCACCATTTCCCTTCTGGCTTGTATATAGCGGTTACATTGTACGACGCCCGGCACTGTTCAGTTCCAAGGCCTATCGTTCGTCCGTCCGTCCGTCATGCACTGCCAGTAGCACGCGACCGATGTAGCGCGGTTCATGGGTCGTCACTGTACGATTTATACGTCCTACAGGTACTGCTCGCGGCGTCGTTGTTGTATCAGTCGACGACGCTCTGACCTTCTCTAGGGCTATCGAAACGGTCGGAAGTTTAAACGACTGGAAAGAAGCTTCGAAAGAAAACCGACAGCAGCGCGGTCCACAGGTAGACCAACAGCTAAGGCTGCAAGTACACATTAGCATCGTGTGGAAGTGAAGGCACTAGATCGTTTCATTGTCTCGTTGTTGACATAAAGCCACCAGCAGTAGCAGGTTGTGTGGTATTCGCCTACTTCACAGATCATTTTTAGCCTCCGGGCTGACAAACAGCCACCGTATCCACACTATTTGCGAATCTGAGGGACTTTCGACAAGGGAAGACTGAGGCTGGTCTACTTACTGCGATTGCTCTTCTTGTGAGTGTGTTGTGCCGTTACTCGATACATCGTACAAGTTACACTGCTTTGGAGCACCATTCACCACAGCCGTTTGTAACGCACGCCTTGATACGACTGACCCTTAACTAATACGAGCTACTTTAAGAGTTCACGTAATTTCTGCAGGCAAATGACGGAGAAGCCTTCTGATGCAGCTTCATTTTCCCCAGTGTGACGACAAGCACACGTCTGGCTGATATGCAAATAACGTTTCAGGCCGGGTTCTATTTTTATCTATATCGTTCGTGTATTGCGTAAACCGTAGGAAGTGATTTCGGAAACCTCCCGTTAAGCATTTAGACTAGCAACAGATATTAATGTAATTTTCAGTCACAGCATCAAATAGTAAACCTTTTATGATCAAGAATCAGTCGATAGCCGTTCATTCTCAGTTAGCTCCTACATATTATTGAAATGCACGTCTCTCGAACGAAATTATCATACTTACTAATCATAATAACCCATTTGTGTAAAACAAAATTGTATCAATACAGTGCAACAAATCAATACAGTATAGAAAGCACTTCGTTATGTACTCCGCTCTCTGATGATTTGAAGAAAATCAACTCTCTGTAACATTTCATAAAGAATATAGTCCGATTGCTTTGCAAATTAATCCTCCTATGTAAATGTATTTTGAGATTCTATTGTGTCTTAAGTATTTAGTACACAAGAACATATCTACATCTGCATTTGTGTAAATCAGCAATGAGAGGTAGGTCACAGTGCCTCGTTCTGCTGCAGATTTAAATTACGTAGTCTTGGTTGATAATCTTTGTTTGTGCACTGTAATATGGATCCATATGTCCTTTAAGTTATGATCATTTAACTTTAGCACAATGTAGTATCTTGAAAATATTTAAGAAAAGATATTTATACAGAGATACAAGGGAAGTGCAACAGACCTTTTCGATTGAAGATATTCAAATACCACTTATTGGGACAGGAAATTGACATACCATTGTAGCGTAACTTACGCAAAAAGCTTGCGGCCAACTGTATATAAAAACCTATATTTGTTAAATCCTTCCTTTTGCTAGCTTTGGGAAATAAATTGTCGTTCTCCCTAGAAACTCTATTATTCACTGTTAGTCATTTCGCTAGATATAATAGGCCGTAATCGTATCCGGACCCCAGGCTCGAGATTGCACTGGCCTTGCCATAGGACTCACTGCGTCGGCAGTTGACATCCTTAACAGAAGAACTGAATATTGGTATAAAAGAAGATCGTTTTGATAAAAGTCGTAATGTAGCTTTAATATAAAGCGAGGCAATTTTTGCGTGTCAATCAGGTTAATGGCAACTGGTAATTATAGTCTGTCTCCACACTAAATAATAAGTTAAACCACAAGAACGTCGCGTGGAAACGCTTCAAAGGGTCGCTGCATTATATATATATTCTTCACTATCCATATGTTGTTGGCAGTTATTTTTTTTGCTATTTTGGGCCCGCTCCACCAACTCAAGCATTTTCGTCGTCATTTTCAAGTGAAAAGTCACAAACGAATCTATCCAGCTTGGAACTGACTAAGATGCAACGACCGAAATCACACCACAGAACCTGTTCCAATCTTACGGATCGGAGCTAAAAGCCAAGACTTTTCGCGTTGTAAGACGTTCGCCGAAATAGAAAAAAAAACACAACTGAAAAGCGGTAAGATTTCTTCCTGTGTTGCACGTGAGCGCATGTCCTACTCGAAACAATATCCGTTGTTTTTTACGACAGCAATCGACAGTCGACACTAACGAAATGGAATCAAATTTTCTTAGAGAAGTCGGAGACAACTTATCCCAAGTGCGCGTCACCAAATTTTATGTAATCTCAGAAAATAACTAAGACCACTTTGCCGTAAACGTAATCCACTTTGATAAAAAAAAAAAAAAAAAAAGGCCGCTCCAATGAAAACACTAGACATTGAATTGAAAATGTCGTGTTCTAAAGGACAATACAATGCATATCACTGGACAGAACGGTGTAGACACATTTGCCAAGCACAATTAATTTCCATTTAATTTTAACGACGAATAGATATTTATGATACGTAGTGGCTTATCTAAAATAGGTACAACTTGAATATCTCTATTAAATATAATTAGTACCTGTGCTGAAAGAAATCGTGAAAAGTGTTATAGAGAAATTCGACAACAGTATCTCCTATCCGAACAAACAATAGTGCGTCTATTCTATTTAATGGGCTTCCTCAAGATTTTTAGACGTTTGTCGCAGCGCTTCTTTCACTCCATATTCGGATTTACCTTACCTCCTCGATCTACGAGTATCCAAGGAAATCCACGATCTACGATTTTACTCAGCTAAATATTGAGAAGCTTAGAAGTTCGTCAGTTCCTGTGCCGAGTAACTGAAGTCTGGCCTTTTTATTTCGCCGCTGTGGATTGATTTTACTTTTTACGTCCCTTTAAGGGTCGGCAAAAGCGCGGGCTTGCTTCAAGCCTTTGGAGTTTGGTTTCCCCCGAAGAATAGAGGTGAATGCAAGAATATGGGACAGGCTTTCGTGATGGCGATGGCGATGGCGGTCACAGTGTGGAACTTGACTCCTTTTCAGCGGTGAACGAAGCCGCTATTGATCTCAGCAAACTTTATGGCCTTTTCAACAAGTACTAAAAGTTTGGTGCATTTTCCAGTACGTCAAAGTAAAGATAAGAGAGGTCGTGGCGCCTGACAAAGGTAGGAAGCGGAGCGACACAACTAGCAAAGCTTTAACATATGTGAATTAGGTAGTCTCCTCACCTCTCGTTTGGTCATTCATTCGGACGCTGTCTAACAGATGTTCGAGGGCAGCCCACGCAAGAGCCGAAAGGAGCACAAAGGAACTGATAGAAGGTACTGCTAAGACTCAGTAGAGGGAAACGGGATGGGCCTGGGAAAGCTCATAACTTACCGGAGGAAGATGACAGCTTCAATCGGAGGCATCGGCAGTATTCGCGATGGCAATGGGACGATGTCTAGTAGTAGAGAAAGCCGCGACCACAGAGAAAACACAAAGAAGGAGGAAGACGGAAAGCAACAGGTCACCTATCTTCGCTGTGAGCCCTGACACCTGTATGCTGCATAGATGCGTGTAGTACGCAGAATAGGGCGACAAAGCAGCGAGAAACTCACGCAATGGGAAAGAGCTTACATAGGCGCGTACGATAGACACACGCAGGCGTATATCTACTGCGTATTGCAGAGGTAGACGTATTGTCGAGAACACGTCATTTATGCGCAATATGTTGATGGATTCATCTGCCCTGATACTTCAATACTGGCAGGACAACTTCGTTAGAGCACGCCAATGCATGTATACCGAACGCTATACATATCTTGCTATGCTTTGTATCGACACTGGGCGTCCAGAAACGCGGGAGATAAACAATCGTCACTTAACCAAAATAATACCCAAGTCTTTTCCGCAATTTATCATACAGCTACAAAATGCCCCTTCGAGAATCATTAGCCCGATTTAGGCCTTGTGCGACAGTCGTGAAGGTCAATGAATGGATGGAATGAGTGAGAGAATGAGTGGAACAACTGAATAGCTACTATGAGTCACAACGTTCCACCTTACCGCAGTACCTATTGAAACAAAGTTTTAGTGACAGCTACTGGTAGAATTTGATACAGTCATTCATTTTCAAGAGAAAAAATTCAAATTCAAGAGAAAAAATCAATAGTTTGTCTTCGGTTACCCTTCGATAACCCCTGCTGAGGTTCATATACAAATTCCGAATTTCTTCTCCGACACTGCGATCCGAAAGTCTCAGCATTGTTTTAATGCTTACATATGTAACTGCATTTAGATTCGTAGAAATAGTTTTACAATAGAGATCCGAACCGGGACAACAACAAGGACTAACAGTAACTTTACTAGTAAATTCCAACAGCGGTTTCTGTTTTAGCCTTCTTTGCGTTAATTTCTATTTCTACAATGTGCCGTTCTATATATTCTCAATTATATTAGGCTATAGTGCTATATCTTATCGTTTGTGGGCAGTGTGGATCTTGTGTAAGTGAACTCAGACCGGACACGGTAAGCTATTTCCTAAAATATACCCCAACTATAACTGCCTGATAGCTGAAACATCAATCACGGCATTATAGAACATGCTTGCTTTAGCTTGTTATAAAAACAGTTGTCAAAAACGAGAAGAGGAACGCACGACTTTAATGCATGTTTCAATCTAAACTAGACAGCTCTAACGAAATTTTCAAACAGTCAAAGATTTAAAAATATATTAGAAGACTTTTTGATTCGAAGTAACCGACCTACCGAAGTATACAACATACCCTTTTTTTCAAAATGCTTAGTCTTACCAACGAGATTCTGCTTGCAAGCTACCTTCATAGAATGTATGGATCCCACCTTTTATTGAGTTTTCAAGTTTAGAAGAAATACTGCTTCTGATTCTGAGCGGGTGCATACTATGAAAATAGTTGTTGAGGAAGGAAACACACGTGAAACATTGATATTAATTCAAGCCTGAATGAAGCCCAACTTCTTGAAAGCTGTTTTTATCTCGTCGTCGGTTGTGTTGAAGGTCCTAAAATCCCTGTGAAGAGATGACACTTCAACTCAACCTTTTATTTCAAGGATTTATAACAATATTGCACTTATTAAGAACATCAACAGGTATTACGAAAATCAGACGAGATACCAACAGCTGCGAGAAGTCAGTACTAGGTACATGTACATCGTTCTTAGACTTAAGTTAATTCGTATACAATAGTATAGCCTCAACGAAAACTTTACAAGTAAAAAAAACAAAACTAAAAAAGGCTTTAAGTTCGCGCTATTTTGCTTTCTTCTCAAAATTGAATTGTTCTATTTCAGTATAGATGTTTCGATGTCGAAAAAATTCAATGGCTTTTTTTATAGGTACTCCTTTGAAACGGGTACGCGAGGGCCGATCGAAACAACCGTATTGCATCGAACAGACGATTGATGTTTACAGCTTTTTTGAAGCACACTTTCTTCTGTCTTTTCAGCCAGTTGTAGCGCTACAGATTGGAATTATAGCAGCTGTTGTAATGGGACGCATCGGTTTCCAATATAAATTCGACTGAAGTCTAATACGTACTCTAACAGCGATCCAGTGCGACGGTCAAAATGCTACTCCTGTACCAAATTGTCCAAGAGATCACTCTAATCTGAAGGTCTCCGGTCACTGTTTATGTTGATCGGAAACGTTTTTCAGAGTAGCCGATGGACAGATATTGTATGTGGCGTTCCAATAAACGCATAGTTTCAGCCTAAGCTGTGCCTTACGGAAGCCTATGAACGATCTCAGACGAGGCAAGGAAGGCCGACTATAGCGCTGCTGACTTCCTATAGAACCTATGCCATACAAATAATCGAATTCAACCGGAAGGCACGTCTAAACGTCCCGTAGGCCCTGGTGTCCTATGTTATAGCTGTGTTTTTCTAATACAAACTTGTATATTCCAGTCACGATGTGAGTAAACGGAAGAACAATATCGTACTTAACAGTACAGCAGTGGTACTGTTTCTTTTAAATTTGTGCATATACTACGGTACGATATATACGGTCAGAATCCAGATCCTAAGAAGGGTGATTGTTTTGCAAGCCACTACTTGCGACGACAGTAACAACACTGATGTGAGCATACGGCTGGTCTGATCACACTACGATAGTGCAGAAATAACTGTGCTATACAAATGTAATTTTTTGTCTTCAAAAATGTCGAATTAAATTAAATGGCACTACTGCCAGTGTCCTGCGGACAATATCATAAGCAGGCATAATCACAGTACTTGTGTACTGCTTCAGGGTCCTACTGCTGTTCACATCAGGGTTAAAACGAAGCAAATAGTTTCCCTCTGAAGTTTCTTACGTTAGAATCGACAGTCGTTATTGCATTTCTTGCATTTGATAATTTCATGGGTTCAGCCCAAGGCGGGCTGGCGACCTCTACAAAGACATTGATTGTTAAATTGGGTAACAAAATTAGTTTGTCTAATCATTTAATATGGGCTAATCACGGATTTGTCTTTTGCGATACTGTATGTCCGATCTTATTGATTGCCTTTTGAACTTGATTGCCTATTAGGGATATATGTGCAGCATTGTACAGAGCCAAGAAGTGTGTCCTTGCGAAATGCGCAGTTACCTGTGATCAGGTGTGGTGTTCATTATTCTAAAAGAGTCCGCGTGCTTATTCAATCTGTTTTTTATCCTTTTGAAGGTTTCAAACAACGATGGGCCTATGGGCTCACTATAGCCACCGGGTGAATGAATCTCACCGAACTAACCTTAAACGTCACACTGACACATTATTCATTACGTAAAAATATCAATGAAACAATTTCTCCGACACAGGGGACCGTACAACGTTCTCATATAGTGAAAAAATTCGACATTGTGTGGAAGTTTACGTCTAAAAATTACAATTGCCCCATATCTCTTTCAGGTTAAAAATGTGTGATAATGCGGTTTATATATATATGGTTGTAGCTGTAGTAAACTAATAGGTTGGAACTGTATTTAAACGGATTCGAATATTCTTATTATTTTCTAAGTAATTTGTTGTACAGTAAAAAGCTAGAAATTTATGCAGCTATTCCTGCTACCTGTTATATAACTATACTAAATAAAGTACATTTTTGACTGATTGATTGGTGTAGTCAATTGTTGTTCCCGCCAAAGTAAACGCCTGAGTCTGCGTCAACAGTCGTCTGTCACGCCGATAGTTTATGACTATAAAAAGGTAAGCATCTGCTCTGAGTAGAGCTGGAGTTGACTAGAAGACTGTAAGGAAATTTTAACACATGATTTATGGTAAACGCTATGCTAACAAGGCAGGTCATATGGCCATCAAATGCGCGTTCCAGGATTCTGTGTCTTACGAAAATGGCGAAACTTGTGCTGGGTGACGTAATATAATATATTGAGGTGTCACAGAACACGTAATCTTCGTCCTAAATTCATTTCAATGTTAAAAATATCGACCTCAAAACCTGTAACAGATATGCTGGCTTTTGCTTATAGCAGATAGAGACCTTTTATAGTTGTTGCTTTTAACGACTTTTACTTAGATGCTTTATTTGCTGAACCGGCAAATCAGAACTGATGCAATTGAAATTGATTTGGTAAAAGAGATCAGAGTTTGAGATGACAAAATGTTCTCAAGTAATAAATTATATCTATATATAATGTGTTTCCAGTGTGCACGTAACGTCAAAGTCTCCCCGCCTCAATAGCTACATCCGCTGTCCGTGTGAATTAATGACGGAGGATCCTTTTGGCACTGATAATACAATCCGTCCTGTGACTGCGGACCGGTACATAGGCAATTTTTAACGCATAATAGTACATTGCCGCATACGACCGGGTGTTGACATAGCACCCCGTGTAACATGCCCAACAGGCTAAGCAACCAGAGATAGCGGCCGAAGCCCCTGTCCTAAAAATTGCAAATCGTGCTGTCTCTCTTTATGTTCCCTCTTTCGTCCTTTCTCTCGTTTCGTTTTTCTTTTTACTTACTGATTCTTTTCCAGGGACGATCGACCGACATATTCTCGAAGTTGGCGTCGAGTCATAGTAACGACCTCATGGTTGCTCGGCGGCTCGGTATTAGAAGGAAATAGCGCCGCGAACGCTGTAATACTGAAACGTAAAAAATCTTATCGGGCTCGAAGCACAGTAGCGTTGTTGCCGTGGCTTCTGGTACTGCCAGCAGCATTGCCTAGGTCGTTCATTTGGCTTTGTAGAAGCCAAGCAAGCGAATATTAGCTTCCAAGTTCCACCACCGTCATCGTCACCGTCAATACGTACTGCGCGAACCGAGAAGCGGACAAAGAAAACGACCGAAGTCAGGAAGCTGCAAAAATTATACCGAACCACGAGAGCAGCACGGCCTGAGCTGGGGGGCTAGCTGGGATTTGAGCTATGCGCGTGCCGCACGCTGCTGTTCGGTTTTTATGCCGTTAAGCTGTCGTTGCCCACTACTATTGCTACAGTTGCTGCTGAAGCTATTACACGCCGAGTGTGCAGCACGCTATGGAAAAAAAATGTTTCCTCCGTTGCAGGCGTGTGACCGTCCGTAGGTTCTGAACGCCCCAGCACGCCGTTTATATAGACTGGGGCTGGCTGTATTTGGGTAACGGTTTCCGAAATTCTCAATAGGATTGAGTCTAAATAATTTAAGCTGTAGTGCCAGATTCAAGTAAGTTTCACCTACACCCTTATCGAACATCACTACGATCGATTTTTAAATGTGTACGTGATGGATCTATCCTTGTCGCTAAGTGCATCAATGTTCTTGAAGGGGTGCAGCTCCACCGTCAGGAAGAGTCACTACCTGAAGAACGATTGTCAGCTTTGTATGCTCGTTTATCGAAGACAAAACAGTTTAAAATAGTTAATGGCATCCATTCAGCATCCAATGCTGAATTTCCAAGTACCTCATAACCTTTCCTCTGGCTAGCTTACTTATAATAATAATAGAGCAGTTTGTTTGAGGTATATAACAGTACATTACATTAAAAGTGGACGATTGTCGAACTTACGACTCACACAAAGTGCCGATAATTAGTTTCCAGAGTTTTCAGACGAGATCTAAGTCATTATGCCGCAAGCTGTGTCATGAGACAAGTTACTTTGGTGAACAAGTATCAATCTAGACCATTTTAGAAAACTCTATGGTATCTGTATTCTTTTTTAACTGACTCATCCAGACTCATTCAAACTTTGGTTGGAACACATCCTGAAAGAGTGATACCTTAGGCGTTTGCTCACATTCCCCCGTTGTAATTTTATCCATGTCTGCCCGGTTCGTTGAGGTATCCCATGGTCCTGCAGGTCCTGAATGTGCCTTAAGGTCATATAGGACGTCAATATAAGATCTAATAGCGCTATGTGCATGTAATATTTGAGAATTTCAGAGAGCACAAGCTAAACCAAAATGGACAGGATTTATTAAATATTTATAAACCACTTAAGTAAATTCAAGGACACGATACATACCAATATATTGTATTGTAATTGGTGTACGTCTAATGTAAGATTCTGTAGCATGTTCATTCGGATTAGAGCGTTTCTCGTGGCGTAGCGACAAACACCTTTGAGCATATTAGAAATGACGAAAATTGATGGTTATTGGTTACCTGCCAGTTGTAATTATTTTTTTTATTACGACTTTTATTTTTTGAAGTTAATGCATACAGTCAGCAGAAATGAAGTTTAAGTTTAGTGATTTTCCGGAAGGTGCCTTGCTAGTCTAGAAAAATTGATATTAGACATCTGTGTGCTTAATTAGTCAGCAGACATAGTTTCTAATGAAGAAAATGAGCAAGAAACACTTAACGTATCGTATAGTTTAACCAAGAAAACATGGCATGTTTTTCAGGTAGCGCCCTCTTGAAATAGCTCAGCGACCAAAGTGGATTCATTACTTCAAGTCAACTCCAACCTGCACCAATGGACTTTCTAATTATGCCAGACAAATCAACACTTCTTGCGCTCTCCTTGTGTTCATATACTATATTTTGTTGCCAGCAGATGCGAATATCCGGCACAGTAACGCATGTCCTTACTTTGTCGCTTTATCCGAAACCAGCTATGTCTACTCTTCTAGCAGATTCACTACCCATCCAGCTATTGCGATTACCATAAGGAGTGTCTTTATATCCCGGGAATAGCTTGCAATGGTCGAGTTGATCTGCTTGGATAACGCGCAGGTGCGACAATGTGTTAGGCTGTATCAGAGTCCTGGTTATGCTCCGACCACGAACTATGTAATACGGTATAGGGGGGAACATGGTCATCAATAACGTAATTGCGCTGGCGGAGAAGAACAAACGATTAGGTTATACTTTGTTAAAAAAGAAGCCTCCGTATCAGTTAATACGTACGTTCATTCCACGGCGGTTCAGCTCTACTAAATTATTGACGCGGTCTGCTGTATAGTGTAAACGAAATAAGAACGCGAAAATACGTTGTTGTTTATATTAGAACTGCAAGACATAAGATAGTTCTTCACAAAGTTACCGCTGGCCAGCGAATCCGAGCTCTCGACCTACCAGACTCAAGCCCTTGTATGTGGGGTGTACACTACACCCACGCGTGTCCTTCTTGAGCCTGATATGGACATTCACAAAGATTCAATGTGCCAAACCTTTTGGAATATACTGTTTGCGTAACGCCGCAATAAATCACTAGACAATTTGTTACTGTCCGCTGTTTACCTATGGCCCTATTAGACCAAATAGACATTAGTTTGTACTTTGGTTAATCGAACTTTATCTAGTAGACCTAATGGCTACTTCTATTAAGATAAAGGTTCTCCATCTCGTTCCCTTTTGTTGCACCAATAAAAAGAATATATGACAGTAATACTAAAGGTACTTGTCGGAGGATACACGAAATTGAATACTAGCGTTTAGACTTTATGGGATTAAATGCTACGTCCTACTCGTTAATTGCTACCTATTGTCAATTACCATCAACACCATTACTAGTCAAATCGGATTATCATGGTACTCTCTCCGCTTCGTTTGAGAGGGTGAATATTCACTGTGATCCGTTATAACGGTTGTATGAAAACGAAACCGTTGCATTAGTACTTTTTCTAAATTGATTGCTTTTAATTTAAAGGTAAAGTTTATCATGGCGCATGGTAAACGTTGTTTCGCCTTAAGTCAACGGATAGTGGCAGCGTTTTTTAGTGCTCTTGAGTTACTGAAACAATGGGTAAAAGGTCGCCTCCACGCCTTCTCTGGGCAGAATCTTAAGTCCGGTACCACGGCTAGCATGTGGATGCGAGGCTATACAAGATGTGCACAAATGTTGGGGCGTCGAATAACATCATGGCGATGAAGCTAACCCGAGGTGAGTCATAGCTATTGGAAATGTGAGTGGCCATCATATGACATACGAAGTGAAACGTGACTAGCCTCGACGATCTACCATAACGCTCTGACATAATAGTGTAAAGGGGCGTTGACGACACAGCTCATAAGCTATGTCAATTGGGTCTTTCTATTAGAGCACAAATATGGCTATGTATAGGGTACTGAGCGAGGAACACAACCGCCATGGCTTTACAATGTTCTGATGCTGAATAAGCAGGCCCTATACTCAGTAAAAAACGTATGCAGAAATACGCTTAACGACGAAAATAGGCGCGATGTGTCGGACCGCCAGGCCTCTGGCTATAGAAACCGAGCAGTTCCTGGTTGGAGTCTTCTGATCTCAACTTGAACTTCTCCCTTAACTTGTAAAAAGGTTAAGCAATAATGAGGCCGTTTGCACAACTAGCCGTCGAAGGTCATAAGGCATTTAGGAACTCCCAACGAATCGCAATGCGGTTTCTAAGAAAATTAAAAACCCTTGGACTCTGATCAAGTTTTGTGAGGCATTCCGACATCTGCTGTTCAAGCACTGGCAATACAGATCCGCGACTATTTTTCGTAGAATAGCAGCAGTCGTTGGGTCTACAAATTACCGTTGTAATTGTATGATGATTAATAGTAAATGACGCTTACGTAACGCGATGATCCATTAAATAAGTAGCGGCTTGGAGGAAAATTGAGCTTGCAGGGACCGTTATAAAAAACAGTTCAAGTTGACACGTACAGAAGAAGCACAAGTTGTATCCAAGACTGTTCCCTGACACGAAGAAATACTTACACAGTACCAATAAATACGCTAGGTAATAATACTTCACTTCATACCGGTTTTGATTAACGCGTCCGGTTTTTTTGTCCTAGATTTCTTCCGCGTGCCTATTTTCGAGACAGATACGCAAGAACGAAAGTTCAAATCCGCGATACAGTAATGTCAGGCGAGCACTGTTCGACAACGGTTTCTACAAGGATTTTAGAACAAAAAACTATGCGTAAGTTGATTACAAGGGCTGGGTACTACTCTAGCACTGACTTTACATTTACTGCTATATGAAGCGTTTGCCATTAAAGGCGCTGCCGGTCGCCACACCTATATGTGTATTCGCACACGTGTGAATACGCTCGACGGAAACTTAACGACACATAATGGCATAGAGGGCTGTTTACTAAACTCAGTTTTCTACATTTTACGCCACCTAGTAGAACAGGCAATCGTTGTAAGTTACGGTAAGTCGTTATAAGCACCCAATCAGCTTTATGCACAGTTGCGGAACGCTGACAAACGCAGATCCTGGAACCCAAAAGCGTGCCCGACTAGCAGAGGGCAAATATACATATCGAGTATGATGAAATTGTTTTGTTAGGTGTTCATTTGGAAGTAGGTTTCTCTAGTCTGAATTTATTGCGTACTCTCTTTTGCTTTTACCTTTTTACAGATTAGGCCATTTGAAGTTCTGATTTTGTGTCACCTTCATAATTACGGTCATTTATGAAAGATCAGTACATACATCAGTTAACGCATTCCGTACAATCGTCCTGATACTCACTCTGTAGGATTAGTCGTGAGATATAGCTATGTACATGAATCCGTATATATGTGGCCGCCAAATACCTATTTCCCGGTGCGTACCGGTTATGTCTGAAGTTCAGATATTTTCCTCGACCACTGTTATTTGGACTGGTTAGAAGCGCCACTAAATTCATCTTTCGACAATACTAGTTTCTCCCTTAACACCTTCGGATAATTGCCGAAAAGCTTATCGTTATAAAAACGTCTGACCGACGAGTTGTCGTAGCGACGAAATATCAGTCTTAACGTTTCTATTTATTTGAACGTATGCCATTTAGTCAATATTATTGCACACTCTGTGGCCGCACAGAGCGCTTCTGCATATCGTAAACAAATACCTATAAACTAAGCAAGTATCTGGTCTCGTCATTTTCAACATCCAAATATCGAGTTGATACCAAATTTATAACTTACCTAGGAATGTAACTACCTTTCCTACATAAATATATTAGAGCTCAGTACTTTGTATTTATCACTAAAAAGAGAAAATTGTTTACTTTATGTTCCACACAAAACGTGACCCACAAGGTAAAGACCCAAAAGATTTCCGACAATGAATAGAATCAGGTAAATTATCGGTTTGTTCGAAACATTCAGCGCTTACTCTTATTTGTCGCATCGTAGTAGGATCTCAATTTTGCTCAGACAATATTGTAGTGAACAATTTTGGGAATAGGGCCTAAATAAATCTAATTTAGTCTCTTCAGATAGCCACTGAATCCTATCATAGTTTCATCACGGACCAAAGCGTGTTACCCCCGTATCCTTTAATTATTAATGTCTAGCACCTAGCTATTGTTTTTAAAATCGAAAAAGCAGTACATTTAGTGGTCTCCTCGTCTTTTCACCGCCTTATAAATTTTTAACAAAACCATCAATAACTATTAATGGTTCCCGCCGGAGCTGACAAATGGCATGAACTAGTCTTATCAGGTTGGTGTGCGTGTGCCCTGTTGTTTTCACTGAGCTGTTGTTGTTAGGAGTAGTCGTACTTCGATTCGTTCAATCATCGAGCTCGATGGAACTGTCTTATCTCTACTTTGGGGTGCTGCTACCGACCATGTGTCGGCAAGAAAGTGCTGTCGAAACAAAGAGTTGTTCGTATGTACAAGGCACTACCACTTATCACCTATGGTTCAATCGCCTCAAAAGCACAGATTTACACAGACGGCCCCAACGAACGAACGACGGACTGCACGTACTACTTGAGCGATATGCGACAAAGACGACCTGGGAGGTCTCTGAACAGCTCTAAACGATTGTTGTTATTAGCGTTTGCATGCACTAAAAGGACCTAACATGAAAAAGGTGAGACCTTATGAACACAAGTGAAGATTTCAAAAAAAACGTCTGATATTATGCTTTTCCTTGCTGGCATTTTTATATAAGTTTGTTACCGACGATGAAAAATGACGCCCCTAATCAAAATGATTAGATCTTGTTCGAAGCTACGAGGAAGTGCTCATAGTCGAATTCTACATGCGTTGGGACGAGGGGGAAGTGTTATATAATGAACTATTCAAACCCATGGAAAAAATTACAAGAAATCATCATTTGGTCTAACTTGAATAATTTAGAAAAAAAAAAAAAGCCTGAAACTTACTAAAAATGATGCAAAATAATATTGCTGCATGACAACGTTACACTACATATTTGTTGGGCACTAACAGACCTCCAATGGGAAATTCTGCTTCGCTAGGGATACAGCCCGAATATCGCTCAACCTGATTATTGCTTGTTTCGACTTGTAGCAGGGAAGACAAACATCTTAGTACATTTCAGAATAGAGGCCAAAGCCTATTGAATTGCTACCAAGAACGGGGTCTTTGTACTTCGCAAGACACATGAGTTTTTAGAGAGAAGGGTGAAAGTCGTAAAAGATGAAAAGCCCTGCTTCACTTAGGATGGTTTGAAAGTTGCGTTAAGTGGCTAAAAACAACGGGATTTTTCCAGGTAATAGATCAGCTTCGCTGTCATTCACAGTACTTCTAATTAACTTTTTAGTAAAATCACAATTTGTCTATAAACAGATTTAAAAATGTAATGCGGAATAACGTATCCAAAATTTGGTGAAATTAAAATTTATAGATGAGGGTGGCTATAGCGGTTTCACAACAATAGTTAAAATACTTTGTTTTAAAGCAAAAGTGCAGTGTTCACCGTATTAGATCTTTTGTCTAATTTATAATATAGGAGTTTTTGTAATTAGAAGCCAAAAGTATCTATTTTTGTATAATCATTAATTTTAGTTGTAGCTGCTATTGGTCGCAAGGACTATTTGAAATCAGGACCCAACGAATAAATACGTAAATACGTAGCTTTAAAGGAACGGATGCTCCTTTAAAGGTTACACTTAAATCGGTATCGCAGATTTTTACTATTGGTCTCTGCGAATAATTAAATCTGCATGGCCATTGCTGTTTCCACACAATACATTGACAGAGGAGTTAACATGCAGCGGGCTGGTTATTGGTTATTGTTTAAAATATGAATCTTAAAAGGGTCAGTAAACTAAACCCTTCCGTTAAAATTCAGGTAGCTTGGTAAACGATGGACTAACTTTCCTGACCGTTTAATATGGAATAATATTATATTCTTTCTTCTTACTTACGATTCAACAGGTAGATATGGCGTAATAGGTAATAAAATGAATAACGTTAGAGAGCTATGTGTTTACCTGTCATTATACTGGAAATCGTACTATTTTATATATGGTTCAACTGTTGACCGACAGTATCAAATATACTTCTCCTCCAATTCATTTAGCTCTATGCCGAGAAGATAAATTATATGGACGGCTATTTTCCGGTCGATGGTGTACCGGCAGGAGATGCGTGTGATACAAATAATACAAGGCTATGTTTAGATCTGGGGTGCCGTTTTCGTTAGAAGACGGAGTATCCATGGAACTACTTTTAACCTGACCTATGTACTACAGTATAATAAAAGATTACAGGCAGGAATTAGGGGATGATGAATGACCTTAGCCGGTAGCAAGTTAGCCCCGATAAATGTCTGTGGACGTGCTATTCCTTAGGGGTGGTATGATTATTCATCGACGGTTCTCTGGGGAGCAATTATTTACACGGGGTCCCGATTAGCAGGCTCTACTCGTTGTCCTGATAACAAAGCCGATTTCCACCTATGGCTCGTATTAACAATTAGCACATCTATATAAATCCGCATGGGGATATGTTGATGTTAAATGTTAACTCAAGTGGAATTCTACATCAGTGTCTTTACGCTCCGAGCACTTAGCCTGTAGGATGCTGGGTTATTCCCTGTGTGGTATCAAGCTTCGTCTGGTGCTGCTACATCATACTAGACACACAAGGTGTAGCTACTCTTATTGATAATTTTTGCCCTGCCGAGAGCTTCTGCTGAGTGGCAAATATTCATTCGACACTGACTTTTATTGTATTTAAAATATGAATTGACTCAACCCGCCCAAGCGGGTTGACTCAATCCATATTTTAAAGTTGGCGCTATGTGATTTAGCGGCTTATGTACACGTTGGACGACGTGTTTTTTGATACAGTCCTATGGCGCGCACATACAAACGAGATCATACCCTAAATTGTGCGTAATTACTAATCTATTAATAGCACACCGAGCTTCAGATATTGCATAAACTCGAATAGCCGTTTATTCCTGCAAAGTAGTGCCATCAAAGATACATATTTCTGCTGACTGCTATTTGTTGAAAACAGGATTGATATGTTACCAGTCTCCCCAATCAATTTCAACTTCTACTGACCGTTGGTTACGGATACGAACTTTACATATGTGTATAAGTGGGCGGATAATTGCACGCGCGTGCGTGCCTGTATGTGGCCGCTTGTGCGGGCGTCTTTGTATGTTTGCATCTCATCTGTGTGTAACTCAGTAACCTACTTTGAAAATCGTATTGCCATAGAATGTTCATTACAATGTTCATTTAAAGTAAATAAGTGTGAACTAGGATTGTACATAAATGTTTATTGAGGATTGCGAGCAAATAACTGCCTGCAAGGATAGAGCTGCATTGATGCGAATTAATTGGCACCGACGAATTTTTTTTCCAAACCTCTAAAGCCATGTTGCACATGGATACTGTATTATAACATCTGGTAAACATCTTAGCGCCTCATAACAACTTTTACCTTGCTTATACAACGTGAGTTCCCGCAGACAAGATTGAATGACAGTTCTTTCGTTATCACAATGATTTTTTTATTTTTATTTTTTATTTATGTAACCAACGCTACCGGCAACGTTAAGGCAATCCGGGATATGGTATTAACTCTAACAGGGCATTACGACCCTTTACATGCGTAAATTTTTAGTTGAAATGTAAGACACCCTTGGTTCGCCTCTTTGATACACAGTATGTAAAGCTGGATTTACAATGCATTAATCTTGAGCTGTAAAAGATGAAATAAAGGAGAAAGATACTACGTCAAAAGTGCATTACCATATAAGCCTCATAGGAAAGAAAACATTTGTTTGAACTACCAAGCGATTCTTAGATGTAGATCTACTAAAGTCCAGAAGAAAATAGAACAAGTAGAGACCTGCAGGGTGTCAAGTGGTTCAAGCAGATTCGATCCATTCACGTTTTGCTTGCGGCGTACTGCAATCTGTGCAGTATATGGTAAATAAGGACCTGTGCTCGCTCCCCTTTTGCTTTTGGCTTCGTAACAATCCCTTTTCCATCTGAGTCAGCACACATACTCCCTACCCATCTCGTTACGCTGTCAGACAGTCAGGTCCCTAAAGACTTCATCAATAGCGAGATAGGTGTATAGATATATAGGTAAAGTGAGACACAAAGAGTGAGATGCCCACAGAGCACGGCTCAGTAAGTTACCAGAGAATTTCACGTCATGCATATCTAGGTGCACATACAAGAAATGTACGGTCTGCGTTGTATGTAAATTTCGAAAGGCTCCGGCAGAGTAAAGGATGACGTCGAATAGACCGCATTTATACAGTGGTACAACGTGAGAAAGGCGGAGTGTTGGTAGCTAGAGAAGAACTCTGCATAATGATATCATACGGCAGTAGTCGGTACCCCGTAACAGCGTCCAAGCTGATAGCGAAAGATGTCGAGATTTAGCCTGGTAGGCACATGAGTGATTTCCTGTCGAAATGCATCAGTACAGAGAGTTCTATTCCGTATGTAGGATGAGTTGCGTTGCAGACCAAGAATAAAACTATGGAGAAGCATTGCGGCCAAAAAGATCAATGTGAGAGAGTTTCTTCATGCAGATCTCAGGTTATGATGAAGCGAGTCAGTATTTCTCCGAGCTTACTTCGATATGACCAACTTTTTCAAATACAAAGGGCTACATATCTGTCATGTTTATCTCAGCCATGTTCAGATGACAACTTGCAGATTCATTTTAGAATTATTTGGAAATATATATATATGTCATTCTGTGACAGCTTTAAGACCTATTGTGAGGAACGTTATTATGCACCCAACGAGAGTGTTTCATCTATCATATGCAACTTTATGTAGGCTATATGGAATCACAATTGAACACTTGCGCCCTGACAGAGGTTTCGCGTCATTGATTTTCTAACCGCGACACAATTTTGCATTAAAGGCAGGTCACTGTAGCTCTTATTGCAGAAAAGAATTAGGGTTAGAAGAATTAGAAGTGCTATAATTAGTTTCTGATTCTACAAACATGAAAATTTGATTTAGAAGTGCTATATATCCGCTTTGTTTAGGTGATCCACACTACACATTTTGTATTAGCGACGATATAGTATGCTGTTTGATAGTAACTAATGTGGTTTTCTTTAATAGAACAACGGGGAAAAAAAAAAATACACAATGATACTATTTGCTGTTTTCCTTTCACAAATTTAAAAACTTTTTTGTGAGAGTTTCAGTTTGCGGCAGATATCGGGCCTAATTTCTATACGTTCGCCATGGTAGGACGGGGGACTGCAGCATTTATTTACGCCTGTGTTACACCGGTATTTGTCGTAACATTACTTCGATTTCTAGAAGTATAAAGAAACTTCGTCGAGTTGCTAAGTTACAGTTTTCATTATGTCAAGGTCACACAATTTCTATTTCATTGGCTCGAGCTCTAAACATAAATACAGCGAGTTTTGCTTTATAGAATAACATTTCCGATACTTCACTCATTTACCTTTCATCTGAATAAAAAAATTGCACTCAGAAACAACTCGGGATAGATACGGCATGTACGACGAGGACTCCGTAGCTAGAACTACTGCTCAGAAATGACCTGCTTCATTAAAAGCTGCCATATTCCATCTTGAAACTTCGCGTAACGTTTTGAATTTGTCCGGGACGAAGGGCGAACACTATATATATATATATATATACATGTATAAGAATATGAAACTTATCTACTAAAGTTTATATTTTTTAATCGCCATCAACCACGGCAAGAGCAACTAGCTGAATTGCTGATACAATTTTTTGATGATCGAAGGAATGTGAACTTAGGTAAGCTTCGAACACGTTTTTTATTGTCTTCCGATACAGTCGTTTCTGAAGCTCAAAACAGGGGAAAATTTGCAACTTCGATGAAATGATGGCCATGACTTTTAGAGCAGTGAAATCTTATAGAGCAATTCTATACTTATTCAACATAACCCTCAGTGGAACAATGATTAGAAAATAGAAACGATTGATAAAAACTGTCATTATTTTATGTTATTCTGATATATATATA
>NW_019211454.1:42493395-42555274 GCF_002443255.2 Varroa destructor | reverse complement strand
ACATATATGAGTCCAGAGAGCGACAACAAAAGCTTTGCTAAAAAAGCTTAATGAACCTTGTTGTTTTTTATCCGCCATGGTTATCAATTACATTTTCTTTGTTTTGCTGTGTTATGTATAACTTTTTTTTTGTTATACAGATAGTAGGGCAGTACAAGGTAATAGAAAAGAGACGTATCTAAAGTGACTAAAAAAAATTCTGACAACCGTGAAAAATCGTTCGCCCATTAACCGCAGCTACGTATTCACAGTTAGTTCCATCCATTTGTTGGAGTTTTGCAATTTTAAGTGGCACTTGAGACATCATCAACACGATTCTATAGATATTGATATTAGACGAGTGAAGTGCTGACGCCAAAGCTTAGAAAGTATTTTAAGTTAGAAGCCGACAGCTTTTAAAATATACGCGCTAGCAAGAAGTAAGCCGAAGCGTGCAAAGAATGTCTGTGGAGGTAAACTGAATTGAATTGAGCATAACTGTCTCCTGTCCACTTGTATCCGTTTTCATTTGCTTAACGTACCTCATGTGTATATCTTCTTAACGGATGTGTTTACCGTTGCGCAGGAACAGTTGTTGTTGGAGTGAATATGCTCCAATTTATATCTATATAGAGCATCTCATTATTAGAATCACTATTAGATAGGGGCAGATGTAAGGGGGTAATAGCGCACATGGATTTACAGCCAGAGTCGGTAAACAGAACATTCTCAACGACAGGGAGCATAGTAAGATCAGCGGTGAGGCCCCGGTTCAAGAGTTAAAGTTTGTTCTTTGTCACTGCAAGTAGCCAAGACACCAAGCGCTGCATTATTTATAAGAACAAACAAAGCAAATCCTACGACTCTGATAGAACCTGAAGGCACATTGTACCAAATTAGAACATAAGGTGAGACGTAATAGGACAGGCTGAAGTTACGTGTCTGGGTTGGGGACTAAAAAAAAAGTAGGCGAAATCGGACGTTAACAAAAAGGAAAAACTGAAAACGGGGATAAATGAAAGAAAAAGGTGGAAAGAAAAATAAAAGAAGCGAATGACTCTTCGATGAAAAGGATTGATCTGCTGAAAACATTAAAAGCAAACCTTTCGTCTGAGCGTTTCGAAAACCGTATGTACTTGTACACAGGAAAAAAGAAAAGATAGGGAATACAAAACGCATGGCAGAAGTAGGGGCGAATAGATTGCCCATCCGAAAACGGCGCCAGAGCCCAAAGGAGGAGGACCTCCAGTAGTGGATGGCAAGGAAAGCGTGGGATGCACCAATTTTGCATAGAGCTATGGAAGGGGCGCTCTATCGGGCAGACAAAAAAAGTTCAGCTTAGTACAGTGCAGGCCAGTGACAACTAAAGGAAGCTATTGTTGGTTGGTGCCATGCTCGTAAGGGAGGTGGTGAATAAACGGCTCGTTTTGATGCTATTGCATAAAAACGGCACTCAACAAAATAAAGAGAACAAGCAGAGGACGATAGCAGGAATGATCCAAATACTGGACTTAAATAATGGATATCTCAAGGGAGCCAAAAATTGTGAGGTTACAAAGATTAAAAAATGGGACAAATGATACCCTCACTCATTTGGCTTCTAGCTTGGGCTATACTCCTGTTGTACACTTCCGTTTGTATAAACACACAGCTTAGTCTTGCATTCAAACCACTGCCCTATTGGCTATCTACTACAAAACGTTATGCAGATAAAAAATGTTGGCACTAGAGACCTATACATATATAAGTCACCATTCGAAAATTGTAGCCACTTAAATAACTGTATCGTACAACCTTTTTTTTTGTAACCTTTTTTACCTTATTAAAGTAAACAGATTTTTGCAATCACTTTTTCGGCGCAGTATCAAGAACTTGCCCTTACTAGGAGGTCTGGCGGAGATGGGTCTTGATGGGTTTCTCTAGAGTTTTTCCAGCATACCTGTATGACAACATAGCCGTCAGATGTCATGACGATAATTTATTGGCGCTAAAATTTGAACTCTGAACGATGGCCGCATGTTAGTAGATACCATGACAATGAACCTCAAACGATACGCATCACCCATGTTACAACTTGAATAATCTACTTACACGGACAATACTGCGAATCTTATCATCAGAGACGTACCGATATATCACCAATTCTTGTCGTAACATAACACTAAGGAATTACATGGTATCTCAACACGAACCCGAGCAGTACAATACATTGCAAAACAAGCTCACTTAATCATGATACGTGGCGCTTCTATTTGAATTCTGTCAGCATAGTAAAGGTCAATAAGATGCAGGCCCTACTCTTAACCGCTGATGAAAATAATCAATGGCATCCGACCAACAAACTAGCTCAAGCAGACCTCGGCCTGGCGTCTATTTTCAAATGACCTCTATAGGTTAATTGCCGTAAGTAAATCAAAGATGTGAAGGTTTCTATATGAAATCTATTAACTCTATAGCTGATAGCTCGGCCTAAGTGCTGCGACGGTATGTTGGTATAATTTCAATTGACCGACACCTTTTCATATCAGACAAAATCAGCCAAATTTTGGTCTTACAAGCGCATATAATTTGTTGTCGCGTATGTAGCCGAAAATAAATATTGAAAGTAGGATTAGTCGCAAGCTGAACTCAGCTATATCGAATGTTTGTTTGAGTGTGTAGCCGTGTGTCTAATTTTTATGAGGCGTTAATTAGTTTGATTCGAGACCTGATACACTGCCCGATACTAACTTGCTAATTACATTGCCGTAAACTGAATAGGAATAATGAGCTGCAGGTAGAAATCTCAATATTGTGCTTAACCAGCATACACAATATAGTTCTACTATACTACATATGTTCAACAACCATACAAAGCTGAGCACTGATGCCGTTACATCAATCCCAATCTCTACGAGCCAGTCGATTTTAGGTAAATCTAATCTGACTAATCTGGTCTGATAACATTTTAAAAATGAATCCAATCTCATGGACTGCCCATCGGAGCCCTAAATATTAACCATCCCGCCCAGGAAGTTTACATCTGCTATCAACTGTGTTTCGAAGTAAAACTGGACGAGACAATTAGTAATAAAGCACCGGGAGTCGCCTAGGACGGAGCAAATATTAATTCAAGTTTTCCAATCAGTTTGTATTACTGGATTCGTAAGATAGATAAATAACCGATGTTGTACTCTAAGTATGACATTATTTATAGCAATTAGTTCGCATGCGATTTTTTTTAATATATGCCTTGTAGATGTTTCGACTCGTATCAACAGTGTTCGGCCTTAATCTGCCGCCTGAGATAATGGTCTATCATAGTAGATCTATAAATTATCATCTGTCAATTATTTATTACGTACATACACACATGAAGGCGGCTAACGTACATCACTTTGGCATTCAAACATGTGGCCATCGCTAGTTCAAATTTTAGTGTTGGGAAATGTTGAGCATGACATGTGGTTACCATGCCGTTTCATAGGTCTATTGAAAAAATCCCAGATGAGTCTGACAAGGCTCACCCCGGCTAGATTCCCTAGTAGGAGCCAGCTTTTGGTGCTACAGCTAACAAGCAAGACCGATAGCTGGAAACGTTCAAAACAACACGTTTCAATCGTTCACAAACGACGGTCTACGGCAGATTTTTGCCTACTCGTACCTATCGGTCAAATCGATTTCAAATCTCAGTCGTTTCTTCATCCTAACGACATGTACACGAACCAGACAGCTAAACGCTGTTTGGCCCGAATCAAAGTTCTCAACGTGGAATAACTCATAGCAGTTATTTCGTCATCCTCTTACGCCACCCCCGTTTCCACCCGCGATGGTTGTCCTCGTCGTTCTATTGCAGTTCTTTCGTTGCAATCTTCCAGCTGCTGTGAACTTACTACATTGTTTAAGACATTATTTGCTTCAGTAACCCAATTACGTTACTCAGCTATTTTGCTACCTTGCTTCGATTGTCTAACTACCCTGATTCAAATATTCCTCTATCGTATTCTAATTAATACCTGATTCTGAACAGGCGCCCATATCCCTGCGACGTCCGACCGTCTCTGTGCTACCATTTACCCATTACCTCTCCGAAGTAGTCTCGCTGTTGTAAGAAATGAACCTTCATTCTCAAAATTATATGTACAGTCGATGCTCTATCAAGTGGACTGAAGTAAACCTAATTAGATCGTTTAAACTTCCAAGGCGAACTCTGCAGAATTGAAACGGAATATATTTCAAATGGTGATTTACGAAAGTAAGCCAATTCTACTTTACATTGGTACCCCACATGTCGATAAAAAGATTGGTAAAGTATTAAGTCTGCTCACTAACGATCTGAAATAATCACGAGTGTCAATATTTTATGGCGCTGTCTTTTGTAGTAATAACTCAGCGATCGTGTGGGCAATGGTTCTGACGAAATTTTTCGTTGTATTAGCTATGAGTGGTACCTGTCGTAGTACGGCTGTTAGAAGCGTTTGCTGTTTTCCGTTTTCTTAACCGTTCCGGGATTCTACGATGAGACGTTCTCTATGGAATTGAGGCCAACTAAATTAACAGGCCACGGCAACGCTTGAACGTAGCGAGTAGTCTAGAGGTACTCTAGGCTCAATGACAAGCTGCTCTATCGCGCATGAGGATGCAGTTACTGTCAGGGAAGCATTCTCCTACCGGAGGCAGCATTTCGCTCTTAATAACCTCGACTTATTCCTGCTTCGCTAGTATCCCCTGTGCGAGATCTAACAGTCTAGCCCCTTTGCCAGAAGTCGTAGACCACATCATAACTTTCGATGGATGCTTGATTTTCGGAAAATCGTTCACTAACACGCCTGAAGGCAGGATGGGCTTTTTTTTTCTCAAGAATTTCAAAATGAGATTCTTTGGAGAAACTAACTTTTTCCTAGTTTTCGGCAGTCCAATTTTTGAATTGGTTTGCTCAATGAAGACGGACTCCTTTCATTCGAGCATTCAGCCGAGGTTTCTTGGTGGGTCCACTGACTTTAAACTCGGCCCGTTTGAGGCGCAGCGTTTTTTTCGACACGGCCAGTCCACGGTCTTTTGATCTGCTCCGGAAGACATTATACGTGACAAACCTATCTTTCTGGAGTCCGTAAATAATCACACGCTCCTTCCAATTCTTGTCACCGACCGCAACGACAGCGAAAGGTTTTCTTTTAGCTTCTTAGTAACGTTGGCAACTGCACACTAGAAAACATGAAACATTTTGGCAATTTGCCGTTCTTTGCCCCTCTTCCCATTTCGACGCTTGACATGGAAAAACACGCAAAATCATTCGAGGCAGCCAGGCCCACATAGTTGGCTGTTAAGATGGTGAGATATAACACGTCGGCTGTACATAGTATGAGATATTAGCCCAAGATGCGAATGTTGGATTAGCTAAAGCTACAAGGGATGCGATCGCTTGAATACGCTATGTCAGTTTTACAGGTAGTCACACTGCTTTTCAGCGGTTTGAAAACGTTTGCCGGTGTTTTTATCTGAATGATGTTGCTTCTATAATTAAAAAATCATTTGACAGGATCTCACCTTAGTCCTGCACAAGTAAGCTTGAAGGCTGAAGCTATTTTATTGAGTTTATTTAAGCCTATTTGATTCGTACCGATAGTTAAACATCAGGCCGCGGAAGAGTGATGCGCAAATACTTCTGAAAACAAATACCGCATTCGACTTCTGAGCGACCTCGATGCTTCGCATTTTGGTCGGTGGCTAGAATGTCTATTAGTGGTATATTTAAGTTGGCTTATTTCAGGCGATTAAGTTTCGGAAATTTTCTGTGTATAATTAGCGGTGCGTCTGGACAATGAATAACTGATCAGTCAGTTCAGGGATTGAGTTATAGAAGGACAAAACGAGGATGCAACGTTCAATTACAAATAGATTTTAATTACATTTGAATTTTACAAGTAGCTCGAATTTAGAATGGCTTATTTGCGAATATAGATGGCAAATTCGGTCTAACCCATCATTGATCCATAGAGGTTTTTTCCTACCTTCTTATTGAAAGATATTTGCACTGTTGTTGAGACACTTGTTTTGTGTCCCCCTCACAAGTAGCTTAATCTCAGAAGAGAACATCCAGAGTAAACCAGCAATAGAAAAATCACACATTACGTGCTACCGTTGTTCTTGTCGTTGTGCTACTCGTGTTATTGCTTGTGCTGCCCTGTTATATCTAATGAAATGATGTACTGCACAGTACGATCAATCATGGCGCAGTGAATGACTGATGCGTTCCCTCACACTGCTGTTTTCATAGTTTGGCAAAGGAGAGTCGGTATGTTTACGTATGCTCAATGACGTTACAGCTATCGCCATATACATAACCGATGTTAATAAATGATGATTAAATATTTGTATCTAATTATGACTGCTGTTTTGTCGATCGAGCTTGTGGAGGCTACTTATTATATGGCGACATATTAGCCACGTAACAATTGCAACAATCATTGTGATGGATTGAAGGATCATCAGCAAGGATTATGGTCTAGGGGTGACTACATTATTATTACTATAGCCTCTCAGATGATTATATATAATGCACTGAATGAAAGTATTCCATTTTCTTCCGTATGGCTTAGGGCAATAAACAGCGAGGGTCTGACGTAACTTCTTCAACGATTGGATAGTTGACGTTTCATAATACAAAAATCTAAAATTTTATTCCGTGTAGCCCATGTCATATTTTCGATATCGGTTTCGATTCATAGACTCCGACAAGTAGTTAGCTAAATATACAACTAGATAATCTTACCTCTAAATAACATCTTGTAGAAGATTTGTTAAACAGCGGTTTTGGCAAAGCTGCACAGGTTTTAGGATGATTCTTTAGTCGGATTCGATAGATACTCGACATAAACGGAAGGAAGGCTAGCTCCAAGTGATAGCAACTATAATAACGCCAACGGTGCGAAAGGTGAGCACCGATGAAGCACTACATGGGGTAGCCTCTTTCTGTGGTCATAAATAAGCCGTTGCTGTCTGCGCTAGGAGAAAGCTACGCCAGTGGATTATATCGCTTAGGAGCACTCGTTAGTGCTGCGAGTGCCACTGAAGAGGACTCATCAAATCCTCGTTTACCTCGTCCACTGACTGCGCCTCCCATCCAGACACCAGCAGCAACGTGGAACAGCTTGATGGATGAGGTGCAACTCGGCGGGAAGTGGTGTCTCAACGGCCAGTTCCGCTAAACAAACTTGGGCGCAAAAGTCCTGGACCAGTGAGTGGCCTCTGTCAGAAGCAAAGTTCTTCCTATCAGGATGAATGCGGACGCTACACGTGTTTTGTAGTGCTGTTGCAATGTGAACTCTATATACAAAAAAGTAAACTTTAGGATATGATAACTTAATACATTACAACGCATCATCCGATACAAAGCGCTAAAGATACGAATTCACCAATTAACAAAGAACTAGCAAGTTTTCTTTTAAAAATGAAATTGGAATTTTCGTAAGGGCACGAATGCTACAATCAACTCTCAACGGGGCGTAACCACAATATTTAAAATTATGGTCGTACACCAGTTTATCACCGACAAAGAACAAACGACACAATTCTAACTTTGCGCATTGCAGTCGAAGGCAAACACGACACGCGAGACAAAGAAAGATTCTGCTCTTTTCACCAATTAAAACGTGTTGAAACAATCATATGGGAATTTTACGAAACTGGACCATGTTATGTAGCTCCTTCGAATGCATATGCTACGCAGTTTCTCAATATATATGTATGAGACTATACCGTGCTTATATATATATATATATATATATATATATATATATATATATATTAACATTCTATGTGCCAAGCAAAAATAAGCAACTACGCGAACATCTTGAGGGCGGGGTGTCACATATTTACTGTATTAGTGCAATGTACTTTGTGTAAGCATCAACACAGATTTCGTAAATTGTAACTCCAAAAACGTTGTAAGATTGTTGAAGAAAAAAATTGTTGCAAGAAACTTCTTTGAACAAACAATCATTACTAATTTATCGTTTCAATAATTTGCTAGGTACCTGTTTTAATTCTCCCTGTAGAATTAAATAACTAATAACTCAATTCAATTGATAGCGCCTTAATATCGTAGAAATATCAACATGATTTCATATACTCAAATCTTATCAGTGTTAAGAATGCCTTATACTAACGGTTACCGCTGACTTTGAAGCCAGTGTTTACTGAATTCTTACAAGAAACTACCAGTGCAGATAAAAACACATCTACAAATCTATTCCCTAATTATGGCCTCTGCCAACAAATAGTTTGCGTTTCTCCTTAAATTTCCCTATATACCGAATAGAAGATAGCATGGTCTGAACGCTGGATGAATAATACACGCTCTGCTAAAGTAAGATCCTTCTTACCTGCTAAACATAGATTAGTCCTCATCTGTCCGTTTTTGTCCGCCCCGGCACGAAGGAATGATCCTTGCACGTCTGTCGCTTAGCTCGATAGAGTTGATCAATAGCATAATAGATGAGCTGGCTGTTGGGCGCAGTCAGCCAATATTGATTAAATGTAAAGGTTTTAGCAGCCGAGAGCTATGCCAGCAGAGCCAGACCGCTTCCACGGGGTCAATAGATAAACTGTAAAAGTCGTAGTAGGTCGCCCACCTGCCATCAGCATTCTGCGTCGGCCGATCTATCCCTACACCTGCGCGTCAACTGAACGGTTCTAGTAGTGGTACCATTGTGCCTGGATAACTATTTAGCTCTCTCCATGACCTAGTGAATCTTTAATCGGCAGAACTTCGTTGGCCTCGGAGTCCAGGATGACCTTTCCCATATGTACTTCCCCTCGAATTCATTCCCAATTGAGGTTTGGGCAGTTTAGCGGTCCTGGAAAGAACGTTCATCTCTTAAAGTTTTGCCTATCCTTACAGCCAGGCACTGTGACTTCGGGAAGAAATTAAGGGCGCGTTGAACTAGCGATTGCGGGATCGTCTAGGCCTTCAATTATGTCGATTCATAATTGACTGCAACACATTAGCCCATTTGTAGAGATAGATTTTTGTGCTTTTATAGCTGAAACCGATCTTCTTGCTTCAATAGCTTAGTTTAGTCGGCTGTAACTTATTCTTCAGTGTATGGGTTAGAAAGTGGATACTGTGATTCAGCTTTTATTTCATATTTATTCTGTTTAAATTATTTTTCATCTGATGAGTGCCTACATTCGCTTAAAGCAGAAATACGTATGCAAAATCGAAGCTCACTAGTGTACTATGTATAACAGGACAAAAAAATTGGTCTGGCGTTTTGAAAAAAAAACAGTCCGTAGCTGTGTCAGTTTTTCAAATTGCGATTTCAGCGTAAAGGACCTCCAAGCTTCATACAAAAACGTTGATGACTTTTAGAGAAAATAAGATAAGGCAGCACTCCTCCATAAGATATGAGTTACCAATTATTGTTGACACCTTTTATAAGAAAGCGAAAGATCTGAGCCTGTGATTAACAAATACTAATCATAGAGTAATAGATCTAGATCTAGCTTGCATTATTTCGATCATTATCGTCTGACATAAGCGTCCTTTAACTGCAGCACTCGTGGGCGGATGATATTTAACATTTACTGTTCTAATAAATATACTTAATGTGACCTGTATTTCGAGGTAATAAGTTATGCGGCCCAACGCGAACATTTGCTAAAAATCGTCTGCTAATGGTGGGCAGCTTGAAAGTTATTTACACTTTTCGGCCCGCTAAATACAAACCAACGAGTTTACTTGCAACTTCTAAATACGTTCGAGAGCTGAAACTGTTTCTTTTTGTGATTCAATTACGGTATATTAAGGGAAGTATGTTTCTGTAATAATAAATAGAATCAAGGGTTGATTGTTGTTCTAGTTCATGTTTACAGTTCCGTATTTAAGGCAAATATAAGCGATAACAACGTTGGCCTCGTTAGTGAGAATCTTTAATGGATTTTATGTCGAAGTTATAGTAGTTTATATGAACGTAAAATTCAGATATAGCAGTGTTCGTCGATGTTAGCGAAAATAGCTGGTGGCAGTAATAACAATTTCGTCGTTCGTTAATTGCCGCAGATCGCAGCAAGATATTCTCTGCTGCAAGAAAAGCTTGTTTTGTAGCTAGGGTCATTCTCATCGGGTTAACTCATTTGGCTCATGTAGCAACTAGTAACGATACTACCATACACGATATGCAATTTTTGAATGAATGATTTCAGATTTTCCAGAGCCTTTTTGAAATGTCAGTGTTAGATGTTACCTACGAGTTTACTTATAGCACGTTACATTTAAATAGTTTGGATTAATCGCAATTTTGGTGTCTTAAATATTTTGTCCTATTATTTGTATTTAGCCTTATATGTCAGCTGAGTGACTTAGCGATTACGTGTTAAAAGAAAATATCAGCGCTGTTTAATTTCGATAACACTAAATATAAAATAGGAAATTGGGTAGTCTTAAATGATACCTAGACCTTTAATGTGTTATTACAAATCTCATTGCTCGAAAACAGTAAACTCGTTAAAAAATTTCTGGAGACCATTGAATGAAAGGTCTCGACTGAATCGCAATAGGGTCTAAGCTAATATTCCTTTCGGGAGCCGCCTTCTATCCGCACCGAAAGTATCGATTAGTCGGATGACTGATTTAGGCCACAAAACCCTTGCTTCCTTCTTTCCTTTTTAAAGGTCACTACAAGTTATATATAGATGTAGGTTCTTAACATCAAGTAGACGATATAATGTGAAGGGTCCTCTACTATCCTTGAGGTAAAGTATCGATTGAGATTATCCATACTTGTCAATACAAACACATATAAAGTTCCAGTGCTCGTATAGTGTTTGAATAGGCAGAATAGTTTTCGGTTCTGCTCGCCTGCTGATGTCTCAAGGGGATCACCGTTTGTTGCTCTCAGGTACAAATCTGCCTTCTTTAAATATAAGAATTTTTTTTGGGTTGTTTAAAATTTTTTTCTGCAAGCTCAACTTCTAGTTGCTAAGTTTCTGCGAGAATTGATCGCGCTTGGATTTACTAAGAATTGTGGTAGCGTGTTGCCGGCTTTAAAGTTCCTATGTACAAGCAAAGCTTTTTGCTTAAAGAACGCTGTTAAGTCTCACTGAAACATTACTTCTTTCGACCATACAAACTCCGTGCTGTCGGAGAAAAAAGTACGCGACTTCTATTATGAAAACTTCTCCTAGAGACCACATTGTTCAGTGATTTTTTCTAGCAACGACAAGCGGCATTTCAGGCCCGCTTCTCGTATTTACTGTCTGCGCGTGTATATTGAATTGCCTTCAACAGCAGATCAGTGTGGCACCTTTTTAAGAAGGAGGAAAATAAATGGCCCGATGAAAAATGAAATCTCTTTGTTCAGCTTTTTGTCATGAGGAACTTAGGGTAATAGAACTCAAGGAGAGCTTGGCCTCCTCAAAGCGATCAGCGTAGAAGCTTGAAACGGTATATGGGACCTTTATACCCGTCGGGCGGTGGTTACGTCATTCGTTCCTCTCTCATTACATGAAATACTTATAAACATCACTTGTACATTAATCCCTTATTATTATTAAACGAGGAATTCTTAAGAACGTATTACTATATTCGTCCTTTTATTGGCGTCCCGGACAATCATTCAAGCATAACTCTATCCTACCTTAACAATTTGCACTCCAGTTGCCCTCCAGCTGATGGTAAGACGAGTTTAGGCACCCGATTCTAGTAAAGAAAGGTGATATAATATTGCCTGCGAAGACATTCGTGTGCGTACAGCTCTATACAGCTTGGTAACTAGTAACTCGCTCCTAGATAGGGTTGAGAATACGCAACGCGCCATGTTGTACTATGTAATGATCTGTGCATAATCGAACGGATTTTCATTTTACCGTGCTCTCTTCAGATTGACTTTCGAAGGTGACCTTTTTTAACCTTGGACAAAGATAGGGAGCGAGCGAGAAAAGATAGGAGAGGAAAGAGTTATAGAGATGGATGTATGCAGTCACAGACGACGAGTGCTGGACTTACTTAAGGAGTGCGTCATTTAGGATTTGCATGAAGTAAATGTGACAGCGGTTTGCCGGTGGCTACACGCGAGCCGTAACCTGTGAGGCATGTTGCATATTACTAATCCTTCTTGTTTCTATCCTTCTGTCTGGTATCCTTGTGTCGCGAAACGTATACTCAGCGCAGCAGGCAAGCGCAATGCCATCCTCTCAAGCACGTCGTGTAGGTACCCTTGCGTCACAACTGCCAAGCCACTTTTTCGAGAAAGCTAGGCCTCGCTTCCTAGAATTCACTAGAATTATATATTTCCTTTAGCTATGCTCACATCCTTATGCAAAGTATCATCGTAGTACTGAATGTGACTCCTATTCACCGGCGCGTAGACTTCGCCATTTCTGGTTAGACTTTTCCGTTGGATGTGTCTGAAGCTTTTTGTAATACGCGGGATGTTTCGGCCGATACTAACTTCCTCTGCTATTATACCCTTTCGTGCTCAAATACACTCAAAATCTTTTATCATTTTAAAAGATGCGAATAAATTTCTAAATGATAGACTGACTCGAGTTTTTCCCATCAGATTTTTACGCGTCAGCGTTAATCCAATTTATCTATGTTTTTTCTCGTAACTGACTCAGATGCATTTTTTTTTATAGCACCATGTAAAAGCTGCCCGATACAATCTACTTCACTAAAAATATAATGTCAACTAGGCGTGTTAGATGGAATATATGATGGTACTTACATCAGTTCTGAACGCTAATCCCGTATTAAAGACAGTATTGTCTTATAACGGTACAACATTTCGCCACGCATTTTTTCTTCATATACGAGGTAGATTTTTTTCCTTCGAGATCCGAAACTTGTTGTCACTCGTTCGTCTTGATGTCATCGTAGTATCGAGGTAGCGAGCTCCGTGAGCCATGCAATAGCAATTGTAAATTTGAACGATTCTGCAAATATGAGTTTCATCTTTGGACTGCAACGGCGGGAATAGTTCGGTCTATTGATCCTTTATTTGGTCAAGGTTCTACTGCTAGAAACAACAGCTGTCGCAAAGTAAAATACATAAAGTAAGTTTTGTGTTGCGAAGGTTAGTTAAGAGCTGTGACCATCGATCAATCTCTAGTACTCAGAGTTGGTGTATGTCACTTAGCTTGGTTTAATTGATAAAATAAAAGACTTGAGCGAGTATAAAAACAGAGCTTCGAAAAAAATGTTGCCTCTCTCACACGAATGTGTGCTGAATCGTTTCATCAGACTCCTAATGAATGATGTATCTCTACGATAACTGTAGACCGGTATATGGATGCGGTTGAACCGGCGGTACGTCGTTGTAAAGTATACTGCGACTGAAAGGTTTTCGACATCTTATTTAATGTAGCCGCAATTGACTATAGCGTCATAAATTCGCGGAGAAAAATCTTTAAATTAAGTAGCTAACATTCGTCAAACGAGATAAACCGACAATGCTCGATCGAAAGTTACAGCGTTGGAGAATAGTTATTATGATGTGTCGCTTTAAGAAAAATCCAGATAAACTTAGCAAAACTTGTCTAAAGGCACACAGGCGGTTGCCTGTGTTTAACCCTATTCGCCAGACATTTCTCCAATGGACAATAGTTTTTTTTCGATATATCTGACAGCTTCTCATATGAAAATTATTCAAATTTTAACATGATGTGGAAACTGCCATTTGAAATTTCATTCCGAGATGAAAATTCATTGGACTTCTAAGGTAACGGTAATGAATAGGTGACCATCCAAATAGCCAGTCGTAGATAATAATGGCGCATACTTCGGTTCGAAATCGAACTAGGCTTGTAAATAAAACTTGAAAATTTCGAGCTCATACTAAAGCACCTAAAGATGAGAATAACGCTTTACCCCGCACTCACCTCTACTACAGCCTTTACTAATGTCGGCCATTCCTGAACGAGCTACCCACAGCAAAAAATGCCAACTGCAAAACCTACAAAAAAAAAAGTGATACAAATAATTACGGGTAGCGGCAGTAACCCTATAGGAGTATATGAACGTACTGAGAAGCATCAGGAACGAAATAAATTCCAACCCATCAATCAATGAACAGACATGAACGCTAAATAATGGTGTTTTTTTTTTTTTTTATTGTAAATCGCGCAACAAGAAAATCATGCGAATTGGATGGGACGTTCATAGGTAAAGTAACTAAAAATACCAGTATGAATTTTACGACTAACGTATGTGGTACTAATGCAAAACGATAATTTCTGTTAGGTTAATGAGCCATTAAATATATCTGTTAGTAACCTAATTACGTTATAGTTACTGTTGCGTCTACAATTAGGTTCGGTGAATCTGTTTAGGTTGACATGAACGACTACTAATTGTTACGTACGTCCTTCCACTGCGTTCGCACCCTAGCGATGTTTAAATGACAGACCACTGAAAAGCTTCAATTAAGAAATAATTAAAGAAATGTTCAACTTTTAGTTCAATGAAAAATTTAGTTTAAATAAAATAAATATCTCCTATCTATATTACTTATCAAATATCGTCGTAGGAACTGCGTTTTCAAAGCATTGTGTACAATATTAAAGCGGTATGGTTGTACTCAAAGCACTCAACAACCATCGATACAACTGGCAACGACAACCCGACGTTACCACCATAAATCCGTCATAAATCACCCATAAGTCAGTGTGTATAAAGGACAAGTTCACGTTTTTTCATCGCAATCTGTCTTCTAATAAACAAGTAAGTTTATCATCCCAGTCGCATGTGATCTAACGCACAAAAATACGGCTCCAAAACGTTTCATCGAATTCGTCGTTATCTTGAAGTTCGCTCATGTCATCTACAGGTATTTATGTTATGCAGCTCGTTGGCCGCCTTTGCCCACGATCGTTGCCTACTGCCCGCATAGCAAAACACGGAACACGTAAGTATTACGTTTGCTACTGACATTTTGTATATTATGGTACACGCCACCGACTAGCTGTCGCCGCAAACAACTTTTAAGCAATTCCAATAAGTTAGGAGTCGATTAAAAATAAGTCTTCAATTTATTTGATCTACACACACACACACACACGCGTATCTATGATTTTAGTCACAGACCTCAAACGTGACTCTTCTTTCACTTCGCGGTTACCTATTCAAATCATCCACATTACGAGTTGCAGAATTACTCAAAGGTAACCTGGCGCAATAGAACGACTAGTTTTTCATAGGCTATAGCTGACTGGTAAGCCCCCCTCAGCGAATTGCAGAGCTGGGCAAGATTTTATTTTGAGTAAGGTGGCAGTGATCTTAACGGTTCTTTACGCTTGCGAGCAATTCTTCGCTATTGTTAGACGATGAACAGGATCGTAGTCGTTCGTGTCCATAAGCAACGAGCTGGTTTACATCGATAACTGTCAGATTCTAACGAGGAGCCTCTCGCGATCGACTACATACGCAGCCTATGGAAAAGAGAAAGGTGAAACCTTCTCATTAAATAGTCTAAATAACATAAACTAGCGCGAACGGGAATTTCAGTCTAACCTATCTTCGAATAGTCAGTAAAAGTCTATAAAAGGCACTGGCAGGTCTTATTTTTTTGCTTGGTGCCCTTGTGGTATATGTTCTTCTATCAAAGATCACGCAAAGCTTACACAAGTAGTTAATGTGGCATCAATGTAGATTGGCTAATATGTATTTGTGGCATATTATTTTAAAATGAGGATGTAGAGAAATATTGTACTGAAACAGAAATAATACTGGCCTTTTTGAAAAGAAAGTGAACAAACTGTAGAAGAAAGAATGCGATTAACAAATTGGGGCACGTTATTTATTACAAGGGTACTAAGTGTAGTAGAAACAATGTCGTGATACTTGAATATTTTCAAGTCTACATTGAAAGAAATGTTTCTAGCCTTTTTTAGCACCACACAACAGAAACACGTTTAGTCGACGCCTTGCTAATTAAAAACTTCAGTATTTTACGGCCCAATTTATTTGTTCATATAGCAATATCGAAGTATTACAACAAGCAAGGGTAATCCTAGTGTCAGGTCGGTCTGTGGAACCATCATGAAATGGTTCTCAGTGGGAACCACTTGACGTCGTAGTCAAAACCGTTTTGTTCACTTGAGATGGCGACCGATACACATATCTACATATAGTCGCGTTGTCAAGCTCTCTTCTGAGCTTTTACAAAATGAATACCTTAGTTGTTGTAGTTGCGGCTCAACTAACCTTCATAAACCCCATCTGCCGGTAGCAGCTTTATTAAGAATTAATTGTGCCGCCATACTAATCAGAGGCGATAATTAGCTTTCTACTTCTTTTCATCCGCCACCTACTGCAGCCGTATTTGTTGATACACAATTACACTTCGTCTTGCTCTACCGTCCCATTTCGTTTTGCTGTCTACTTTGCCATCACGAGGCAACAGACTCAACCTTCTTCTTTTCTTTTGCCTTACTCATTCTTCCCTACTCGTAGCGAGACTTCGCAGCGGCTCCGTTCTCTCAAGCAGCACCGTCACATCCCATTGGCCTGGAAGGAATATATACTAACTAACCATCCAACACTAGCAGCCGCTACCGACTCTAAGCTTTCTGACGTTTCTCGGCTGTAAACGGGCCTGACTCGGTTCTGCGGGCCGGTTACCGTATGCTATCAGCCGAACGACGACCTTCTTGCCGCTTCGCTCGTCCAGGGGCAGTTGTAGCCGAAGCTACTCAAACTGAAGTCCCAATGGACAAGAACGCGTTCGTTAATCTTCGTTGTGGTTGGGTCTCGCTACTTCTTTACCGACGAAGTAAGTGCCAGCCCTGAAACCTCACAGCTGGGCGCCATCGATAGCCTACATGGACCGCAAGCTTCTTGGTTCGACCCGGCAAGTTTAGCCGACCATGTTGCCTTGCACTGCTTTGTTCTGCCTTTGGTTCCTTCATGGGCACGTTTATTCCCTACCGACGTTACCGCCATTCGTTTCTTTCGCTGTCTTACCTCTCTATTTCGCTTTTTAAGGCTTTTTCACACCATCCATGTACGAACACCTGATACTATTCCGGAACCCTCAAAGCAGCCCGGCGAGCCGACCTACCTTATACTTCGCGTAGAAATTACAGCCTACAGTATAACCGAATCACACGCACACATGAGGCTAATGCACGCTTAAGTACCACACGATATGTCTAATTAAATGAGGAGGTCTAAATAAAACGATGTTATGTTAGAGCATAATCTGTAGCGTAATACATATACAGGTCGCGAATGTTTAGAGGTTAGCACCAGTTTCAGAGACGCCAGGTTTGTAACCTGGAACCAACTCGTCCTACTGGGCTAAGGCTTCAAAAGGTGTATACGTAATCGCACAGTTTTTTTTTTTTTTTTTTTTTGATAACTACAAAACCTTAAGGAAATTGGGACATACCTAGGTTCGGTTGCTTGTATTTTAAATACATTTTTGAGAAACAGGCTTATCTTATATGTGCCATGAAAGCAATAGGACCATATGATAATACGCATTTTGAATTTCAGAGTAAGCAAATTTATTGAAGTTCCACGTAGCGTTTTTCAACTTTTCTTCAAAGAAAGTGCGCCAGTCTTCTGAAAGTTGATGCAGGCAGAAAGCAGGCACTTAAAGTGAATTTTAATCGCTCTAATTCCATCCCTGTGTTCAAGACTTCTGTGCCGAAGGTATGGTTTTTGAGAGATTTCTATGTTTATATACTTTGGTTTCTGAAGGTAGGAAACTGTCTTACAAAAAAGATATGTAAAGACATATGACTTTGATTTGTCCTATAGCAAACGGTTGCATTCGTTTTAATGGAAAAAGCCACATGGGAAACTGACAAAGAAAACTTAAATATATTGCAACGTTATCTTTCAAGTTATCAAAAACTCGCCCATACTCTGAAGATACTGCAGAAGATGCGACGAATATATCGAAGAATATGTAGCAAAGTTCACTTTTAAATGATAAAAGAAAGAATAACCCTTGTCTGAACAACGAATGCAAAGGAGCACTTCCATCAATCCGACTGCACCAGTACATTGAACTTTACAAACTTATGGTTATATTCAAATATTAAGTTATAACGCCTTTTAATCTCATGTTCAATATCGTTAGTAACATCGTTCATTGTTATACGCCGCCGCCGCCGCCGTGAAATACCATCATTGGATGAGGTGAAGATACTGCCTTCTGTTGCATATGAGCTATGTGTATATATATATACCGATACAGTATACCGATATATATATATATATCGGTAGTACTGTTCTTCATCTGATTTGTATTTGTCTGGATAGGCGCGCAAACCTCAGGTACTAACCTAGAAGGTCGAATAATTCTATTTAAAAGCCTCGGAAAATTTTTCCATTTGAAATACTTTTGTCGATTCGGCAACCCCGCTTTTTCGAAGGCAGAACATAGGCTATGTATTGTCGAGATGGTTTATCTGTTTTATGACCTAACAGATACGCGATTATAGCGTTGTTACTAGATTAGGTTACACGTTGATGACTGAGTAATGGTCTCGTAATAAGCGGCAATGGAGTTAAATATGGTAACGTTAAATTTGTAATTGTTTCAACACATTACACATATTGAATAGACACGGGAGGTTGTTGTACGAGAGCGAAAGTCGGTTTTAATCAGTTCTGTAAGAGAAAGCCTAAAAGATAACGCAGGTCCGCCCATCAAAGGATTTCTAGGTACAGTTAAGTTGAGCATTTTTTAGTTTGGCCGATTTGAACTGGCTAAGCTACAGTTTTTATAGGGTTGACATAAACAGAGCTATTGCGATGCATCCATATGAGCGACCAGCTTATTTATTCATATGACGTTGATTTATACTTACGACGATTACACTATACGAGAATGTTCGTCGTTTTTTTCCCAGCAAATTGACGATGAAGGTTCCCGTACGGGAAAGCCTTTATTCTGCTTCGAAATTTTGTGGTTCTATTGCGTGTGTTCTCGCTGCTTGACTCGCTGTTTCTACAGCAAGAGCAATGGAAAACTGTGACTGTGCCGTGCGACTTTTGCATCGTGTTTCTGATCTCGTGGAACCCCTCGGTGTAACTAGAACCGCTGGGACGGATAGAACCCACCGAAAGCTCGAAAGTAATGCGCTGACAATGTAATGAGATCGTTTCAAGCTTACAGCTGCCTGCTGGCTATAGCTAGGGCTAGTCATCCACGTCAACTCTTTGGAAAACTCCAACCGAACTTTTCTCCGATAACGAGCTATCTCGTTACATAGCGGACGGGTAAGGGCGGTCCGGCAGAGGGCCTTTGCAAGGATAACAACGGTAGCAACAGTAGCAGAACCAGAAACCACTGGCTGCCACTGAGGGGGGCCCTGCCGTCCCCAGCAGTCCCTAGTTCGTCAGCCGCACGAGCAATAATACTGGTTCGCGAGCATATTTTCATTAAAGCGTGGGGATCCAGCCGGCCGACAGCGGCCGTGCAGCAGTTATAATATCCAAGAAATTCGCTGTGAGACAGCAAACTAAAATTTCCCGTAAATAGGGTTGCAGGTTAGTAATCACCTGTGTCTTCCCTTCTACCAGCTTCCACACACTGGAAAATTAGTTTTAGTCGGTGTGGGGTTAGTGCAAAAGTTGGTGCAAACATCGAAATTCTGCCTTTGCACAACTTTGCAATAATACCTCGCGTGTAATTATGTTCGACAGGCATACCAGTCTGGGTTGGCAGTAATCGACCTATATGTGATAACACGTGAACTGATACCCGGTATGGAATCACGTCAATCCAGTCGATGCCTGCTATCTCAGTCCAAGAAACTTGACAGATAATGAGAAACTCTTACTATCGCAACTAGTGGGGTATATTCAGCTCATCATTTAAATTTCAACTAGATAACAAACCTAACGAGTTTTTCTTCCTAATATGTTTTACGGACCTTTATTTTAAGATATGAAAGATACTCAATAGGTATCTTTCATATCTTTTTTTTTCACATAAAAATATTTTTTTTTAAAAAGCCTATAAAGGATAGGAACGAAATATAATGGCCATGCGATAACATGAACACCCTATTTGTATCGCAGGTTTTATAGCTAGAACATAGCATGTATACTAAATTCGATTCGATGCAGCGTACATCGCCATTGCACACCCTAGTGTACAACCAAGAGATTGCTATTCCGTTCCCTCGATCTGCTACGACGCCGGACATGGCAGGAAATCTGGAATTCGCATAACAAGACGGGCAGACATCCGCTATAGCTTCGTTCGTCTGTTCGCCCGTTGTTCTACTTTCGACAGCGCCGTTACCCAGTCCTTTTTACCGTTTCTTTTCTAGATAATAACAAGACTAGCGGCAGATCTGACTAGCCTGAGAAAACATGCTTGCGAAAAAAAAAAAAAGAAGAAGATCGCAGTAGCGGCGAAGATAGAGAGAAGGCGGCGGGCCGAAACTCACAAGAAAGGATCGAACGAAGCACTAAAGCTGTTTCCCTACATACTTTTGCCTCTATATTGTTTGCTTTTTTCCCACGTTTTCTATGTTTGTTTCGGCGATGCGTTGAGCACAGAGGCTCCCTGGCAGATGGAGGTGAAACGACAAGCTTAATGACGAACCGACTGCGCAGTAGTGGCGGCGCGGGCATAACCATCATCGTCCCCAACAGCACGATCACGGTCGTGGCTTCAACGCAGCTGCGTCAAACGAAGCGTCAACTAAAGCTCCGCTGAAAAAACTTCGAGGTGGGGAAAGCCTAAATATGGGCTGAGGGTGTACTTGTTTCAGCATGTGCTTGCAATATGCCTGTGAGTTTGGCCATCCATATCGAGTAATGGCGTATTAATTCGGTGGGAGTGTACGCTGATTTGTAGTTTTCGTGCTCAACATTTCATATAAACGAAACTGGACGTAAATTGTTCAGCTGGCACTGCTTTATCTTGGGTTGCGGCCAAAAACAGAAGTACTCACAGAATGACTGATTCAATTGACTGTGAGCAATGCTTATGATTCCTGTGTGTATACAGGGTGTACACATAAGGCCTCAATAACCTCCTCGAATCTATCAATGCGAGTTGGATTTTTCTTCGACGACTGTTTAGGCAACGTCTAGTCATAAACTGAACCTAAACTACAGAACACAATGAAAGGAAAAACTCAAACAGGGACATGAAAAGACGACTCTGTTGGGAAAAACGCCATGTGGTTTAGAATCATATGTACATATATACAAAATAGGCATCTATATCAATGAAGCAACTGAACAAATGCCTTTAACAAAGATGGTAAATATTTAGACAAAGCATCCCGAACGTGACTAATGGCAATAATCCTTCATGGCATACTTACGCTCAATTTCGCCATTGCCTATTTGTGCAGTTCTTTGAAAATCTAGGCGCTGTTTGTTAGATACCAGCTACTTATCAAACAAATGTTCCCATTATGCCTGCTTGGCTCGAAGATACGTAGTACATGACACACGATGCTTCTTGAACACCCAGCGGTTTTCCTTCCCGTTACGATTCAGGCTGGGGCCATACTGTTTATTTGAGCCGTCATGCTGGTTCTGTCTAATGGTTGTTGTGCCATCAGGATACAGATTTGTATCGATCATCAGAAAATAAATGGACTTTTCGTTTCGTTACATGATGCAACAGAAGCTTGTTCATTCGGACATACAGAGGTTCGAAGTGGTAATGGATGTCATAAGAAAGCTTCTATTCTTGACACTATCGTAACCGCTGCAATTATTTCATTAGTCTCATAAGCCTCCGCCATTTTTAGATGCGAAGCTCAGTGGCAACGAATTTCAACGGCAAAACATTCGACACGGGGACGTGCTCGTGTTAAAACTAAAAAGAAGTGAGATTTTTATTTGGTGAACTTGTTTTGAATGCAGAGAGTCAAACAAAGGACTCGCGAAAAATGATATCTGGTTGAGAATAAGGAAAGCGGGGTGCCTGCTGCCTGTTGGGCCGTGACTTGATAGCGTTTCGCTTCTGGCAAACTAAGTTCCCCTGATTGGAGTGGTTTTTCTGCAAAAGTGCTGTAATTCATTCAGAATGACCTGAAAAAACTCATCTAGAGAAACCGGCTCAGGTGGTTAGGACAGGTAGTAAACTTTTTAAAAACGACAGTGCATCGTTTCGCTAGCATGTTCTGTCGCTACTACAAAATAATTAACAGAGACCAGACGGGGCTTTACTGACAATTGAATTATGTTATACTACTTATAAGCAAAAGCACGAAAGCCTTGTGTGGCTTTCCACCAACATGTGGCTCGAATCTAAGATTCTGCTCTGCGCAAAGCGTCTGATTTACTATAAATGTAATTAGCGTGATTCTAACGATGATAACGTAAACGTTAGTATGTTAATGCCGCACTCGGCGTGGTGTAAGTGAATGATAAACAGTATCATAGTTATTGGCTAGCGGCAATCGAAAACGATACGATAGAACCGACCAGTCACCTAATGACATCTATACATGTATAGAATATTAACAAAGTATTCTCTCATCGCGATATGAATTACTAAACAAACACACGTCTGCAACTACATACGGCCGTGGAACGCTCGTTCCTGCCAGCCAGCGATAAATCTGGATCAACCAGTTCGCTTTATTTTGTTGGCAGCAATGGGATGGCTGACGATATGGCCGAAATGGTGTGTGTTTTGCTGGAACGACCGGCTGATTCGTAGTCGTCTCCGGTGACGTTCATCGAAAAGAAACATAAGCCACAGATTGAGGGATACGAGCCACTCGCAACCGAACGGAAACGGCCACCGGACTAAATTGTCATAGGGAACAGTTGCGTGGTTTGATATAAGATTGGTGTGGAGGAGACGTGGAGAAGATTTAAGGACAAGCTATCCGAAGGCTTTCTCCAGTTGAAAACAGCTCGCAGGAGCAACAGAAAAAACAGGGCGTTTCAACTATTTTTGTGCGTTAGGCGAATACCGTTGGATGAACTGGAGGTCCAGCGTATTCCTGGCAAACGTCGAGAGCACCGTGAGGCCAAATACTGTCATAGGACTAATCACAGCAGCTGAAATTGGTTCATGTGCCTAACTCGTTCGAATGGTCGTATACGCCGGAGAAGTGTGGCGTCCGTTTCCGGAAGCATATCAATGCACGAGATCGGCGCGTAAGTTTCAGCATTGACAGTGCAAAAACAAATGAGGGTAACGTACTCCAGTTGTCTTGCTACTCTCAGGCTTAAAATCGTACGGCAGATCGTCCGATTCGTGTATGCACTGTTGAAAATCGCATTCTCAGTGTATCAATTATGGTGCGTGAATTAGCCCGCTGGGCGGCGACAACAGGGGTGCGAAAAGGACAGAGGATCCATCTCCAAAAAAGGCACGCTATGTGGGGCAAGTCCGAGGGAATCATGACTAGCTTTGCCAAAATTAGCCGAGGCTACCGTCCGGATGGTACGCAGCTGCTTCGTGTGCCACCTTGCGGGAAAACGCGCAAGTGTGTCCTTTTTACCTATCACATAGGGACGCGCGGATCCTCCTCTGGAAGATGAGTATCAACCCCACTGGGCTGGGTGAACGGCCATTACCATTTCGGGCATTACCTTAATAACAAGGTGTACTTCGCATACTGATAAATCAAAGCAGCTGGGCTTCTTGGCGCGGGCTCATAGAGGGCATCCTCGATAGTGACTAAAATGTTCAACATCAACCCACTTACACGGATATTCGTACCATAGATCGTATTGTGGCTGTTGATAAGAATAACATCTGCATTAAGGAATGACGATACAATTTTTGTGACGAAGTCTAATGCTGCTCGCGATGATCTCAGCGGCAGCGAATACTTGTTGCTATCGAATATATACCTTATCGAGAAAAAGCCCACACCAATGCATCCAAGTAAATTCTCTTATCAAAGTATTCGATATAATGCTATTTTCGGTCTGCGTTGTACATAGAGCTTACTGACACAATGTTAGTAACCGTTTGCAGTGGGTATTCTCCGTGCTATCTCGTGTTGAGTTGAAGCAAATCGGAAAAGTCCAAACAAAATTCTACATAGATTTTCGCTTGATGAAACTATGTCGGCCTATTTTCGTTGCGCGTCGTCCTTCTTACTACCAGTTGTACCATACAAGCAGACCTGTATGCGAAGGCTCGTTCTCGACCTTAGTTATCGTCTTTTTTACTGCCGTCAAATTTCCACGACGCACAATGCGTGTCGACTTTGGTAGTAACTGCAGCCGTTCAAAATATGCGTGGAGGGGCATTTTGCGCAAAAGCAGTATTCTAATCTTGAGCTCTGAAGCACAAGTGTTGGTCTAAAGTTAAACTCGACGATGAATGTTGAAAATGGCATTCAGACTGCTAGAGAATGGAATAAAAGGCTGTCTGGCCGACCGGCTGGGCTACATGTGAGGCTACGGCGAGCTTTGCCAGTAAGTCAAGAGAAGGTCCAATGAAAGACTGTATGTTTGGATGATTATTTTGCAGTATATGAAGCTGAACACGAGACAGAATTAGAGCATGTTATCTATTAAAGAGCATAGCAACCTTACCATTTAATCAATGAAATTCGATTATAGCTTAATTATATCTGATCTCGTTCGAAAAAAATTACCATGTTTAAACGTAATTGAACGGCGCGACCTGAATGGCTAATTCGAGTATCTGCCCAAGCCAGTCCCAGGTAAATACCGGTCAGCGATTTCGACTATTTGTATACGAAGGAATAGCTGAGATTCTGCTTAAAATTACAGTGATACCTTTCATTTACGTTAGCACAGTCGAACTAGAATGATGGCAACTTCCTACTCCGAACGAACTTTCTATAAGCTATTAACGTTTTTGAGGCGGTACGTATAGGCAGTGCTGCTTGACGGATGCAAACAATCGTAATCAAAATCAAAACACCCATACTACCGTAACTTTAAATACTTCTGAAAGGAGCGTTATCAGATCCTAAAAATAATTTCGAGCCTCGATCGCCAACGGGACGCTTGCCATCGACATTTGAAACTATGGTTTTAGACTGCTGGCGTCACGAAAAAACCAAAAAACATTTGACATTCACAAGTCGAGTAGCATCAGAATAAGGTGGCTTAACATCTGTATTTAGGGGAACGCGTTTAAACAAATTTCCAAGCAAATAAAAAAATATTTGAACGCTCAGTAGCGTTGTAGTCGACGACAGTATACAAATCAAGATAACTGTATTCATAAAAACCATTTTCGAGAGTGATTATCCAAGAAGACAAGGACAAGGCTGACAAACTAGAGATGATTTCCATGAAACACGACTCGGTCGACAGTTTTGTTCCTAGTAAACAAATTGCTCAAATTCGACAGCTTCCGTCAAATTACGCAGAGGAACTCGGAGCGACCTCTTGATATAATTTTCTTTCTTCGTTCGTTTTATAACTGAATTCCTGTTAGTTCATCCGCTTACGGAGAACAATAACCCATATGGTTGGGTTTTATGGAATACATGCAACTGGGCAGACCGAAATAAGGTTCGCATTATGGAATTGTGAAGTTTGAGGTAGTTGCTCTAAATAGTTGTTTTTCCTTAGTCGCTTAAGGCGGGTCCACCAGATATATGATTAGCTAGTATCTTTTGATTTTGAGCCTCACAAAAAGCAGGCGATGAGTCCGCCAATCGTAAACCTATTGGTTCGATTCCCATTGAATTCTATAATCGAAAAAAGGTAAAATCTTTCTGTAAGGTTTAAAATCCTGTCCCAATGTTTGTTGGTTCATTACCGGTTTGTAATCTATTAACAACCACCTCACATGTTTAGTAGGAAGTTTATTAATGAACAATTATTATTAAGAATAATTATATATTATTTATTTAACCTTTTTTTGACGTGTGATATTATTCAATTTCAATTAAAAGACCTTTTTTTTATTGACGACCGGGCCTAATCTCTAGAAAATCGCCAGAGCTTTGAAAAACAGATCATACTTGTTCAAACTAAGTAGAATAAAGTAAATCCTTCAAAAAAAAACAGGATATTCAGCTTCGTTGTTGTTGTTTATTCAAAAACCAGTTAACAAAATTAAATAGCAAATATGATAAAGAACGTAGCTATAAAATAGAAGGAGAATGAGAAAACTCTATAAAACGAGGGCAAAAGAAGCGTAGGTTCAGAAAAAAAACACGTACTTACCTGCGTAGGTAAAAGGAAAGGGTAAGTTAAGTAGGTAAACACGTGTTTTAATAGTTGCATACTATAAAATACAGTACTAAACATACTTATCTTTAGGTAGACAGTGCCTAATCAAGGGAACCTATTACTCACTAAGTGATAACCCTAATTTTTCAATGAGTCGATACTAGTACTCGATTCACAACGCGGGTGGGCTAAATAGTTACTGGGAGTAAAGAACTTTTTTGAAGGGCTGTCCCCTAGTCCATGTTATAATTATTAGCATGTGTGAAATTGCTTCGCGAAGCCCTTGAAACCCCGTTGCCAGATTCGTCAACCAAGATGAGGACAGACGAGAAGGTACATCTTCATTATCGTATAGATTCACCTACAAAGGGGACTACTTTGTAAAGTCGTGCCAGTCAAAGACGACCGCTCTTCAGCCCTGGCTAGCACGTCTTCATTAGAAGTAGATTCTGTACTCTCGCCTTCAACCTTTCCATCAGACATGGTTCTCTCTTCTTGTCGAGCTCATTACAGGACATATTTCATTCTACCTAAAGCGATTATCGGTAGCGGATTTTATGTGACATGATGCTTTTGACGACGCCATGGTAGGTCTATGCGGCTACGCTTGCCCGACTAATCTTGTCTCGTCTCCTGTCAGTCTGCTCCTTTCCTGAATTCTGATATAGTACAACGACATAACTAATTTGTAAGTGGTGAACCCTTCTTACGTTGCTCAATGGTGTTAGCCTAATACAGTCTCACTTAACAGCTTCAGAGTCGAGCGTATGTAGAAACCTACGAGTTCCTTTGGGGAGCTGTGAAATTTGTTTTACATACGTTTATTAACGTATCTATGAAAATATAATTATTAAGCGCATGTCAAGTCACCTGTACTCATTTTTCTAGCCGACAAAACGTAGCGTTTTAAGTTTGCGAACGCCACATGTGTTATATATACACAGTATCTAAGTGGAGAGTTTTTCCTATTATTAGACTTAGAAATAGATTACTTAAACGAAACAAAAAAACAAAGTTCTCTGTGTTCATCGTAGAATATGAAACTCATATTCTATGCTCATGATTATTCAATATAACCGCTACCCAAGACGACTGCGGCTTCGATTTGAAACCTAAGTTACTACTAACTCGTCATTTTCAAGGTATTTTTTTGTTAAATACACAATGAACTTTCTAGCGGTAATCGTGCGTCACGTGACATGGTAGCGGTAAACTCACTAAAGTATTGTTCATATATACTATATAAAAAAAATTTCAACGAGAACAAAAATGGAGGGCATAAAAATGTCGGAAAAAGCCAAAATGTGCAGAATAGCGCGAAAAGTTAAAAAAAAAACTAATGTTTGAGCAATTAACTACGATGATATTCGTCGTACCGCTTTGATAATTACAACCGAGCTATATGATGAGTATTTGACGAGGTACCGGTCGATACGTTCACGTATGCTATATATATATATATATAACACGAAGCATTCGAGCCCGTAAAAAGCATAAATATTGTTACCAACTGTGGGGTCCAATAATGTACGAGTTGTACCGAGCAACATTACAGATGATGTCAAGGGCGTGTTTATAGTCGTATAAGCTCGACCATGATATTTACGGTACTATTGAAGTCAGAGGATCGCATTCGACGATTTGCTTCTTTTTGTGTGAGTGAGTCCCAATCTAATTTTACTTCATAACATGAGCCCTTTGAACATTGTCGTCTATAATGCTTCTAAGCTGGTATCACGTAGAGACACGAAAAAATAACTGTGGGCTGTAAATTAAATTGCGACACGTTTGTACTTGACTGTTTTGTTTAAATAATCTGCTTATTTCCTTTGAAGGTACTTTTAAAAACCTAAGCGCTTGGATAATAAGTTAATTTAGCGGATACTATCGGATGTGCGTTTAATACATTTCTAGAAGTCTCACTATAACTATCTTTGGAAGAGGCCAACATTACGAATCCCCCTAAAGTTTAGCAAAGCAATAACTGCTTATATTAGATCAACGAGGCTTTGACGTGGATATCGTCTTTGAGCATACGACAAGTCGACGATTAAAGATAAACCTGAAGAGCGCAACAAATGCAAGAGACGCGGGTACAGGGTGACCCTGATCGTCTGCAATAAAACAGCTGCAAGGAAGGGATAGAGATACCACAGAATCAATGGAGAGTTTGAAGTATTTTTATCAGATGAGTTTTGGATCAAGAACTCTTATGTGCATCAACGCGGCAGGGGCAAAATTGCCTGTAACGGTGTCAGTCGTACCAAAGCAAGCCTCAAAAGGCATCTTGAGGCTAATAGATGTAATTGCGTTTGTCTTCGATAAGTTATGCCAACTAAGTTAAAAAAGTGTGCGATGGTTACGAACAAAGAGGTTTGCTGTGAATTCCATACATATACTATATATATATATATATGTATATAAAAAAGAGTTTTATAATCTCATTAAGCGGAGCGTGATTTATAGCCTACCGTACTTTTCTGCTATTGCAACTTTTGTGATCGTGCAATAAAATAGCTAAGGCATTAGCATTAATCAAATCCCAAAAATGATCAGATTAAAGAAACGTATCCAGCTGTTGGCGTTTTGGTTCCGGTACATTATTCCACCTCTATGTTAAAGCACGTGTAAATTTCCTTCCGCTCTACATTGCCTTAACATTTGTTAGCAGTGTAACGAGACAATCTATTCGAACACTCAGAACAACTACAAATAGCACTTTTTTCTCATGGGTCCATTTGTCAGCAGGAGCACCTGGCAGCTGGGGCAGGCGACCCATATAGAATACGATTGGTATCTAGGCCTAAATAAAAAAAACTCTCTAGCCAGTGTCTACCCTATTGGGTTCGTGTTGCGTTTTGTTTGTGCTCCTAAATTCACTTCCGTATATCGTAACCCTAAAATAAATATAAAATAATAATAATAATAAACCCCGACATCACTTTTCCTCAAGTTGGCAAATGTACTTCTTAGACCACTTGGTCTGTAATGGAACTTAATTACATGTTACATGTCATTATGTCATGTTTTTCATGGCTGTGAATGTCATCACATACACAGTCAAAAAGAGCAGTGCTCTCCCGAGAGTTTCCTGCATAGCGTAGAGAGGGCCTATTTGAAATTTAGTAAATACGTCCATGGCAGACGAGCGAATGAGCAGCGGAAACTCACGAAAAATTCAATTTCAGGCATTATTATTTTAAATGCGAGTATAAAAAATTAGAAACAGTACCTACTTGGTCCCGTCATGTGTGAGCGCATCATCAGACGCGCCAATCATTATTTTTTTGTGATTGGTTGGCATATAGTTCATTGTAGAACGCATATCTTCAATATTACCATTGATCCACAATAACACAACATAGCTACGTACTTTCTATATATAAAATAGAAAGAAGACAAATAATGCTTCTTTCATTATATAAAACAGCGAGCTATCTATGTATATAAATGATATGGTGTGTGATAAATTCAACATAAAATAATGATTTCTAAGTTCTATTATAAGTAAATAATTCAGCCACCTAGTATTTTAAAAAAAATAGTGTATAGTCGTGAAAATGTTTATTGCTCGGGAAGGGCCAGTACGCTTAAAAATTCATTAGTTCTTTACTCGTTACGAGGATCACGACATTCCGAGAATATCTCTTGCAGGCGGAAACGCTCTTTGATAAGCGTTTCTTTGAATAATTAAATAACGGTTTTCTTCAACGAAATCCAGTTTAATTATACAGAAAATACACGGCTATAAGGTCATAAAAGTCGTACAAGTACACACCCTTCTGGTACTGATTAGGGTCCATTCGAGTGTCCCTAAGGTTGGTTTTGCACGGTCCTATAGGCTTAAACTACACGTTAAACAAGTATTTCAAGTTCCCAGAGAAAGCGAGCCATTAGGATTAGACTTCTATAGCTACTGAGTTGCCGCAAATAATACATCTTAGAAAATGAGGGTTGTGATTATTTGGGTCCAAGAGCGGTTGCTGTGTACACGGGCGTCTATGAACTATTATAACGGCCTTGTCACCAAGGCCCACTTGTTCGTGAGAGGAAACAGGACAAGTAGGTTGTCTGTTCATTGTCATGATACGGTTTGAAATCCTTGTAAGCAAACTCAGTAAAGTGGCTAAATAACTAGCAATTTATTTAGAAAATATTCGGTGACTCGACGTTTTCATCGTCGAGTATATGTATGTATATATATATATTTTTTTTGTTTCAGTTTTCTAATTAAAGTGTTACCTACATTTTTTTATGAGTTTGCCACTGTCAAATTGCGATTTCCGCGCCACTAATCAGATACTACTCAATCAAATAACGTTCAACCTCTTAAAACCCAATATTGCTGTTTCTTAGGGATAGTATACTATTTTTTATAACGGAGATTGATTCCGATTACCAATAAAGTCTACAGAAATTTTTGTAAACGTATATTAAATATATTATGTACTATTTTTCGACTAAAAGGCTTTTCACTAATGTAACCTTATTACAGTCACAATTTGGAAAGCCTACCGTTTTATTGTGCATTTTGAACACCTAAGCATAAGTATTAGATGGCGAAGGTCTAAATAATTCTCGGTGTTTTGTGGATTGCATTCAGAGCGTACTTCCGGCTAAAGTCCGATTCGCTAACAATCAGTAATATCCGCTTGATCATACGCTCTGGCCCAGCTATAGCTTTTCAGTCATATGGAAGTTCACTGGCTACATATTCCGGATATCTTAGCGAGCGTTGGCATTTTCAACGGTGCTAATTGTTTCAATGCAGAAATCCTGTAACGGTCTGCCAGCTGCTTTTCCGCCAGCACTACGTACCATTATATATGGTATAATAAGAAAAGACACCCAAATGAAGCGGAAAGCATTCGAAACGCTTCTAACATTAGCGGCAGTGGTACGCTGAGTGTTAGAAGCAGGCATATCAGGGGCGCACACACATATACGTGGCGATGGCGTCGATGGTGCTCTCGTCTGCCACACGCTTCGAAACGGCATAATGAATCGCTGTCGTAGGAACGGAACTCTGCTCGGCCTGTTCTTTCTTCAGTCCAACGGAAGACCCGTCGATGGCTCTTTGGATGTAAGAAAGAAGTAGAACCCTGTTCGTTCTTTCCATTGCGTTTATCGGACATTGGCAAAAGACTTTTCAGAGTAAGAGCACGAGGCGTGGCCAGTGCTCAGTCAGGAAGGTCGGAGGGAGATTGAGAAGAGCCTTTGCCTCTCGCTGAGCCACCATTGCCGCCGCGGCCGCCGTTGATGGAACAAACATTAGTCGCACTCATGAAGCACCCACCTTGCAGCTCCTGACAAGCGGACGCGCGTCCGCCACTCAGTCTTTTTGCTGACTTTGCTTACAACAGCAAAGAGATCAGAACTAGCTACCCTTTCCGCCGACGTTCTACGGAATACCGATTGCAAGTGTCGAATCTTTCAATAACAGTATCACAGACGGCTGCTCCACGCCGTTTGCTGCTGCTGTTCCAGTAATAATGTCAGAGATGCGCTCGTGACGTACGCGCTTCAACCGATCCAGTTTCCCACCTTCCCCTTCTCTCTCTATTTTCTTTCTGTCTCCGCTTTATTTTCTTGCAGTGCGCTTGTCCTCGTCTGCTGCCACTGTTGTTGCCTCGCCGTCCCGCTGCCAGACACTGCCGTGTGTGCCAGCCGTTATTATGGTCATTCTGCTTCCTGCGCATAAGAACTCGCCTGCTTAAGCGTATGTAAGTGGGGAGGACGTTGGGAGGTAGAAAGCAGAGGGTGGAAAGAAAGACCAGCTGGAATCGCGAATGCATATGGGTCAGGGACTGGAAAGCAAGCCCTTACTATGGAGCACACAGTATCTAGCAGCGCTGCTGGCACAGCAGTATAACTTCCCGCTAACAGGGCAGACATTGCCTGCTGTGAAAAAACAATCCTACGTTGTCATAGGTGAATACTACGTACGTACAAGCACACGACGAGGCTGAATGAGATCGAGACGCGAAAAGCGCTGTATAATGGGGTAAACGCATTGCGGGTGGTGGTTAACGAGCTAAGAAGCTGGCGAGCAAAGGACTGCTAGAATGTAAAGGCAGGCCGACTGGCTGGCCGTTCATATTAGTCAGAGAAGAAACGCATGCATATGACTCAGCAGAGTCCTGTTATTTGTATAAAGCGTTCTACGAACGAAAATGATTGAAGAAAAGACAGACCTGCACTGGACGGGAGGGTGTACGATCAGGCAAATATGTGGCTGTTGATTTTCAAAAACACTCGGTGAGATATGGATGTCTTTTGTCGTTAGTGCCGTACCGTACAGTCATCTGTTATGGCGCTATGTTGTACCCGATGACAGACGAGTAACATATCACTATAGTGAATGATTTAAAGAAAGGAGAAGACTGCGTTTGTTGGCTTTTTCTTAGCCGTTGCCACCAGCGCGTCCCCCCAAAAGACTTCTTTTTCTGCTAAGTCGCCCCGCTTCCTTGTCGAAAATAGACGATCGGAGACGACGCACTTGTAACGTTGATTACGCGAAGACCGGAACAATGGTCGGTTGAGCCAAATGAACACGTCTACTTTTCCTGTAAATGCTGTTAGCGCCAATCAACTTTATTGCGTTTTGTTAGTTTATATACTAAACTTTTTGAGTAAACAGTTATAAGCAGTAAATTGCTTGTCACCTGTGGACTTGGCGGTAACTAAGTACGAAAGAAACTATAATACCTAGTGTAGTTTGAGTCCTTGGTAATTTCCATTCTTAGTTTACGTAAATGTCTTGGCAGAAAAATCGCGTTTGTAATTGACCCTGAGTAAACAAACGGTGTTAATCTCCAATAGAGAACAGGTTACTCGTGTGATTTACCATTTTTCGCTTTTTGCTCTTACACACATACAACATGTATCATGTCCTTATATTGATTTAGTGTACCTATCACCCATAGGAATAACCGGACTTGTAGAATGTTGTCCGCTGATAGTACCCTACGGCAATGGATACAATGTTCTTTGACACTGCGGCCAAAGGAGCTGGTCCGAACGGACGAAATGATCCAAAACTGTTTATTAACCCTATTAGGTGGCCACAGAGATCAGTGCCCACCCAGTCTGCAGCAGCCTTCGGGTTTCGCTCCACGAGACAGCGGTGGACTCTTAACTCAGTCTTTAATATTTAGCTTGAATATATTTAGAAAAAAACGAAATAAGTAATAAAAATGACATAAATATGTAAGCAAAGCTGGCTGAAAATATCAAGTCACTTTTCTGTGTTTTATATTTGTGGAAATAGTAGAACAATCTGCTTATTTATCTGCAATATTTACTTAAACGCAATATATACATATATATTACTGGATCGTAATAACTTTTGTTAAAACAATTTGTTTGGCACCTAAAGTTAACAACGGTAGTACGAAGCTTGTCTACATACAAATTCATTCATACACATGTAGAAAAGAAGAAAGTTAACTCCAATATAGCTAAGAGACTCCGTCTAATATTCAAATTTTTATTGCTAATCTTCGACGGACGCTTTTTTCGAGCGATTGTGTTGTGTTAGTTTTTTGCCGTGCGACTGTAGTGTGTATACACGCGAGGGTGAAAAACACCACGAAGCTTTATTATACTGTAAAAAATGTAATGGCAGATCGTATGTGCCCAATTCACATGCAGTTATCGTTGCTTACAATGGACAAAGGGATTCGTCACAGAGCAAGTCAAGGGATCATTGCTATGAGGAACTAACGAACATGGGTTAGGACTGCAGAAAGTCATAAATGGCAAACCAAGCATGGTCAGGCATTAGACTAATCCTATATTACGTCGCGTTCGGGAACTCTTGGCTATGAGCAGGGGATCTTGTCCGGCTGGAGCAATTGTAATAGCTCCCCTTCTATTCCAGTACGTACCATAGGAATGACTGGTAATAGGAAAACGTCAGCTTCCAGTCTCTGTTCTCCACCGTTGAAACGTATGTATGCCTGAAATTTCATTGCAAAAATTTTGTATTCATCTTATCAGGGTTACATATTTTGTATTGGAATATAGGGAGCTGGTCTGCTTGCCCAACTCTGATGTTATAGGCATATCTCCTAAATCGAGTCGCGCGTTAAGACTCTAGAATGCCGTAACAGATGAGCCGTTTCTAAATATTTAACACTCTGTTCCAAGGAGACAGCCGCAAACTCGTAAGCATGTTAATGCTTACGTCTAATGAAATCAGTCTTCAGTACAGTCGATTCTATATTTAAAAGCGTTTACAACAACGCGTCCTAACGATGTTCACCTCAAAGACGTCGATGTATAGTTAGACTGGGTTGCATTTAGAGAAATATATTGTTATTCATTGCCTATATCCTAAATAAGTCTGCTAAATTTCAAGATCAACATAAGCCTGCTGGGGTCCAATTGCTACGCATTGTTTGAGTCAATAGTAGACATACAACAGTTCGTTATTTGAAAATCAGATGTGTTTGTCGCTATCTGCAGGCGCATCAAACACGTACGTACTACAGAAAAACGAAGACCTAACACAGATTTAGTTTCTAGATTCATACGATTTAGTCTGATATGTGTCCTCGAAATTGTCGACTGAGTTGTCGTTGCGTAAAATAAAATGGCGGAAAAAGATGTGTGGCGTCGGTAACAAACTCTATGAACTCATCAACTGCACAGAATTGAGGAACGTCATTTCCCTGTATTTCTGCGCAGTTATCCTAGTATGTTTACCTAGTAATGTTTGGTCGATACGCGGCAAATTTAAATCATGCGAAATAGTTATGGCATTATCACGTCTTACGATTGATCCCAGTCCACGAGGTCAGTAGTTGTGCTTATATGCAAATTGCTAGATTGACACGAGCTGTATCACTCTACGGGGGAACGAGATGCTACGAGCAACAACTTTAAACGAAAAGAATCTTATATTCATTTTGGAACACCACATTGCATTTCGTACAAGATAAACGCTCTTTCCCGATGCCATGTTCTGTCTTCTCGGAACATTTCGAAGAGGTTCCTTCAGCCCACCTCAACTCAGATGGTCTATTCTCCAGAAAGCCATTATTATCTGTTGTTAGAGCGAGAAACACTTTCTTGACTCGAAATGGTGGCGAAGGGCGGTCTATAGCCGCACTGCTACGAAGTCTATACGTATTTAAACAACTGCAATTTACGGAATGTTTAATTCGTGACTAGCTCATATCTGTGGTCAGCTACGAGCCGTGTATATCAATAGCGAATTTTCACAAAGAATTCTACCATAGTGCAAAATTTCACTATCGTTCTCCCACAGAGCATCGCCAGCATCGCGAAATGGAATCTGCTATCGCTGCTGCGGACTTTTATTTACTTGACGATTACGAGGGGCACATTGATCTGGTCCCCCAGCAACGCCTTTGCACTTTTGTCAGTACGGTAAACTATATTAAGATTTAAAGCGATCGCGTGTGATAGGTATGCGTTTCTTTTTTTGCTGAATTCAGTTTTCAACGCATTTGATGCTTTTCTTTGTTGTGACAAAACTAGGTTTTCTGTAGTTCATGTATGCTTGATTCCTAGCTCTCTGGCTATCGGCACGTGTCGCCGTCGATAGCAGTTTTGTGTCTCTCCTTTATCGCAAGGCTTTCACGGAACCCGTTAAAATATTCATTCTGCTTGTCTATTTGTAGTAGATAACTTCGATACTTTCGTTAGCTGGCGACTTACGCAGGCTTTTTTACCGTTACAGACCGTCATTTTTTAAAAACGCCTTGAAGATAGTTGGTTCTCACTTGACGGAAAGCGGAAGATTGATTTACCTAAACTCTGACATGAACATATCTGTATGTCGCCTAAATGTTCTTTCTGTCTAGTAGAAAAGCATATCTCCCTCTAAAAATACCAGTAAATAGTTAATGTGTTTCTCTGACATGTTGACGTTATGCGGGCGGCACCTGACAATGTTCGACAGTTACATTGTCCTGCAGTTGCCCCACACGGAGATGCAATATGAAGTTTTTAACTACCGGTAAAACAGAACTTGCTATTGACGTGATTTACAAAAAATTGGCTACATCCAACAATAGCTTCAAGTCCAGGCACGTATTTAGACTATCTAAATTAGCATCTTCTCGGCGTACACAGGTTTCTTGGGCATCTGTTCCCCTCGCCCCGTGATAATAGGACTCTTCGAGTCTATTTAACGAGCAGCGATAAGCCTAATATGAAACCAAAAGATGTTCAAGTCAATTGACACCCGACCCAATTCCATTGTGTGCATCTCAACGGCCTATACCGTATTTAGATTGCAAGCAGAATCATAGAATATAACTTTGACATTAATTTGTAAACAACATGTGAAACAAATTAGAGAATTTCGAAGATAAATGTTGTCTAAAATGGAGCGCAACAAGCCCATGGTTTAGGATAGGCGAAGGTCAGTATAAACGTGTCTTGACAATTTTTATAGCGTAAAGATATTTCTTAACAATCAAGATGTTTTCTAAAAACATGTTGATTCTGGTCAAATGAATTTAGTTTTAGAAATCGTTCGTTTCTAACTAATTGTAAGGCTGCATAAGTATATCTCGTTATTTCGTGTGTGTTATGCTTTGGCTAGACCGAAAAGTTGAAATTCTAAGAAGACAGTTCGCGTACTATCGAGAGACTGAAGCCATGCAGAAAAGAAAAGTATTTTTCTCATCCTTCCGAGCGACATTAGCGCAAGTTATAAAATTTGGCAGAAGACTTGACGAATTGTTTAGCTGCTCCATGCTTTTTATGCGTAAAGTACTACTGCAAAAGGCGAGCCAATAGCAGTCGTTTAAAAAAATCGTGTTACAAATAGAAGCCGACAAGAACCTAAAGGTCCGAAACAAAATGGATGACTTCCTAAAATTCAAAACATTTCTTTTATGGTTGTTCCTGCCTTTGTTCTCTGAGGGGAATCTGGAGCATAGTACGCTGTAACGCTTGTTGTATAGCGGCCCGAATCCCGTTATTATCGTCTTCTGTAAATTTCTTCGATAAGACCAGTGGCTAATTTAATAACTAACACACTGGACGTATTGGCTATGAGAGTTTCATGATAGAATAATATATTATCAATACATCGTACACCTATTATTACATAAGTATACTTGTACACACGGCTTATATCAGTAAATGATTAAATAAGGATATTAGGAGATATTTAACAGTCGCGGTATTTAGTTCGAATCTTTTTTGCATAATTACTCACATTTATTAGAAATTACTAAAACAAATTATACTCGTTAGTTGATCATTGACCATTTGATCGTACAATAAATTGCAGTATCGGCTAAGTTCGTCCGGTGACTACCCATATCCATTGCTCACGCCACACCCTTTGGCAAGCCACTCATAGTCATCTCATATTATAAAGACTATATTCTGTTATCAACTTAAAGTTACGTGACGCTCCGAGTACGATGTCGTGCATGGGTGTTTTCAATAGTGTCAGTAGACATCTCAGAGCAGACGATGCAGTGGCCACACATTATATTCTCCATGCAAACATATTAGCTTAGTCTTAATGTAGGTTCATTCGCCCATATCGCTGACGTCGGCTACTTCACAACTCTGGTGCCGCACCGTCCCGCTGCTTCCATTGGCCGTGGCAGGAATCGATATAAGTGAGAATGATTGCCCTTATACAAGCACGCACAATAATGCCACCGGAGCTATTGCTATTTACAGTAGCAACTCTGTAGGCTCCCTGTTCGGCCGCCCCAGCATCAACCTACATTAGCGGAAATTAGGCAAACCTCCCTTTTCGCATAAGATATCCCATTGGCTTGTGAAGCCCTCGTGCAATTCTATCGTTGCTATAGTATATAGAGTGTTAGAGATTTGATTATTTGAGAACTAGCCTGGCTGATTATCGTAGTACATAAAAAGAAGAAATCCTCTTCTCTATATTGTCGATATATAACGACATTACGTCTATGGTGATTTGTGCTGGAGAGCGTGACTGTGTCATGTGTTCACTGAGTCCAATGGTTTGATCTTCACGCGTACTTCCATTATCCATATTTACAATAGCTGCTCTAGTAAAATTGCTTTTTACTAGGAAAAAGATAATTATTAAAGTCTAATACGTGTCTTAGAGTCACCTAGGCTCATCCAGTCATATGAAACAAATATTTCCAATTGAAGCGATCGACTTATTTCAAAGTCAATGTAGCAGACGAATACGAGCGCTGCGGTTATCAAATCGTAGAAAACCTGTATAGGCACAGCTCAGGAAGCAACTATGCTTCAAATTCGAGCTTTATCGGAATTTAAGCTTTGTTTAAAATTAGATATCAGACCATATCGGGGATTTATTAGATATCTCTTTTGCTGTTGTGCGTCTGCAGTGGTCTGCAAGCCGATTGCAGAAATAGACCTAAAGCTCCACGTTCAGGTTGGTCACAGGTTGAAACAAAGACTATGTATTTTGATTTATGCTGTGATAGTGAACCATTTCTAAGGAGTTATAAAGTAAAACTATAGCCTGAGGCATTTCTGAAATAGGAACAAGGCACAAGAAGTGAGTTTGCTCTTTCTTTTCTTAACAGCGGACACGTCTTTATACTTTTCTTGCGCCGAAGGCCTAAGGCCATGACATCGACTGAGCCTGATAATGTACTGTCGCATATTCCCCCTTCCAATAATAATAATAGTGGCGAAGGAAACGGTATGATATGGCTGAACCGTTGGGGTTGGTAAGGGTAATACTTGAGTAACGGGCAGCCTATTGTTCTCTGGTTACGTAACTTTAATCATTGCTAAATTCCGTATTTTGTAAATCCGCACGCACTTCCTAGGTTTAATCTAGAAAGACAGCTCTTTTGTATTGAGCGTCTGTGTGAATGGATTTAAAAATTGCTCGATTTCGTGCAATTAGATCTAATATCGATTACCTATAAAAGACAATCATCTAAGGTCAGTTGTTCATATACGACCGGTAGTAAAGTCTTTGATAGTCTGATCTTTACAAACTTGATAAGGTATTCATCACCAAAGGCATTTTAGAAAAATGGGTATAGTCTCCTCATCGTCATAAGTTACGATCAAGCCAGTTCAGAGGGCTTAAGTGTGTCCCACCACAGAGGCACCGAGCTATCTGACTGCATGAAAGCCAGTCTGAGAAGCGAAGCACATGATTATTGATTTAAGCAGATTAGAATAGCATATTGTAAATAAGTAGCTACCAAGAGTATATAACATTATTAATACGTATTGATCACGGCAGAGCTGATCCTCAAGGGGCCTCATTACACCGAATATGACGCATGTATGTCTCAAAATGTTATTCTTGCGGGAGTAATATCAGGGTGTATGGGAAGCCCTTTTGTATGCCTTGTAAGTAATATGTCAAATGAGTTCTGTAGTTCTAATGGCAGCATGTGAGGCACATCATGGTTGGACACTAAGTTAAAAGCAATGATTACAATTTCATTTTTATATTTTTAGAGTATGACGTTTTCAACGACCGCATGAAACATACGAGTTATAATATGAGCACTCGCAGAGTTACAGGGCTTTATAAACATTTTCGTTTTTTCGTGGGTACTCCAATGATTGTGCAGTGCCTGTCCCATATCGCAGGCTTGCTTAAGAATGTGCTTAGTCAATAATGTTTACGCTCCGGCGAAATTCCCTAATTCAGGACTTTGTACAGTAGTTTCTTTCTTTCTTTGCTATATCTAATGGCCTGCTATTTAGTTTAGCGACTATATGGTGCCTTATTTGATATAGTTTTGTCCTTTTTCTTTGTTGTTATCACCTGACGATGACAAGTAGCTTATATAAGCTACTTGTCATCGTAGAGGCCGTTGTGGCAGATTAGGACCCGGGTCGCGGGCTAACTGGTTGTTCCTCCGAAGCTTTCAACGTCTAACGAGTCCTTAGAGTACGGGTGGTGAATATGAGATGCCATTTCCTTAATGCCCGCATGCCCTTAACAGTGAATCATGGTTGCTACATTCTAATCTGGATACTAATAATTCTTTAACGTAGTCCAACAAGCAAGCCAAATCTTGATTGCTTTTACGACAACGCTATAATACATAACATGCCTGGATGGTATAAGGCATAGGTGGCCTCCATTATATTCGCCCCTATTGCCTTACCGATGCTAACTGGGAAATAATATCGAGTTATATCATTTTTTGTCACCGGTCCCGACGACAACGTGGTCTCGTTGCACCGGATGGCTTTGAACCTTTTTTATGCAGCAGATTCAAACCCGCCCTGCTCGTATAACTGTACCTCAAAAACGTATTTAACACGAGATGACTTCCTGCGATAAATGGCCGGTGGCGTTTTCGGTAGAACTAGACGTAGTGCTATGAAACATCTTTACACTTCTAACCGTAGTAGGCGAGATAGTGCTCGAACTCAATACCATGAAATATGAAGTGTTTACATACGGGCCCCTTTCCCGTCTTTAGATCACTTTTATCGTCATCTATCATTTTCAGATCGTCGCGTCCAAAATGTCAACCTTATTTGGGATGGCCCTGATACAGCACAATCTTCAGTCAGCACTCGGGAGAAGACAAAGGATTGACACGCTTATTTTTCTTTAACTGCATTGTAAGAAAAAAATCCGGCTTGCTTTAAAAGAGGATGCGGTACAATCTACGCCTGAAAACGTTTTACAATTCTGCATCGACCTAAGCTGGAAAGCCCTAACGAACTTCTCTAAGATGGCCTTGTCTAAAACCGCACCTAGTTAGGGTTATCGTCAGTCACTTTTGATGGTTCAGAGCAGTTTTATCCTGTTGAATTTACGGCTATTGGACTAGATTTGATAACGCTTTCTGCTAACTCAGGGGCGTGCTGTGGACACATCCAGACACTGGAAGGACAACCTAGTCGAGGAGAAGGAATGTCCTCAAAAAACGTGGACTGAATCTCTTCGCAAAGTACAATGCAAGTACGTAACATTGCAAATAACGCTACAGACTGCTCGTGGCAACTAGAGACACTGGTAACTCTAAAGCAAAGGCTTGGTCGTCTTTTCTTCCATTGGGACATTTCTAGACAACAACGCTAGGACGCGTCTGTGTTGGATACACGCATGGTAATTTGTCACACATATAAATACGGTGAGCACGTCGACTTGTGAAGCCGGCACGAGCTGTCCTACGTCAAGAATACTAAGAGGTACTAGATGTTCCCGAATTAACGATATTTTTGGCCGAATTTTTAGATTGGCTTAGAGTCTCTGCGTAAAAGGGTCATGCTGTCTAAATAAAAATGATGGATGCGGATCAAGAGACCGTTACTTCGTCCTTCACTATAGATGAAAAGCATTAAGTGAAACGCCTTTCATCTTGTACGATCTCCGCGGCGTTGTAGTATCTGATCATTTTAACGCGGCGACCATTTTTGGCATTCGTAACTTGGGAAAAAATATCATCTACAAACCATTGCAAAAACTTTGGAAGAGCTAAAGTATATTGTTGGGGCGGACCTCATACTGCAACGGCTGTCAATGGATGCATATCGCCTACCGGTATGGGAAATGGTGACTATTTAAAATGGAGCAGATCTTGTGACGTACGAAGGGGTTTCGCAATATCGATTATATTAAAAACGTCCATATATTACAGTTGTAATATTTTATAATTAATATATCCGAAGAAATCGATATCTATCTATGATTAGCAAGATGTCTAAAAAATTTTTCCCACTGATTGGACTGACTTTCTACTGCTTTCAGTATGATTATAAAAGAAAATGTGAGATAAAGTCCAGGAAATCCAATGACTGAAAATGGACACACGTCACAAAAAGAACGAATTTAACACCTGATGGCCGCCTCCTTATGAATGGAAAGAGATGCAATGTTATGTACGGCTTTGTTGTTTAGGATTGAGTATTGTATATGTACAAAAGAATCGAATCATTTAGAAGCGTGATCATGTGTTTCAGCACTTTACCTAGACGTTAGGGACTTTGAAAGTAAAATCGTCAATAACGATTATTTTCTATCCGAAAGGCCAGCGCAGGAAATTCATGAGAGCTTAGATTTCAGCCTATAGCTTTCCTCCTCTTAGCCACGCATCGCCCCACTGTAACTTAGGTTCAAATTTCCGATCCCTTATAATAATAATAGTAATAAAGGCACAAAATAAACAAACTCACTACGATCCCACTAAACAGCAGAAAACGCAACTGTTCGTAGTACTAAGGTGACAGCTGTGGTGAGCGGTACTGACGTTGGGATAGGCAAGGCTGCCGCTGCCATCAGGCTACACAAGTCCCTTCGGACTTGTTCGCTTTCCTTTCTGCCAGTGCCGCGTTGTGATGCTATACTAATGCTCACCTTCGCCTCTATACTTTCGACGGCTACGGATAGAGCAGCTAACTTCGAAGAAGGACGACTACGGTAGCGGCCGCGAACCCCATGGGGGCCTCCGGTCGTATCGCCTCAGGGTGCCTAACCTCATTTCCGCTCGTTCTAAGCTTCACTCCCGAGGTGCCTCTTCCACGCGCGCCCTGTCCGGCCTAGCTTGACTAAACAGAATGTTTGTTGAACCTGAAAAATATAATAAAAATTCCCCCTTTGTTAAGAAAAGAGAAACGAACGAAAAGGGGAGAAAATAAAGAGAGAATTGAAGCAAGCTTGTCTTCAAACATTCGGAAAGGGAGGGGCATTGGGGACAGGCTTGGAATTTTCCTTGGCGTTTCCCTCCAACTGTAAAGAGGCTGTAGCTGGGTAAGATGGTACCTCCGATATCCTATCGCGTCAGACGAGGATTCATAGCAGAACAGACAAGTATGTTATTATGAGTATGAGCTATTTCCGGTTGGATAATAGCAAGCTAGTTAGCAGCAGCTTAGAAAATGCTGTATAGATAGTACGATATCCCTGACAACTTCCATCTAGTTTGTATTGTTATTATATGCCTAAGCAGCATCTGAAAGGAACACATGAATGTTAACATATAACTTTGTAGAATTGCTTCCAATACTAAAACGTTTTCCCACCGAAGAAAACGTTCTAGATTAAGACATATATTCGAAAAATTAAGACTGCAGCTTGGAAAGGCATCGAAATCATTTCAAAAATGGTTTAATTAATGAGTTTAAATGTTGTGTTTTTTTTGTGTATTATGTTTTTAAAAAGCATTTCACTAACAGTTTTTAGAATTAAATAAACAACTCTTAATGTGTAGCCGAAATTTTTGGGATGTATTGATTAAAAGGACAAAATCGAAATTTCAAGAGCCGTGTCACACGCATAGACCTAATGCATTTTTGGATTAAACGTCTGTTCGCAAAATCGCTTATTGACTTTATCGAAAATATACTGATCGGTAGCAAGGCGTATGGACGTGTTTTGTCTGACAAATGGTTCCCTGGAAAGATGATTTCATCAAATTTTTATATATGGCGACAACGAGATAATACCATATGAGCATACTGAGTTCGCCGTATGGAACAGGCAAACTAAGCAGATCTGATATTGGCTGAGGTAGTGTAGATAGAGTCTCTGGGGGGAACACCTTTACGAAATCTCCCTAGAGTTGAAAGTAAGACTTCGAGATGTGGGTAAACATCTACGTATAGCATGACCAGTTGGCTGATGTTAGTACGGCGGTGTGTCAGTAGATAAATGATTTTATGTGGCGAAGACAATCGTCTAGCGTAACAAGGTTTTTTGAAGCGCTGGATTTCATCGATGAGGCTTGATATAAAAAAAAAAGGTAGAAAAGCTACAAATAAACATAATGATAAATCGGCTAGTGTAAACGAGTAACAACACAAAAAACCCGACTATCAATCCCTGAAGGAAATATCTCCGAAAGTTTCGCACTGCTCCACAAAAGCTCTGACGCAAAAGATTTCAATCATCTTCGACAGGCAATGGCTACTCATATTATAGAAGGCCAACATCAACGCATCGTGCAAACAAAATTTGCATCCGGCGGCATTTTAATAGAAGTCGCAAGCAAACAAAATCTATCTTTCACGAATTTTGAATTTTTAACCTTTGTTTTTTTTAAACGCATTATTTTTTTCCAAGCCGAAATCAGTTTAGATAAACCGAAATTTTAGTAAATTTAGACCTACTGATCTTGACGATCTCTAATAGGGTATAAGTGTGGGTGTATGGATGTCCCAACGGCGGGCAATTCATATAATATGAAAGTCATCAGCTGATCGACTTAATGCATTTTGTGAGAACAACTTTTCTGAGGCAAATACTTTTTCAGCGGTTCTAGGTCGATCATTCGTGATGGTTTTCTATGGAGGAACAACCTCCACAGCTAAAACAGTCACAAACACTTACATCCGTCTGACTGATATTTAGCAAATCCATCGCGATAACAACATTGCCAAAGTGAATACCTCAGAACGTGGTCGACCGTCTTAACTTTTGTTGAAGTGTTTAGATACACCGCCCCCTGACAAAATTTTTGGGTTTATTTTTTATTACCTTTTTGCAAATATATTGCATTAACAGAGCTGTCAATGAATGAAGTTACTACAGTATACTGTACCTTACCTTACCTTCAATAATTTCTACGTTTTCGAAAATACAGATATAGTGTCGCACCCGTGTTTATTAACAGTGAACTTGAGAGATATCGGTAAATCTCATGCACAAATAGAAAATATATAACATAAAACTGAATGACGCTCTGCTTTACAGTATAGAAGAAAAAAAGCGCTGCCTCGTGCACAATACCAGTATGCAGGTATGCCTTATTCATGAAACAACCTGCACATTCTACATGCACAGCTATTGTTTGCGATTTTATCGTGCACAGTGATGGTTGGTTTGCTATCAAAATTACTAGGTTTGAGTTAATATAACGATATTTATTTCCAGTAGAAATTGTGTTAGGGTTTTCAATATTGTATAGTCTACACACACTTTTTTTCTAGTTTTTTACACACACACACTTTTACAACTCATAATCTCAACGAAGGATTGCGAACTTTAAACGAATAGCTGAACCCTTTGCAATCACCTGCAGTAAATGGTCAATATATTATACCACTGCTCCATTGCTCTATGTTAGCCTACGACAGTTCAACATGACCACCGATGTATCCTGTGATGACAATGGATGTATAATGTATTACTTTTGAATAACGTTTGCTTCGTCCAAATCGTTAAACACGAATAGGACGATTTACTGGCAACAGTATAGTAATGTAAGATCTGCACGATAAAAAAATCACTAAGCGCAATATTTTGGATGATTTTCGAACACAAGATTGAATAAATGACGTCTTTTTAAGACGTACCCGATGCGAAACTCTGATTCTGCTGATATTAAAGCTTTTTGATATGTCGTGTGAGCACCGGACTGCACCTAAAGCGTCCACAATTTGATCACACCCCGAAGCAAATTCAATAGCTGAACAAATGACCTGACCGTGTACGTTGCTGAGGCAGCGCCTATATGATTGGACGGTTCACACAGGACCAAGACAGGAGGAAGCCAAATTGAAAAAAGGAAAAAAATAGGACGAGCATTTTGTTACTGCAGCTTGCATTTCGACTTCGCCCTCTACTGCTGTAGTTGATGGTAGTGCTCGCGTTGCGTTTTGTCGCTTGATGCCAGCAAATGTGTCCCGTATGTCAACCTATGCGTAGGTTAGGATCGGTGCTTGTATTAAAATGAACGAAGACAACAACCACATAGAAGAAGAAAAAGCGATGGCTGACGTTCGACACAGGGGTTTGAGTGCGTTGGGTTCTGAAAGGAGATCTGCAGGGTTAATGTAGAGCACAATGTTCTTTTACTATACATTGACCGCTTTTATAACTGCTTTTAATTTTATTAGTTTCCCTGGCAGCAAATAATGTGGCTAGAAACATTGACCGAACTGTCATATGCATCATGAATTTTAGTTTTCTTAATAACATTTGTTACAATGTTTCATGTACGCCGCACGGCACGTCAACGACAAGATAACACAGTTGCAAAGGGCTAAACAGAAAAAAAGCGGACTGAGGCAGAGGCACTACTTCGTCGGGGGGTGACGTAAAGGATAGGACGCTAAGGGACGTACAAGCTCTCACGGTAAAACAAACATTTCTAAGCGCATACGTTCGTCTCTTTGAGCCGTAGCTTAACAGGAAATTTTTACACAGCTTATTAGTGCTTCATTGTTTATTTGCACGCATCCATTGTGTAATACACTACACTGTCATAACGTAATAACAACCCTCTCTTAAAAAGCAGTAGTCATATATGCGTATATACACAAAAATATATTAAAATTTTTTGAACATTATATCCTTAGTGTAAGTTTATTGTCTATTGTGACTTACCAAGCCATGAGATTAAATGCTTCTATCGGTAAATATAACTAGAGCTTTACAACACTGTCATTCATGAGATGTTTGCAAAAAAGCCAAACAGCATCGCGTTCCTTATGTGGACTAAGACGGCTAAGAGATTCGTGGTCAATTTTGGTCAATTTGATAAGCTGTGCCTCTTATTCCTGAGTTTCTATGATGATACTCATACTTTGTTGGCTGGGTTTCGATGAGTGAATTTTGCAAATTATTATGACAGAATGATCGGTGACAGCCGATGCCCTTCAACGAGTTAGTCTACCATTCCCATTATTAACTAGGTTAGTCGTGCAAAAGGAATAATACCCAATATCTGGGCTCAAGAACCTCTTACTTGGAAATAGTTACGCGGAAGCGTTCGTATAATGTGTATGGACGGACAATCTGTAAACCCTCATACCAGCACAGGTGTGCGAAACGCGACGTGGTGATACTTGGGGCAGAAGCCATCATTGCGTACGTTTGTCTGTTCTTGCATTGCGGTCAAGCGGCTACCCTTGCGGATCTACCGTTCAGGGCTTTGGCTCGTACTGTGTGGCTGTCCGAACGGTGAACAAGGTATTCAAACGTTTCAACTAGAAACCGTACGAATGTGGATCGTTACGGATAATTCATAAATAGACAAGGACTATTAACTCTGTTAAGACGAGTACTCGAGCCAAGGCCAGCTCGCTCACATGATCCACCTGGAGACGTCATATTTTGGTGCGTAACACAGATCTGCATATATATATTTGCTATTTTTATTTTTTTCATTGACGAAAACGTTTCGCAACGAAACGTTTTAGATTTTGCCGTTGACAAATGTGCTCTCTTAGCAGTGATTGGACGACCATATCAAGTCAAAGCTTTCGCTTCAGATTTCAAGACGACGAAGAAATTTGTTAGCTAAGTCATATTTTGGTCTGTTTGTTTCTATTAGTTATTGTTTTGAAAGTATAATAATATATATTACGTTTAAAATAAATAGACTTTAAAATTTATACTCGGGAAAAAATAATACCAGCCAAATAATACTAGCTAAAGGGTTCCATAGATATGTCCTTGCCTGATCTGGCCTGCGGCAGTCGTTCGAAATGTGGTGTCTTCGTCATGTGTTCGTGGTGGTAGGCTACGTAATCATCGAAGCCTAGGGCACGCAAAGCTAGTAATGCGGCTGGTTCTCTGACAGGCGCTCTCCTCTTGAGTTTGAGTACCGAGCCCCAGCAATAGAAGGTGTGACGTCCCTCGGCTGAAGAACGCACACACTCCGTTGACTCCAGCGGAGGCAATAGCACCCGCGGCCCGAGCCAGCTATTGTATCGTCTTGTTCTGTCACCGTTGCCATAGGCAGGCAGTCCACAGTGGATGGGGCACCCGTGGCGATAATATGGGGCAACGGCAGAAACTGTCCGCGGCACAACATGAAAGTTGCGGCTAATAAGATTACATCGAAGAGAAGAGGGCTGGCCGTTACATATCGCGCCTGGTTTCGGCCTACTACAGCGTCACTGTCCCATTAACTCCTAGCTGATTTCTGCTTACACGCTCCGCATTTCTGCATGTGCTATAACAGTAAGGATCGCAGTTGTTCGCCGATGACGAAAAGCAGATTTTCGTCTCCAATTTTGTACACTCGTCTCATGCACGCTATTTACGTGTATGTGAGAGTAAAATTGCGCGGATGCAATCGTCTACTGGGACTAGTGGCATCAGCTGCCAGTGAAAGAAGAACCGTAAGCTCCTATCGGCTGAGATCGAACGTATACGGCGTACTAGTTTAGCTAGTTAAGCAAGCGGAATACTCGCAGGTCTCCTCGCCATCACTACGCGGCTATCTCGTTCACAACTTCAGTTGGGCGCGTTAGTGCACGCTATGCACGAAGACATATATGGTGTATATAGATGGGAACCGTACACATTCATGTGTATTTCGCCGTTAAAGCATCGATGAACACGGTGTCACCTGGAGCAGTGCGCCTTCAATTCCTCTCAGTCCACCAGGCGCTTTCCTTCTGCAAGTCGGCGGGAATTAGCTTGGTGGCAAAGGAGAACATCGTGATATTGGTTGGAACTGTGAACAGCCTTACGTCTCAGACCGAGTTCCACCTACGGCAGCGATATGTACGTCCAAGGCTTCTGTCTTCGTACCGGCCGTTTGCAGAGCGGATTTCGAAAACCTCGTCGATGCCATCAGTGAGCCCAGAAGCGTAAATATTGGACATTGTGTAAACCGCAAATATGCAGTCAAATTTTTAACTCAATCACTAGAGTGGCTCTTGTCGTTTTCCCACGTTATGTGATCTTGGCAGGCACTGGAAAAGCAGAACTGCTGGTGGAGATTTCTTAAGCCACTGCTCAATGACAGGTGCGTCTCATGCATATATTAAATCAGACACTCTAGATGCTTCTCAGATCAACATTCGATATTGGCTTTGAGTGATGCTTTAAGTCAAACACTGCATTATTTCAAAGTTTTTCGACCACATAGTTGCATCTTTTTAATTTCGTATTACGTACGGTTCCGACGATAGCGTGATGTTTGCTTGCTACAGTTCAGAGGCAATTGGTGGTACGGACGTGGACACATTTTGTTTGGTACCGGGGTCTAATAGAATGCTAAGAGGCAATATCGGAAGTAAAACACAAAGCATACAACTAGACTTCTCTTGGTATAACTGTTGACTCATCTGAATTTGCCCGAAGTACTTCGATATAATGCTTGATGTGAGCTCCAAATAACCTTTCAAAATGGCTCGACAGGACCCGTGTGAAATGTTTTCTTCTGTGAACCCTTTGCGGGAGATCTCGCGATTCTCGAGAAGGAGCTGTTCTGCTATTTAAGCGTTTCCCTCCGTACTCGCTGTGAGAAATCGCTCCGAATAAGGGTTATTTTCAAGTCTATCGAGCATCAGTCTCCACACCGGCTCATAGCTTGGTTCTCCATCAACACTACTTGTGACCACTTAATTTCGTTTTCCATGGAGAACACACACGCTCTTGAATACTCTGGAAAATTAACTAACGAAAATTAAGTCATTCATTTTAAAACGCCTGTAAGCTGCAGAGCACATGTTCAGAAGTCTGAAATTTCGTTTATGGATAGTAGATAGGCGGGCAGGCACGGCGCGATGAATGTCGTAGATCGGCCTCAAGTCGGGAAGAGCTGGACAGTTTACAGGTATTTTTGACCAAGTTGTACCTCAAGCTGTACCTACTTAAAGTACCGGAGATCCAGTTTTTACAGTCATGCAGCTCAGTGTGATGCAAAACTAGCCAAATTGTGAACGGTCGACGGTACTAAGCCTTGATCTGAACTGTCGAAGTGATAAAGATCCAGCACAATGCGGTTAAGCAAGAAAAAAATTCATTGCTCCGTAACCGAACGTGAATCATGAACGATGCAATCTTATTTGAACACAAGCCACGTGTCTCCGTCCTGGCACATTACGTTTTTTCGGAATTTTTTATAGCCGAGGTCAACCGATAATCTGTCACTAAAATTTTGTTCAATTCTCCAGCAAGGTATTTTCAGGTTACGACTCGTAGAGCAAGGCCCACTGCACCGCCAACTCCCTGAGAGTTTCAGCGAATAAAAATGCACAATGTAGTGATTTTATCAGAGAAAACTTTTCGCCAGGAAGAAGACACACTGCAAGGGTTCCCTGGCTCATAAAATCAAGGAAAACGGTAGTTACTCTTTGCTGTTCAAGACGACATCGTTTCCTGCAATTCTCTCACGACACAAGTGTTCTAACTAAAATATATATGTATATATGCAATTCACGTAGCTGTACGTAAAAAAAATACAAGAAATCTGCAGTCGACGTAAAAATAAACAATGTGTAACACTCGTACGTTTCCAAATATCTGTATTCAATATCGTATAGCTGCACGCCGCCGCTTTTTTTGTTTGACCAAATTTGTTCCTGCATGGGACATAGTCAGTTCGGTCTCAAGAACAGACTCATACAGCACGTCCTTTTGGCCTCGATAAAAGATTACATAGTGGAGTCTGGCATTCCCAGATTTGTAGAAAACCGTTGCGTGAAGTCTGCTTTCATTGAGTGCCGAATTTAAGGACAAAGATATGGAAGGTAGGCCCTGGCTTCACTATACCTTCCTACCATTAGAGCTGTGATGCCGACGGAAATCATTGTGTACGGTAAAATTGTTCCTTCAAGACGTACTTTCCATCCGTGAGTATACGTAAGCAGAAGCAATCATACGGGAAAAATGTTTGAAAGATTATAATGTTTTGTGGTACTATTAAATTATGATGACAGTTTTCATAGCCGATACTCCCGCAAGGTATTATTAGATAAAACTGGACAATCAACGTGACATAATTTTAAACAGATTTCTACCCATAGTGCAAACCATTAGCGAATTTCAGTGGCGTAAAAGTACTGTGTTTTTCAACTACTGGAGCATCCCAGGGGCAATGCTGAAAGGGCTTCATGATGCAAGCATAAGATACAATTGGCTCGTTGGATTTTCTCGTAGCACATACTAAACACTATAATCAGAGGCGGTATGGTTTCCTTGCCTTTATGGCCTAAACATCAGCCGTTGAGCGAGCCGAAATCTCAGCGACTTTATGCTGTTCCATCTATGCCAGGCCATTCTCTCACCGAGGCTTGCTGCTACTATGCCAGTCAGTCGCCAGTGAACATAATAGTAGCTCGGTATTTATCACGGCATTTAACGCTCTTCATTTCTGCCCCCAGCTCGTTGAGAGCGCAAAGGATCTGTATCTTTCGAAAAGCGCCATTTTTCGAATTAACCTTAATCGAGTTAATTGTAGGTGTACAGTGAATACTAGACATCTACAGAGTCGGCAATGTCAGTACAATACACAGCATGTATCCTAATAGAACAAAGTAATCACGGTGAAAGGTTAGCTAGAACAATTTTTGCTGACTGAGAACGACTCGATTGGTACCAGAAGCGGGCTGGTCCCCAGCGGTTGATGGTACTTCCTTTGACTGCAGAAACAGCCCACCACCGAGTACCATTTGGACAGACGTTGCTTATCCTTATGCTTTAGGCACATACTCGTTTTTGATTAGAGTAACTCTCACTGAAGAAAGAGCTTCCTGTTTAACCTGATGTATGTATTAGTGTATGATACGATTTCCGTGTGCGGAAGATGCTTAGAAACGAACCAGAGGGTTAAGATGTAGAGCTTAATTGCACGAAACACGTACCATGAACCCTGTATGCATACCACTGTGTATCTACTCACAAACGGAGAGTCAAATATATAATCTAAAGCAAAACTATAGTAGTTTGACCTGGCCAGAAATATTGGGCGGCTACTGGCGGGTAACTAACCTTTTCGAAAAGCAGACTGTCACTTGCTTTCATGCTAAGCAAAAAGCCAAGATTAGCTCTCCCATATTTGCTTTGACGAAACTATTTTCTGTTAGCATTTGCGTCCTTTGGCTGAATATAAAATAAGCATAACATTAAGAAACAGTAATTTTAGTTTAATTTACCAATTTATTATAGTATATAGTATCAATCAGCCGACTGAACAATAAATAGGCGGACTTTTACTAGACACCTTGATAGAAGCTTGCTCTATGTAGTTACGTATGGCTAAGCTATTTTTCCCTGTTAATCAATAAGCGATGAAACAAAGCTTTTCTCAATGTTTATAATATAGACTAAAAAAAAAAAACGGACGAGCACCCATTGGTTAAAATAACCGCAATACTATTTTATACGAAATCTAACAATATACCACGGATAGCGAAAATAATGTTCCGTTAGTTGACCTCACCACTGTCTTTCGAGTTTTACGTCTAGTCTCGCTGTTAGGCATTCCATCAAACCGCCGGCTCCGACAGCTAAATCTACTAGTCTGTCTGTGCCCGGGTTCGAATCCAGACCACAACGTATCCCTAGGATTAGCATCCGTATTTGCATACCTTACTGGTTGGTTAGGTGTTCATTTTAGTCGTGTAGTAAATGTCAATGGCTGGGCTTAGAATCGTCGATCCCTTTTTATCCGTAGTTATTTTCTAAGCCAAAAGTTTAGCTGTTCAAGCCACCGCAAAGCGAAAATTATGCACATCTTTTTCCCTTGGGGTGGCATCTATGGAATACTAACATCTCGATTTGTTGGTTACTTGTTAATTAAACGGAGAGGTTCAATAAGCAAATTGAACGACTAGGGAACAGGCAAACACAGTAGTAATTGCACGATGTGACTAGTCTTAGCAACCTAGATGGCGCTTCCCGATGTTCTTAGCATTTTGTGCCTAGTTGGGTTCCAGTTAATATATCTGCTAGTCTTGTATATGATGGTCATCATTTGTTTTTTCTTTTGTTTAATGTCGCCCAAATTTCTACCTAGGAGCAACAGAAATTGCACGGTTTTTAGGTTAATTTTAGTGTGACTATCGTAACCCCCGCTGATAGAGAATAAGTGTAATTCCAACAACTTCCGCCTGGAGTATTGGCGATAGGAAATGCTTTTCTGTCCCAGCGCTGACGAAGATATGAAGCTTTGAAAGGCTAGCCTCAGAGCGAATTCAGCAACGATGATTACGTTCGGTTGGATAAAGGATACGTTTAGAAATGGACTTCCCCCAAAGACAATCCATCATCGGGCGAGATGGGAAAACGAATGGGTTCTCTACCTAGTTCTTTGTTCACTCGACGGGGCAAAGCGGCGCGTCCAGTGCGTTGCTGACTTTGCTGCATAAAATGAGAATGGGACTTCACAGTAAAAGATGACTCGAGCTAGGCCGAGAGTCCTCCCACTCCACTTAATATCGAGAGAAATAAACAAGATAAAAGGACCAGCACCATCAGAAGCAGCAAAAACAGCAGCTGTAGCGGATGAGCGAACTCATTGTTGTTAGCGGATTTACCACCCAGGCTTTCCAACCATAGGATTCGCCGGTGTCGCCAGGCCAGCGGGAAGTTGACGAGACAAAAGCAGGCTACAGCTTCACCGCTTTCGGACAACAAGACAGGGGGAACGGAGATTTTGAGCTAGCTACCGCACAGGTCTGAGATGTACAGCGATAGCAAAACCATAGTAGGAACAATTGAGGTATAGCCAAGATTATATAGATATATATATAAGCACATCCTATGCGGAAGGTCAGGATGTTTTAGCGAGAAAAGCTCTCGCTTTATTACAAGAGGCGAGAAGATATATTACATACCGAATTAGAAATTGAGAGAGAGTTGAGGAACATCTATTAGAGTACGATGTCCTTGTAAGAGGAGCGTATTTGTGTAACGTCAACGATTTGTTTAATACGTTACGTAATACTTGCAAGAAAGGAATACTTGTAGCATAGTTTGATCCACCGAACATATATGTGCACTATTCATTACTTGTCAAGTTGGATATGTGAACAAACATGCGCATGCCATTGTTTCAAGCAAAGCTTATTTTCTATTATCCCAACTACCCGTATAAGTAAGCCTCGAATGTTCTAGTCTCAACAAAGCTCGACCTTTTTGATTCAAAGAAATTCTATAACTGTATATTACTTTAGTTCTATTGAACGCAATGAAGATTACATATAATTTTGACACCGTGTACGCCTACAAAATGCAAATATAGGTGTAGACTTTTGGCTAAGAGCAAATGCTATATTAATATAATAATTAAATACAATATTAAAAGCTAACCGTCTGAAACAATATATATATAAGCACATAAGTAGCCCTGGTCTGTGCTGGACGTAAAACTTTTTGGACAATCGGAAGCGCGCATTTTCCCTCTAGGCGTAGCCACAATAAAAAAATGGTGGTTTGGCCTAATAAAATGTCATTCATTTTACATACAGACTGCGTACAAAAAGGATGATGCGTACCTGTGGCACCGACTAAGGTATCATAGAAGAAGTGTGATTCACACTAGAACGAACAGGACAGAAACAACATTACCCTGACACAACTGATTTCACACCGAGAAATCTTCGTTCGAAATCATAAAAACCAACAGATCCGATTGCAGTAACTCCGAACTGAGCTATTGCATTTAAGTGGAGGGTCAAAGGCGACGCAAAATAATGTTTACTAGGAAAAAAGATATTCGTTTCGTTACCGTTTGCAGCGTTTTACCAGAGTATCATAAATCACTGACTTGAAAATAAACAAATAAATAAAGCCCACAGAGTAACAGCTGACTCGTCTTTTTAGCTCTCAACGTTGTCAATGTATATTACGCCATTGACTGTATATGACAAATTTTACTGCAATGTCGGAGGTTTGAAGTGTTCTTGTTGTGAGAAACGCTCTGAAGCTTTCCAATGTTCGACTCCTTGTCTTGGTTTATTTTTTAGCGACAATCCTTCCATGCATGATCTACGGGCCCCATAAATCTTGAATATATTTCAAGTGGAGTTGCCTCATCCAACAAAAAAGAGCATCAAAAGAAGAAAATTCTATACATTTTCCGAACGAGCGAGAGCTTCTGACATTTCGCTCTCCGTTTATCTTCGTCTGAATGAACTGAGTAGTTCTGACACAGCCTCCTTCAAAAAGGTTTTTCGGTAATACACACCCATGAATCACAGCTGAAGAACCACAACACCGTCAAGAAAGATAAATGTTAATAATACTCTCATTCCGTACGAGGAACGATTGTTAAATTTGCGACATAATCCAAATCGTTGTCTTTAAAAATGTAAACAATCCTTGAGAAATACAAGAATGACTTGAATTATAATGGCAGGATTATATATAAGCTCGTTTGGATATTTTAATCATATATACAATACGTATAGATCTTGGTTATGATTGCGTTGTTTGAGCATCGATTGTTTTGCGTTACATAGTATAGCCCCCCACTGAATTTACTTAATAACGGAGGGCGCTTCATTAAGTTATGAATTACTCAAGCCTTCCATCGGCCTGCACGAAAAGACGGCAAATATGATTCCTTTCTTTAATAGATGACTGAATGCGTCCTCGTCGTGATTTCACGTCCCGCGCTTGTGCAGAGATACATTGTTGTGGAAGAAGTTAGGCGTCGTCTGTGAAGTAAAGAGTATCGATTGGTTTCTCTGAAGAGAACCTTTTGTACCTTTTACATTTGATGAATTTTCCCTTTGATAAATTTTAGTTCCTTCAAGATAAAAACCTTTCAGGTACAACTGTAGAGTAGGTTAAAAGGCTGATCGTATCCTAGAGAGCGTCCTAAAATACACTTGTTTAAAAGCATTGCCCACGTGATTGAGGGAGTTTCGGTAGATACATCGCACAGCTGCTACCTGAGAAGAGTAATAAGGTTAAAATGATAATCTAGTTCTAAGTATTTGAGGATTTCAACCCAACGACCTAATATCAATGGTAAACATTTTTTTCATATTAGGGTTCTGGAAAAAGTAACCTTATACGTGCGCCTTGATTCTAATACATATTTAATAGGTATCAGTATGTAAATGTCGTTTAGATGTTAGCCAATTAAGAATTAGGTTCGCTTTGTTTTGGTCTAAATGTAGATATTCACACATATATGTATATATGTGTGTGTGTATATATATATATATATATATTAGTATGCAGCCACTTTGATTTAAGGTAACTTTTGATAATATCAGGAAGAAGATGGTCAACGTTCTTAATGGACTCAAGCAAATTTAATTTTTCCTAACTCGACTCCGGACTCCGATACTCTGGTTACGTAGGCCGACATTTTTATCAAGTCAATTTTATTTTCTGAAATTCTGCGAAAGCAGTGGCATAACCGTAAAGGTCTTTCCGTGCGTTCTTGTAGTTACACAGACAAAATTGCTTTTTTTATTGGACTACAATAAACATAAATCATACAGAATTACGATTTAATTATGCCATAAACCGTCGTTTCGCGATAATGTATATCAGCTCACTGATAAAAGCCTAGCAATGCTTTTTTCTAGCACTATCAGTCATCAAAAGTGTATGGGATACTGTGTGAGCTGCTTTGAAACATGGCGATTCCTGTTCTTGTCGCAGCCGGTCAAAGCGACATGGCGAATTTACCATCGTAGGTGCTCACTGAAGCAACACAATAATTAAAAAAGTTTAGTTTACCTATGCCTTCACTGAGAATCTAACAAGTCAAGTGCCATCTTGCTATTTAGAGTACTTGCCCGTATTGTGTCAGAAGCAATAATGCACCTTTTGGTAGAAGGGCCTATCATCCATCTTATGCATACAAATGACATCTGCACTGTGATTGTCCTGACCTGGCAAAGAGAACGAGGGACTAAAGAATACTCTCGAGGACTGTAGATCGTCATGGCAGGCTACTACCCTTTTTACATATTTTTTAGGCGCACGCTTAGTTCTACTGTTATGATATAACGTTGTCTAATGAAGCTAGTACCGAAGAGTCCCCTGGCAGCACTTCATTCGATATAGCTAGGCTTACAGTGCTCCCAAGTTATCATATAATCTCATTTAGTTCTGAATCATGTTGTCTGAAGTAGATAGGGTTCTGCATAGGTCTACCAAGTAGGTTATCGATCTGCAGTGTAGCGTCACCCACCTTGAGTGTATCCAGACTGAGGAATATGATGGCTGAAAACTACACTAATTATCAAATTCGAATTTGGTGCTTCACTAGTTTGCCGGCTGATTACCGATTTGTGATCCAGCCAGAACGCTGTCAATAGTTCTCTGATCACCCGGAAACCTAACCGGGTATCTCTATATAAGTGCCTATATACCGACTTGTACGCATCTGTGAGAGATACTTTCGCTCACGATTTGAATGATTATCTCAAATCGGCCCTACATTTTTTTTATTCAGCAAGTTCTACGAAAAAGCGCAGTTAAATATTGGTTTCAAAGAACGGGTGCTCGTGAGACTTATATGAAAATTAAATGTGTTTGCGCATGTACTCATTTTGACCCCGTTTATCGTTTCTAATACCTATTGGTTTCGATTCCACGCAGATTTAGTTCCCTTTTGTCTTTGCGTGACCTGAGTATATCTTTTTCGATAGGTAGACTGAAAGCCAACTACAAGCTTGAATGGACAACTACTCTACGTAGCATTTAAATTGACGTATTCCATATAGACAAGAAGAACATGTGCTGGGCCAAACGCTAGTACACATTATACAATACCGCGCACTGGGAAGATCATCCCTTTTCTCTCCCTTCCTATAATGGTCCATAATTTGGGCCCAGCTTTCGCCTTACAGAATGGATTTAATTTTAGATTCCCTTTCCTTTGCTGATTCCCCGCCTGACTCTACGGCTAAACTGGTGACTGTCTGTAACTGATCGCGCCGGCGCTCGTCCGCTTTCTCGGTCGGTCGGTCGGTCGGTCGGTCGGTCGTCTATGTTCAAGCCAATTCGACCCGAGTCAGTATGACTCTTCTATTGAAAACCAATATTTCGTTTCTTTCTTTGCTTTGTCTCGCAGCCGTCCTCTCTGCTCTCTTCCCAGCCCTTTGCTCATATTCTCGCGATGTCACTTGCCTTGCGCTGGCACCAAAGAGTGCCATCTCTCGAACCAACACTTCTTTATTGAGTTTTTTTCGTCTACATCTCATCACTGCTTTCCCAAATGTTTTTTCTTGGGTTTCACAGCGTTGTCAGCACGAAACAGTCCCGCTTGCATCTAGGCCAACCGAGCAGTCCAGTTAGGGCAGCTTGTCTTGTCCGAAGGTTTAGCGGAGTCAGACCGTTATTTGACTGGCGAGCAGTCGGTACGTTCTCTACACAAATCCGCCCGTCCTTTGACTCTCCCCTTTAAAACGTCGTCCCTCCAGCCCTTTTGTTGTTTTGTTCCAGATTTGCTTATCTTCCTCTTATTCATTTCAGTCAGCATCGAGCAAAAGGAAACTAGGTAGGTGCTTTACGTCCATCTTCACCTGAATAAACTGAACAATTGTAACACAGCCTTCTTCAAAAAGGTCGTTTCTCACAATTAAATTACTATAACACTGTTCTCATTGAGAATCAGAAAAATTGAAATAACTCCTCAACAAAACTACGTCTTGAATACTGATATTTATGGAAAATTTTAGCTGTTTGGGCATACATTTGATCCTAACGTGCAGCTAATACGAAAGTAATGGGTGCGAACTGAGATGGAATTTGCTGCCAGAGTTAATGAGTCAAAAGAACAATCGATTCCGTGGCTCATTGTATAGAATATAGATATTCTATATTCTATACAATCTATACTTGTTCTATAGATAAAACAGATATAGATATATATTTTATGAAGAGAATATCCTTCAGTTGCGTTATTCAATACTACCGCTACTGGCCTGTAATTTAAATTAAACTCCTAACCAGGTATTGTCTGGAACCATGACACCACGAAATCATCGAAACCATTTTGTTTGTTACTCATTGGAGATATAAGTATTTCTCTCAAAAAAGGCTTCCGACTTTGGTAGAACTTGGATTCGTTGTCGTCTATAAGTACCAATATCTGGCATCGGAAAGCCTGATAGCACGTTTTTTTGACCAACAATGACGACGGGTCTTAGCTCGTTTTAGTATTTGATAACCACTTGGCTTCGTTAAGAGTCTTCATATGATTTGGGTATCCTTTCCCGGCTTTAAGTATGTTTCGTAACCGGCCTTATTTTTTCTTTCTCTTGCACAAATAACATGGACTGCCCGTCTAGTCATATCGAATACCTTTTCATTTTGCCAACTGGACGGGAGACACATTCTTACTCGTGTTTAATTGTTTTCACTGAAAATGAAGCCTTCGTAGATTTGCCTCGAACGACGAGGCCTACTCGACAAATCAGTATCGGCACAAATCCCAAGCTCCTTCTGGCTATATCAAAGTTTCACACAAGAAAAACTATGCAACTTGATTGTATTTGTTAGAGGTCAAAGACCTAACCAAAGCTGGATGAACATTGGCAACATAAAATGTTTATTACTTGACCACACAGATTACATACCTGTATCGCTAGAATGATACCTTTTCTAGCCTATAATAAATTGGCATCTTCCGCCAGTTGTGATTTAGGTCTAGTCAAGGACGTCCTAAAGATATGCCAGCAGCTTATTTGCTTGGCCTGGTGAGTGTAACGCAAATAAATAGTATTTTAAAATAAACACGCCCCGATTTGCACCCGATGCACTTCAGCATTAACACTTGTTTCATGGTGCCCGTCTTCTTGCATAGGGTGTTTTATAAGGCTACATTCTGCAATAGACCTACCCTGTAGTCTGGCTAATATTATATTCACTCAATAGAAATATTTTTGGTCCCCAGAGAGGTTTTTATTTATAAGAGAGATACGCGTTGCAAGGTACAACTATAGGCAATCATAATTTGTAATTTAAACTTTGCGAATTTGGATTGCTGCAGTGTTCGTATAAATTTTTACAGACCTGATGCTAAATGTCTTCTTGCTACGAACGAAGATCATGAAGAATAGTTTGAAATTTATGTATGAGAAGCAAAATTTTGTTTTTTTTTTTTAAATACAAGCATGTAGTGGCCGGCGATCTAAAACGGCTCGTATTGAATAATATTTTTATTGAATAATTATAATAATGTAATTCTCTAAGATACGGGTTTAAAATTGCCTAACATTATATCTAAGTTTACAGTCTTGCAAGTGCTACCGACAGATACTTCAAGCGAAATTTTCGTTAAGAAAATTAATAACTCTAAAGTCTAGACTGCGTATTTTTAAAGTTATCTGCTATCAAAAAGCGTATTTTATTAGAAGCCTCAACTTTCCTATACGATATTGTTGAACAGAACTGGACTGAAAGTTCTTTTTTAAGAATGATCGACACACAGCTGATAGTTAAGTTCCACCTATCTTACGCTGTACGGTTGTCATTTGCTAATACTCCATTGGCGCAAGTAACACACAACGTTCAGAGTAGGGTTTTGGTTAGAATCATTCGACTGTAAGCTTATGCGGTTCCATCTATGCGTAGCTTATACGCCTTGTACGTAACTTTATGTACGAAAACATGATTACAGAGTTTACTGCGTTTCAGGTCATTGAGCTCGGGTCATATCTAGATGTTGAATTCAAAAAAGCCGCCGCGTTTTGTAATGCTGATCGAGTGCTTAAAGGCCTATTTTCCAATTCCTTTCGTGCACTTTAAAGCATATGTTCCTAAATCGATAAATTTACAATTTTTGAATTTGTATGAAGTGTACGATAAGTACGGTTTGAAGCGAGGACTCGTCAGGATGATGGTAGAAGGAAACTGCGCGTGCCACGATAGCTTAGTGGGTAACGTGTTTGCCTAGGTGGTTTAGGCTCAAACCTGGCCATAGCCAGACTCAGTTTCGTCCTGCTGACGGAATGCCTAACGACGACACCGGACGTGAAACTCAAAACAAAAAGAAGAGAACTGCGCATAGGATGCGTCAACTGCCGGCTTTTACCGAAATAGCAAGGCAAAGGGCTGAAAAAGTCCCATTAACACAGGTGAAAGCTATGATTGCTATGGTTACCATTCGGTTTACATAAGGAGAATTTTTATATTACTAACAACTTGCACTTCTATGGTCAGTAGCTTGTTTGCCTTGACCAACATGGACAATAACTGTCACAAAGTGTTTTTGTGGCGTGTTACCTTATACACACACTATAAGGGCTGCTGAATTTCAGATGTTGCAGAAACTTTTACTTATTAGTAGTAGCGAAAAGAATATATTTCTTTATTAGGTACATATACATACTATCTACTATAGTCTTGTCTATTAATATTCGGGTCCAGTATGCAAATTGTGAAATCGGACGCAATCATCTTAGCTTATTGGTAAAAAAAAAACTGTTTCAGCGTCGTTGTTTTTATAAATTACAGTGGTAAAGAGGGCCCGACCTTGAATTTGTCATATGGTGGCAAATATCTAGTTAATTGTATGCTGCAAGCCAAACAAAATAAGCTTATTGTTGATATACTGATACTTACACATACTTCATCTTGCCTTTAATTGAAACATTGTCTAACATGTGTCGTAGTTTCAGAACCTTAAAACCGTACCTTATTCCGCAAATGAGCTTAGAGCTTGCTGGCGACAGATACCCCACCGCGAGATTAGTATAGCTAGTTACATGTACCGCCTAGATCTAAGTCTGCTAGGATATCTTTATTAGGACAAGCTTCCTTTTCCTTTCCGCGTTGACTATGTTGATTTTAGAGATATGGGCCTTGAAACAAAAAATGCTTGGCTGACACTACCGCCAGACCCCTTAGAAAGATAGTCTACAAAGCTTGTTTAGGACGAGGATTACTCATCCTAGCCATTACGACATTACTGCGATTATCACTGCTATCACCAGTGAATTTGTTGTTATTACACATAGTTCGAGCAGGTTTGATATTTAGTATATAATAATTCCTATTACAACCGTAGTCGTCATGCATAAATAACGGTATATCTGAAAATTTGATGATGTTTTTTGTGGAGCGAATCCGTAAGAATGAAAAAAAGGAAACAGTTATCCGTTTATATTTAACATGGGGGGGCGCGCGAGCTATCTCAAAATTTGTCTATTTCCGTCATGTGCAAACCCAGTTCGCTCGCTTTCGAGTCCAGCTATTTATTCATGCATATA
>NW_019211454.1:42484180-42493295 GCF_002443255.2 Varroa destructor | reverse complement strand
ATAAATAAATAAAAAAAAAATAAAATGTTAGTATATATTGTTCCCTATCGTTCTCTTCATACGGTGCGTTATTTCTGTCGTGCTAAATTCTCAGGCGAGAGCAGTAGGACGGACAATGACCGAAGCATTTTTGGGCGCATGCTTACTTACCGAAAAAATATCTAAATCTGGGGATTTAGTCGCCAGTCACAAGATCAAATGGAAGATTGAAGCGACTACTTTCAGAGAAAGGAGCGTAAAAGGAGAAAACTAGTTTTTGAAACCACCACGACGAAAAAGTAGGCGAGAGAGGGAGGGAAAGAAAGCAGCTAAGAGCGAGCAGGACCATATGAGGGAGAACAGTCGCCTTTTTGTCTGGTTAGGATAAAAAGGCGGCTTCTCCATTTGCTGACTGGTTGGAAACGGGGAAGCGTAGTCGGGAACAACCAAATCAATCTACCGGCACTACTTACAGCTGTAGCGCCTTTACTACTTTCACTATTCCCTTTGTTGTTCAGCCACAGTGGAAGGAGGAAGGCAGGTTACCGAGAACCGTTTCCCAGCCCTGCCTATCCCACGTCCTATACTGCTTCCCGATTCTCTCCTTACAAGGGCTTTCGGGGCCCTTTAATTCCAAGTTTGGAAGTGGTGGCGGTAACGGGCTGGCTGGCAGGCGACCGCTGGTGGGTTCCGGGACAGCTCGGCCGGCCTCTACTAGGGCGTGGTGCCTACTGCTGCGGAGTCGATTGTCCCATAGCGAAGGGAGCTGCCGGAGAAAACCGAGGCGCATGCGGGCAAGAATAAAAGTATCACGAACAGGAAAGATCAGAAACAGGGATCAACGAGTGTTAGGCTGTGGGGCACGCCTGAGCTTATAGAAGTCAGCCAGCTACGGAGCAGAGCAGCTCGCTGCTCCCGCGAGATCTATCCGAAGGAAACAGACGAAACGAGGTAGATAAAAGACGAACGACACCAAAAGAAAAGATGTACAGAGACGGAAGTTTGGATGAAAACGAAGTATATATTCGTACCTACGACGCTGTACTATGTTTTTTTGTTCGAGCAAACTTTCGATCGGTGTTAATCATGTCAGTTAATTTAATATCAATAGAGACGTTGGCGACTTCAGTAACTATTAGGCTTGCATATTTGGCTCGGCGAAAAAAAAAATAAGCGGCAACCCTAAACAAATTCGTTACGGTGGTTATGCAGAAGTCAAGCGTGTTTCGAATGAGAAACAACTTATCAACATAGCACAATAGTTACTAACATATATTCCCGTATACTTCGTGTATTCATTTTTTATCGCCAGTGACACTTTCAAATGAAAACTTTGGCTTCCATACGAGCACGGATACTACAGATTTCGCTATTAATTTCAACCGCAGTAAAACCCTGCGTTGATACTCTACGCAAGTTCTTATTTTATCGTAAGAACTTACTAGCTGATTGTTCTTATTCGTACTTTTAATTAATTATAGATTATTTGAACGTAATCGTAATTAAAATTCAATGCATCATGTACTTTAAATAGGACAGAGGTAAATTTTGCTTAGAATATCACTAACCAAGATGGCAGTACACTTATTTTTGAAGTATGTAAGTATCCTGTACGTGGTGATTACTATCTAATTGTGTACCTACGAAACCATAGTGAATAATTGTACGGCAGATCGCCTTTCTAGACATTGACCTATCTTCTAACGACCAAAATTAACAACAGCACTATAGACACACCACTATTGAATTCAATACCCGGCACAGAAAAGCCTATCATTTGCATCCGCATTCCCCATGCATTGGAATATCAGAGAATTATAACGCTCAACTTATTGCCCGAACTTCGTTATAGCGACTATAGGAAATAATATAAATTTTTGACAACGTACGCATTGCATATACGAATTCAGAACTAAAAAAGCTCCATCTTCTGATCAGGATAGGTTTAACCAAATTATTTCATGAGTCATTGCCTCGACCATAGGTTGCCTTTCATAATGTCCTATTGTTGCTTATCTACATACCTACCTGGTTGTATAAAGACGGCGCACATTGAAACTCCCATGGCTTTCACTTAATATTGTTAAACGTTTCTCTATGCATATGGGTTTCCTATGCATAGAGATGGACTCCGAATGAACACGTTTCAGCGAACTAAGCTCAAGAGCTATCTGAAAACGTGAAAGTCGTCGTCATGACGATAACGAAGCCAGATCAGCCCAATACAGATGCTTATTATTTTTTTTTTAGAGAGGGCCATGTTTCAAGAACCTATAGAAAGTAGCGACTTTGAAGAGGTTGTTGAGAAGTCTGAGGTACGTGCAGCCCTTGTCGACGAACTCCTCGTATCTACAGAGTCTCAAACAACAGAGGTATGAGAATTTGTTGCTGGTCACCATTTTTTTTCTCATGTCATAGCTAATATAATTTACTGTTACAAATCGTTAGATCTTTTGTACGATGTTAGCCACTTCATATATATTGATTCATGTAATGCGCTTCAATCACTCGAAATACAAACGGCTACCTATCTCGACCACTACCATGCATGCATGTAAATTACTCATTGATTATGCAGAGCTTCATACTTATTATCGTTATGGCAGCGAATAGATACCTACGAAAGGGGCTTCATTACTAAAATTCCAGACGAGGAAATACTGTCTTTTCATCATTAGCTTGTCAAATTGGTGTCGTTTTAGAATGTACCTAGAAGCCACAATCGTAAATGGGTACCGTTCGACTGTGTTCTGGCTGAATTTCGAAGTAATCAGAGCACTATTGACAACCAACGAGATCTCTCCCCATCTACAGGACAGGAAGAAAACAGACCAGTAAAAAACAAAGCTGAATCGAACAATGCCGGGACTAAAAAACCTGTCAAAATAGACCTGAATGCCCAATTCAAATCGTCGAAGTTAGTTAAAACATCGAGTAGGTGTACTGGCCAAAAATTCGTCCCAAGCAAAGCGTACGAAAATGTATTGAAATATAAATCCACAGTTTTCACTCGAGTAAAATCGGGAATGAAATCTAAACCAAGCCTTCTTGGTCCTTTGCAAAAAAAGGCGAAAGAGACAGGAAAAAATGCCATTGCCTCAAACGACAAAAAAAGAGAGCGTCTTTCCAGCCTCTTCTGCTGCTTTCGTCTAAAGCGGTAATTTGCTATGCTATGAACTGTGCTTTTTGATGGGCGAGCGTGTTGTTGTTATTATTATTTATAGCGTTAACTTGTCGTATTAACTTTGTCAGGAAACAATTAGTATATCTGCTATCGTGCGTCGACTTAGTTATACGTATATCATTGAATAAATAAATCCTTGTTTTCGAAGGTAATCGTTGTATGATGGAAAACAGCTGATTCGTATTTTACATAAGCCTGGCAATTGAGAAGAGCGACAAGTCAATGTGAGTGCTTTCCAACAAAAACCTAGTTACGTTTTAACAAAACTAGGTAGTTAACCTAGTTACTCAATCTCTGACAATTCGGATGACGCTCCATGAACGTATGAGACGTATCTAATCAAGAGTATTCGTTTCGCGTAGAGTAACTTTACGGAAAGTCGGTGTGCACGTATGAGGTGTACTTACGATGTGTCAGTATCAAAAAAAGGAGGCCATAACAGTTAGGCAAACACCTTCGTTATCATCAACTAGGGAGCCAGGACGGCGCGTTCAGGAGCGTAGAATTAGTCCACCTAACGTCGACGGTTATTTTTTAGTTATTTCAATTGCTACTAAAAAGGTTTCCTATTGAGTTTGACAATTTTTTTTATCAAGTTCCACTCGGAAATGGTTTAGAAAGAGACAACTAAGCTCGTATGTATCACCCTTAAGTAATCCAACGGACTGCTGTTCAGCAAAAGCACGAAATTCCCACAGAACGACGAGAAGTATGTGCTTTGTTAGTTAAGCTCACATAGGTTTACCTGTGAGTAACGTATTTTATATACCTGTTATTTAGTCAGCGGGAATCGAGGCCTTTGTCCATTTGGGCGGTTTCCGACAAGGCTTTCGTGGGCATATTTCGTCAACTAGCATGCCAACGATCGTTTTTGTAATGAGGTGCGAATTTTAAATAAGTTTATTAATTTGATACAAGGTAACAAAGTTCGAATAGTTGCTGTGAATCATAGAACAAGAACATGATCATGAAGTAGCTCTCGATGGACGTTGATTGGCTACGCGCCTTGTCTAAATGATGTTCCGAAGGAACGGATACTTTTGGTGGCTGATTTGTCGGATATCGGTTCTCCTTGAGAAACTGGTTTCTGTCAATCTTTCCTGGTGGCAGCGCCTCGATAGAGGCCGCTCCGTGCTCGTCTGATGTATACGGTTATACAGTAGCTGGGAAAGAGGATTTAGTTGTAAGCATACGCACCCGCTCATGTGCGAATGTCTGGTTCGCTGCCATCATTGAAAGGATTGCAGTGGCACTGGCAGACCCGACTTCAGGGTGTGGCAGGCCTCGCAATTAACCCTTCTAACATCGCTAGGCTTTGCCACCTAACGCCAGCCATTAAGGACACGTTACATGTGTTGAATTACTATTTGATGATATCACCTCCCTCTGGTTTCTACCTGAGGATAACGGATGACCTCCCTCCCTTACCGTCCCGTACTTTTGAAACCCGTTACTAAGCTGCTCCATTTTAGTAGACAGATTTAATGAGTTAGCGCATTGACCGTAACTGGATGCCTGGCAAACCATGTGTGCGCGTGATTTTTCGTAACCCATTTTTCAACGTAGCATACATACATTCTTTGAACGCAGCTTGTAAACTTTGGTCCGCTTCTGTAGGAACTCATATGCTGATGGACCTGAACATCGCAAACTATGAATGGTTCCGACAATGGTCAGTGTGTAAAATTTAATACATCGCATGACAAACACAAGAAGTAGGAAGAACATAAATGTAAAAGCCTAGGTAAATTGGTTCACTACCTGAATCAGGCGTGTGCGTGTACTCAACTAGATCTAACATTCAGATAAGGCATTTGACCCGGATAGGATATTGCTGCCCGCACAGGTGTCATTGATATAGGTACCCCCAGAAAATAACAACGTAGACTCTGACACACGTAAAATCTTTTTCACGCTCACTAAAAATTTATCGCGAATGTACCTCTAGCAGCAGCTTCTCTAAGCAAACACTAACAATCAAGCATAGTTCAATCTAACCGGTCCACGGTCTATCGTCTTTGCTGAGTAGTTATTTGTGATTTTTGCGGTGACGATTTGCGTTTCGTGGGATCTAGGCAGAATCACCCGTTAACGTGCACGCGTTTGATCATCATACACACTGATCATGTGTATAGTTGCCGTGTAAACAAACATATCCACATATATTGTAGCCCCTTCAGAATTTGCCCTGTAAGTGCTATTTTAAGCCATGCACGAGTCTGATCTCAAGCAAAAGCGTAAGTAATTACGATAGCATAGTATTTCCTAGCTTACTATTTTCAACGCAGCTACCTTAAAGGTTTTATTTGCTAGAAAATAGTATTCTATAGCAGATTCGAACCAACTGCCAGGTCCTATACGGTTTGGATCCAAGATTCGAATGTTCGCTATATTGGGATAAGTTCTTAAAGCACTTAATTAGACGACATATTAAGGGGGGTTGTCCATACAAGGGCATTTCATGTGGAAGTTTAAAAAAAAAAAGTTAGGCGATCTCTATTGGCAAAAGTAAAGCACGCTTCAACCTAGAACGACTATAATTTGTAATTACGATGTAATTCTGTTTGAAGAATATAGACTCGCAGTTACGTACGCTTTTTGGACAATAAACGTAATTTGGCGATTTTGCGAGAAATCTTTCATGCAGTAGCTCATGCTTTTGGTCTTAGAAGGAAATACGCATAGGGCAGCGTACACCGTTTCTGTGCCATGCAATAAAACTCAACTCTGGGGATTTACCCGGTGATGCATGATATATTTGGCTTGTACGTGACTTTATTTCACAGCACGCCTAGACTAAATCTCCACCCTGTTTGGCTGTACAATTCTCTGTTGGTCCTTCTTGTAACTCGTAGAATATTTTAGCATTCATTGCTGAATTTGTTAACAGGATCAATACCTTTACCGTACGTACATGCCTGACCACGTATAGTTCCCACACAGACCCATGGCCCAGGCTATACATTTAGATTTCATATTAGTTGACTGGCTCCTGCGCGACCATCCGGTGCGAAATTGTACGGCAAACATCACTTCAGAAAAGGCAAAACGAAAATCCTCACCGCACATGAGTTTCTTGAAATGCTTCGTTTCGTCCCCATATTAATTGTGCAGAGTGTATTATAGAACATTATATATTAGGACTCTAATATATAAAGTAAATGCTAATACGCACTTAGTTTATTTTCAATAAGTTAAGCTACGCTGATCCTGTGAGTGGAGTGTCAAGTGAAGCTAAGATCGATGTAACTTACTGGGCTCTATCGAGGTCGATTTTGGTTTCGATGTGTATTAACGCGATAACAAAAATGACGTTATGGTAGAATGCTTAAATCTATCGATCATGAACCACGGAAAAGAGAATTCTCACACACGTCATGGGTATTTTTCTTCGAGTCCCATGAATCGCAGAAGGTTCTCGGCTACAGACGCTTATTCTTTTAGATATACTTCGCTCTTTTCTAGCCACTTGTTTTATCTTTCGTGCGACGTAATGTATTTAGTGTCTTAGTAAACAGCATACTAAAATATGATTGTGTCACATTGTAGTTGTATTGATGCGGTCTTATATTATCTCAATTTGTGGTTGTCGATTATAGCTATGAACCACACAGGTTGCTTTGAGACATTGCTTTGGTAACCTATAACAACGACTAAGCACTGAAGAATCCTATCGAATTCAGATATTGTCCTGCAGTAAATTTTTCGAAGATATTCTGCCGAGTAAATGGCCGTATCAAAGGTTCAAACGTATCAAACGCGATCGTACAATGCTTGATGCAGCCAGTGGTAATGAATGCAAAAGGTTCGCAGATATTTTCTTAAGATAACCGGTAAGAGAAACGAATAACGCCGTTTTAGCTATGAATCAATGAAAATCGTTTCCTTAGATTACCCTACACATTCTCGGTATAGCTTGTAGTGTGTCTGTGTAGTGTCCGAGATGAACTAGCTGGCCGAGGTTTGTGGTATCGCCGCCATAAAGACAGGAAGTATTGTTTAACATCCATTTGCAAGGTCCACTTCTCTACAAAAATTATACAAAAATGCTTAAACTATATAACACGTCTATTAAAAGCTAGCCTAGCTTGACTCTCCTCAAACGTCTGTTTTAGAAATTTCTTGATTAATCAATTATAACACTCTTTAGTTTGAAAGTTGTACAAAGTGTGAGAATACTGCGAGAGGCCAACGCTTAGAGTGGGGTTACACTCACCGTCAGCGTTATCCACCACTCAGCAGACTTTTCAATCATCCCTAATGTTCTTCTTTGTCCTCAAAGACCATTTCGTATGGAAACTTTTCTTGCATTTGATTTTCGAGCCTATAGTTCGACTTCCAAGACTGAACATTTACGCAATCAGCAGCCACCGGGAAAGGGATTCCAGTTCAAAGGTTGTCGAACGTATGTGGCACTGGTACCGAAGGCACGATTTTACACAATCCGCTATTACATATAAGCTGTGTTTGCTACGGTAACCCCATTCTACTTTCGCAATGATCTCAAGATCATGAAAGGCATTTGCCTCGCTTTTCAAGGTAGCCAACTGCAAGGGGCATTAGAGTACTGCGAATTGCATTTCAGGGAAACGTAGCCCCTCCATGGCCTTTAGGTTCCATTGACGAACCGCATTGTGAGTGAAGACAGTGAAAAACATTTTCTAAATCTCGAATTATCTGCACACATCAGCCCCAAAGGGGCTGTATTCAGTTAATAAATAATTAAGTGTCTCGATAGTATTATGCAGTGTTGTTCTGTGTACAGAATTATATTGATACACGTAAAGAGACAACGTGCAGTGTTTAGCATTGTACAAATAAAAAAATTCTTTCTTTCCTAGTTTGACAGACCTATGTTGTTCAAATATATTTTTTCTTATTATTTCTGTCACTCACTGCCCTCTTAACATAACAACCCTTTAGACAAAATGTTAGTACTCCAAGCTAGGTCCTTAGTAAACGTTGATTCTATATATCTGAGCAAAGGTGGAAACGAAAGTTGCTGAAACTTTTACGTTCGTAAAGTTTTAGCAACTTTCGCGTCCATTCTTTCAGTTTTTACGAAAAAACTATTTGGCTTAACTGTACCGATGAAACTTAAAAAATAGTTTTAGCAGTCCAATTAATCCATCCAACCGATCAGTAATGGTAATTTCGACCGTCCGTTTAAACAGTAACTAACTTCGTAATAAAATGAGCTGACTATTTTCCTTGTTTTGGCTATACAAGGATGCTTCTACTTATTATTGTAAAAACAATGGATGCCACTAGTGTTTCGCTTGTTTAATCGCATATATGTAAAAAAAAAATAAACAGTATATTTTTAGTCCTATATAGAAAATGATGAATTTCGATAAAGTAATAGGATATTACTCTTCAAATTGTTAAACAGTATCTTGGAACATATACCTAGATAATTTGGTGACGATACTCTGTGAGTAAAAACGTAAAATGTACACAGCCCCCCTCCCCACGCGCCCGCCCGCCCTTCATCAGTTATACTACATAATATGATAACGATGTTGTGAGCGTTTAAACGTTGGGAAAGGTATTTTATCTACAAGCTGGGTGATAATAAATTTGGAACATATTCCTACAATTCATTGTCACCGTAACATTTGTTCGTTTTTGTGACGGCCCGCTAGACGTGCTCCGTGTAGCCATCTAGGCGTGTGAAAGGGCCGTCGGCAACCGGCGAGGCATTGCGTGACGACTGCTTAAATTATAGCATAACCTAATAGCTTATTATGGAGAAGAGGGGTCCGAATGTGGCAAATGGGTCGCAACAAATGCACGAATGTTATGGTGCGAACGTGCTCAGCCAAGATGGCAAACTCATTTTTTACAGACTCCCATCATAATTTCATTTGTCATGGGCCATGACTCTGGAGTTCAATGCAACAGGGTACAGTTTTGACGGGTTGACCGAGGTCTACCTCATATATATATATA
>NW_019211454.1:42450745-42484080 GCF_002443255.2 Varroa destructor | reverse complement strand
ATATATATAAAGCTTTATTGCTGGATTTCGTTGGTGCTGCTTAGTGAAGCAGACGCTCGTACTCTTTGTTTGGTATCGATACACAGATATACACACCGTTGCGAATTAGTTCTTCTCCGAAAAAGAGCTAATCTGTAGAATAAGAGGGCTTTGCCATCCTCCTGCTACGGTTTTCTGCACAGAGGAAAAGTGATGAGAAAAGCGTTTAATTGTTTTTCTCATAGTTTGGTAGCAAATTTGCCAATAGTCGTCCATGCTTCATTGTTTCGCATGTACAAATAAACACTCTCGAAAATGTAATTATGAATTAATCCTTAGCCGAGTTACCACGTAAGGTTTTGTATTCTGCGCCGCGACAAATACTGGCTGACAGCTTATCTAGTTGACCAAGATTTTACTGCACAATACTTATTAAAGCATCCTCTCCACCTGTAACTATCTGACATTTGTGCAGTTTAGCGTTTGAAGAAAATTGTCGACATCAATGAATCATACGAACTCGAAACTGAATGAAGGCCAAGATGTTTAAAAAAAACTGACAATAATACGTTTTATAGCCAATATCGAATGTTTTCGATTTAGTGCAAAATAGATTGTTCGAAAAGAACCTGCCTTACCTGTGATATTGCTAAAAATTGAATCCAGTAAGCGGACTAATGAGACATAGTATCGTTCATGTTTTAAAAACATGAACTTTAAAGCGCTCCTGTGTTTCTGCAGTGTGAAATTTACATTTCAAAGATACGATAAATATTTTAGTACGATGTCTTGAAGTTAAAACTGCGCGAGGTGTGTTTGTTGCACTGAATTATGATATTGGCCATTCTCACGGAAGTGTACTATCATACTTGCTAACTTTAATATTGCTTGTTAGTTGCCCGGTGTGCATCCTGCCCCCGTTCTTCTTGCGGTTATTCCTTTCCTGTTGTTACAATTGCATGAAAAAGCAGCGAGTAGATAGTTGGCTTCCAAACGTTTATAATTTACAATCTAATAATAAATCATTATTATTATTATTAGATTGTAAATTAGTGGAGAGAAATTATTTTTATTTACACTCAACCGTGAACAGGTGATGAGGACCTTCGGTTAAAGGGAAGATGTTGTTAATTCCGACCGGCTCGCATAGGTCAAACTTAATTAAATGATTCTATCAACTAAGTATTCAATTTACCACTCTACAATTTAATTTTTCAAGGTGGCTTATCATATAAATATGTGATAGTTTTCGTTAGTTTAAAGTGTATCGCTTGCGATATTCAGAAGCGACTTGGATAGCCAACCAAAAGGGCTTGGTTTTAGCTTTAAAATAATTATCGATAACGTTTTTAAGTTCATCTAAGCATCAATAATAGCATCCTTTTAGTCATCATTTTGAGAATCACAATATTGGGTCTTCTAAAACATGGCCTTCCCAGGTAAGAACCTATTTCAGTCGCCGAATATTCCAATATAGCCGTCACTGGTCTGACATACTGCAAGAAGAAAAATTCACATTTGATTGTTTCAAACCCCAATAAGCTTTCTACCATCTATATGTAGTTTCCACGGGTGTAAGATTATCCGCAGATTGCGTTGTACTACTTGTTCACTGCTTCATTCACTGAGACAGTCAATCTCTATCGTCTTTGAATAGCTTCTCCCATTGGCGCCGTCCCCAGGTGACTTCTTTGAAGGTGACCCCTTGCCGAGAACCCGGTTTCTTGCAGCCTTTGCGGTAAACTACGTCCGGAATAGTGCAACTGGGAGCCGAGGAATTCGGGGGATTTTGGGCGTCAATATAAAGGGTATATGCACTATGCGAATGGCTTCGTGGCTCTGTTGGTGGCATGGCCACATACTAACGTCAACAGAACGAGAGTTATGACACCGCGGCGTGCTGCAGACACAAAAATCGCGTTACTTTCCTTGAAGGCGGGCAACTCGCTTGAAGAGCCGCTGATAGCTGCACGGGCGGCGGCAGCAGCAGCAGCCCCAGGGGAGCTGGAGAGTTGGGCACTTGACTCAGCCAGGATGGCGATGAGGAAGAAGGCATGGAGTCTCGAAGGTCCTTGTTGCTCAAAGGTAGTTGGTCTGGCGGGTGGGCAGATGGGCCAGCGAGCGACCAAACAGGCCAAGTCGTCGGCTGGTGCTCAGGGCATTTGGCGCGCGCCTGACTCTGTGCTAGCGGTGGAGCTTGCTGGCATGAATTGTAAAGACGTGTGGTGCGTGGTGAATGGGTATATTGCATGCAGGATGTCTGGAGTCTTCTTTTTTCTAGGTCTTTTCTTCGTATTCTTTTTCTGCCCATTTTCCACTTCTTACTGAGTCTTGCCAAAGAGTGCAGTTGTGACCGACCTCGTGGTTGCGGCTAAGTCTGGTGCGTTCACGTCGCCATCACCAATGGAACATGCCGTTTACAGGCCAGACTGCCTGGCAGGCCGCAAAATCGAGATATGGTGAGAGAACCCGCAAAAACGGGCGACCATCTGTCAAAAGTGCTTCCCCGACCTCTGAAGGAGGGGCGTTCATGGCTAGTTTGGCTTTGGTTACTGTGTTGTATGCAGGCTCGGAACAGAATGCGGTGAGACTCGACTTGCTTACATAACAGGCCTTTGTGCAGCAAAAGCAAATTATTTCGATTCATAGTTTTTGTATTGTTGTATTGTTGATTCTATTTACTTCGTTTTACCTATTACTAAACTCACAAAATGATGAAAAAAGTACAATCGGTGTATAATTTGTCGTGCGTATGATAATCCACATCGTTGTTTAAGTAGTGAAAAATTTGCGAAACAGTTCAGTGAATTGCAGGTGTCCAATGAAAGGATACACACGTTGGCGTAGTAGTTAGCGGTCTAGTGCTAAGGAGAACACAAAGGAGACGTCACTTGTAAATAGGATGCTATTCGGTAAGCAGCTTCATTTGGCTACAAATCAGGCCCGGTCTCACTCAACGTTAACGGCTTAATCAAGTCATAGGATACGTTCAACGAGGTAACCGCTGATTGACAAGTTACGTTTTTTTGATATGGAAAAGGCTGGTGCTGGCTTATAATTATACGTTGTTCTCGATGCGCTATCGTTCCGTGGAGATTGTAAACAAAAGCTTATACGGCAGAGTTTTATGCAGTCAACTGTATTGTATGCCTTTATCTGGACCACTACGAAACTTCAGCAATGTTATTAGAACAACGGAAATGTGTTAGTTTCAGCAATAAGGACACCAGCGTGTTCAACGGTATCAAACATCTAGTGACGCATAGATTTCGGTTTGCGTTTGACAAACAATACAAGTTTGTGGCAATGCAATACAAGGAAGCGTTTTTATCTTTATTCCGTGTAAATACGAGGGATATGTAAGTTGTTGCTAGGTGTTTATACGACACAAGGAACTACGCTGAAATCAGCTCCAACAGCAGCTACGATGCGCAGCCGCTCTACTGTTGATTCCTTTGCGCGTGTCGTCTACTTTTACAATGTAGACCAATACAGCATTTTGTAGGGGGATGTTAGAAGATTACCTGTAGAAATGTTATTGAATAGTTGTCACGTTAGCTGTTGATCACAGAATTCATCAACTTCTGCGATGGCATTATAAACTGCAACGCGATTCTCAAAGACTGAGTTACGATCACTGGTTTCCGCGCAAGTGAGTGTAAATTAACTTTTTTTTTTAAATTCAGAACACATACGTGTAACTTAAAGTTACACGTATGTGTTCTGAATCCTTTTAATGCCGCTCTTGGCAATATAATAAAATATCGTAGGAATATATAAATGAGAAAAACGAACATGGGTGAGGGTAGGAAAAAGACCTAAATCAGTTATGCTGTATGTTACTGCCGCGGAAACTACGACGGTGGGGCTTAGGCTTAGCTCAAATTCACTACAAGTTCTAGCACAAAAAATCAATTAGATATTACAAAAGTGTGAATTTTTTTTGTGGCCAAGTCGGAGAATTAGATTTCTCTCTTTGATTTTCGAATAACGACGGATCTTTCTTAGGTGTTAAAATCTGTCTAGGTAGGAATGGTACCTAGCTAAACAGCCATTGACTTAGTTTAACCAGCCGGGCATCGAGTTCAGAAGCTGAATACTGACTATAAAGCGTCCATAGGTCGAAACGAATTACTCCTGCGTATTTGTCGGCTCTCAGAATATACATCGCCTTGATTTTACTTCACCGTAGATTAGTACAATGATTTTTCAGATCGATTAGAAAATCCACTGTAACAGATACATGTTTTTGTTTTTCATAGAAGAAAATACATTTTATCTACTCACGCGTCAGTGCTCAATAGGGCAGACAGCCACATTCGCGTAGGATAAGTGCGCTTTCCTCGTTGTTTCGTGACTCTGATCATAAATCAAGGCCAAGCAGTGTTTTTCCTTTCGGACAATGATAATCTGCTGACCTAAATTGTAGACATGTGATGGCACAAGGCGCAATATTTACACGACCGCCTGTTACAAACCGGGCGATTTTTGAGGTTTTGAGAAACTTTATGATGTAAATGAACATTTTTAGCGACTGCATGTGTCGGGCCAAAGCTGGTAGACCCAGTTCGTTAGCTGGCTAATGAGTCGCTACAAACTGACTATAAATTAGCTTGCAGACTTACCATTATACTATAATGTAACATCTATGGATGTATGCAACCTATGTAACTCATTACCGCAGCATCGTAAATCATCGAAGGTCCATTGACGTGGAAGACCCGTCGGAGCCTTGATCTCTCTTGAGAATGTTTTACGAAGCGCGGCTCATTGAACCTACCTCGATATACAGTGTCGATATAGAATACTAGTGATTATCTCTTATGTGCAGTCTCAGCATAATTAGAAATGAATCGAAAATACAAAAAGGCCAATATAAAGAGCAGAATTTATCCCGAACATTAAATCCGTACGTCTGAATGTCTCTTGAAATTTTGTAGCAAGTATAGCCATCTCAAGTCTCTCTCTTGGGCCATCTCAAGCCAAATACCATCTTTTTGGCTTTTTACGAATTCCACGTTCTGTATATCGAAGACTACAATTTATGAAATGTTCCCAAATTTCCCTAAATTAATGTTAATTTATCTCAAATTTGGGAACCGTAGCATTATATTCTCAGTAGTAGCTTTGTGAAAACGGCGAATCGTAGATCGTACAGCTTTAGCTTGTTAGCCCCAAAATAAGGTCAATGGAGGAAGATTACATGTTATAGTAGTGTCAGCCGATATAAGCCCCAGGACATTTTCGGCTGTCATTTCTTTTTGTCGGCAACTGTATGTGAGTAACTTTCGGGGTCACATTATTTATTTTGAAGTTTCCTTCGCCTACCTCTCAGTTGTACCTCCTCCTGATAAAGCTTGATACCAAATTTTCTCATTGAGACGTGACTCGCTTATTGCGAACATTAGATACACAAATAACACCCATAATGTATCATGCTGTTTCCAATAGCGCACTTCACGGGTAATGAGGCCAATCGGGATGGCGTAGCCCCCGTGGTAAACACGTCTTTTGAAGAAACTTCTCTTCCCACAAAAAGTGCGGCTTACTTTCCAAATTTAGTTAGTGGCTGGTTTATAAATTAGTGATACAAACACAGTATCAGGCTGATTTGATAGGAGATATATCGTTAATCATTCAGTTGTTCCCTATTGTGTTGTACAGGCAAATATTTATGTTGTGCTTCATTTGCCTCATCATTGATTTGATAAATGATAATAGTCTAAAAATAATCCATAGGACAATTAATTCATAATAATAGTACGTTTTTTTTCAAAATTATGATCTTGCGTACTTTTTGTACGAGCGCATTAATTGCACGCAGTATCATTAAAGAAAAATGTATGAATTGCATCCAGAGTATCTTCTTCGTTCTACAATTTTGTTTCTTGACGAGATAATCCTTTGCCCACCGTTTATGAAAGATTATACTTAATACTGAAACCACTGAGGAGAAGTGGTTTAAAAGTAGGCCGATTATAGGACTGATTTATTGGTTAACGTCGTATATACTATGCGAAGAGGTGGCTATGGAGCCTTTTTTCACTACGATAGCATTGAATTCGACGTAACTCTTTCAAGTTACCTCTGTCCAGTGCACGATCCTATGCTCGGGATGGAGTGACGTACAAGTTTACGGGCAGAACATACGCTTTCCACGGATAACCAAATCGTAGCTAGAACTTCTCTCATCCAAGTGCGTATGAGTATCACGAAGGACATGCCACCATAGGGGTTGGGGGGTAACTGCACCTCTGAGGAAACTGTTAGCATATACATACACAAGCACACAGAGCTTACCAGCACATATATTATTGGCTCGACAAGGGTCTCAGAATAGAATCTAAAGGGCTGAGACTCAATCTCTGGATCAAGCTTAAGTCGCTCGTGTGGCAATACAGCGTGCTCCTTGTGGACCGGTAGCTCCCGTTCGCTTGGCTCGTTAAAGCTGGTAGTAATGTAGCTCTTGCGGCTGTCTCGTATATATCGGCTTCCGATATGGGCGGCGGGCAATTTGCCCTGACTGCTTTCCTGACTGGGGGCTCTGTCGCTTGGCCTGATTGGGCTGCAAGTTTCGGCTCGAACGCTGCTCCAGCAACAGTAATCAAGTCGACACTTGCGTGCACTGTGGAGCACAAAAATTATTTCGGTCGCACATCCATCCAGCTAAGAGATCCGTCGCATAGTCTGACGTGTTCCTACGGATTCCGACAAGAACCGCCTGATGAGAAACAGTTGCCAGAAGCTCAACGGACTCAATCTGAACGCACAATCCACTGGGAAGTGCTAGATTGCCAAAACGACCATAATTGTAAGAGGGAAATACAGAAAGATCGAGATCGAGAGAGCACAAGAGGACGGGGGCGCGACGCGAGGCGAATAAGGGATCCCGCTCCACTTGGCACTTGAGTTCCTACACCAGGTGACGTTGTCTTGCTGCCTCTCTGTATAGCCACGCTCATTGTAGCCTATAGGAATAGTACGGGAGTGACGGCCCTTGGAAGAGCGGGCAGCAAAGGAAGTATAATGATGAGAGATTTTGTTCCTAGAAACCTTCCGCGATGACCCTGGTGGCACATCTGATGATTCGTGGAAGGAGTAACGTTCAATAGGCTGGGTGGCTAACTAACCCGATTCGACTGTCTTATTTGATTACTGTTTTGTCTGCACTATATCCGATGAAGAGAGTATAGTAACCTTACCAGGGCATACATTTAGAAAAGTTTTGTACTTTCAGGCAGCCCATAAAGGGATACACCGAACGCGTGCATTACACTTGCCAATATATACCAATAAGTTAATATTCATTTTCGCAGCTCTTTGTGATCATTGAACAATTTTCTGAAGGGCAAACACATAAAAGAAGAACAATACTGTTGTTTCGTTGATCTTTTTTAGTGTTCCAGAAGTGTGTCATCCAGGGTGTCATGCATTAGTTGTAATGGATAGATAATTTGTTAAGGCTCAAGAAACGTATACGGATCCGGACACGTTATCTTGAACAAATCGACTTGCAGCACAAAGTGCTAATGCCCATTGCAAGGAAAAACGATTACAACTTCCGTCATTTTTATAGGCTACAAATACGCGACACTCGTATTACACCCCACCAAGAAGAGGTTTATTCTGTCGTGAGCACTGTAGTCAGAAACGTGTCCTTGTTCTTTGTAATATTACTTATATATTTTTAGTATTATAGGTTACCCTGTCAAATCCTTAAATACATTAAACATGCATAGAATCATATTAACTAGAAAATATAGCTTATTACGTATTTCAGTCTATACTAAGCTAAAATGAATGGATAACCTTCGTTATTATAATTATATCCTCATCATCACCAGCTTGGTCAGGATCACCATCAGACTATTTTTCATGCAGCAGGCCAGCTTTTTCTCCATGAAAACGTTAGAGCTTTCTCCTATTGCTTCACCTTTTTTCTGACTATGCGTTTGCAGTTTGTCCGTCGTTTCTCGAACGTTGTACACCGTTGCGCTGCTCAAACAGTAGCAAAGGCACTGGCAGCCACCTAAAAAGGACCCAGCAGCGGAATGGCGATGTGTTATTACGAAGAAAGTGGAAGTTAGACGGCAGGATTGGAATGGAGGGGCGTGAAGCCACACGAAGGGGCAAGAAGAAATTTCAGCCTGTTCCAAATTACAGTCATCAGCGTTACGGATGGTAGACTACAACGGTTCCACCAACTGTGTGATGTTACGTTTCACGAATTATTGCGACTTGAACGGCGACTGCGTTGACGACGACCATGGTCATTTTTAGAGTGCATAAATACGCACGACCAAACATCGTATGATCTCAACAGTTACGACTCTGCTCCCATACGGTATTCAGCTCGGTGTTGAAGGTAATGGATTGAAGCCTAATTTGTATGCAGTTATTGTTACGTAGAAATGTTTTGTCCTTTTTTTTTTTTTTTTTTTATTTAGGACAGCTCATCGTCTGTTTATGCGATTGGCGATGCGAGACGGCGCGTATGCCGTGTCGATTAAAGGAATTTTATCAGCTTTTCAATGTATATAGACAGGATAAACATATATGATACCACATAATTGCTAGATGAGATTAGTGTGAAAGGCTCAATGAATAACCACCATGCTGTGCACGCTGGAAGACCCTGTATGAATATATCGCCCGTTATTCTATGCAGTAGTAACTACGAGACAGAAACTGCACGTTCGAAACCTGGCAGAAACGTAAACGTTAATATTTTATGAATGGTTACTGAACGTATCCAACGATGCCAGCCACAAGCGGCACTATGCGATAGGTATCTATAATCATAGATATCTACTGTTAAGTTTCTAATAAAACGAAGCAACTTTACTACTATAGTATATTTTGATAGTATCTGAACCAGTCCCGGTTTGTTTGTGCTGGTTTCTGCCCCGTATAAGACCCTCATAGAGGTGCCGATTCTCTCCTCACCAGGATACTCCTCCAGGATAATTCCGCCCCGGAACTGCACAGTAACTTGTATTGACTGGTTTCGCTCTCTCATTATCGCATCGTGTATTGTTAACTTGAATCCCAGGAAATGTGTGTCGTCTAGAATTATATTTCAAATGTATAGGAACACGATACAGGGATGGCATCTAGCTATATGCGATAAATTGCTTTCCATGCCGCATATACTCAGCAATCATTACTTAAACAGTCGTAAGAGATTTTTGTCCTGTTATGTCCTATCGTTAGATCTGAAAGTAGTGAACATGGATTTTAATCGCGTCGGTGATTCTTCGAATCGACCGTCTATCGATGTTGTTCTTATTTAGCAGCGTATGTGTTATGGTTTACGGGCACAGTTTTCTAGTTTGATTCTATAATCTATCCCGGCTTATGTCTTCTTTCATATTGAATTATGGTTCAAGCTCGTTGTGAGCTGTGAGGCAGTGGCTGCTAGTTAAGCCTGATCACAATTGTCTCAAAAGACCCACACTGAAAAAATGAAACGGTTCAACTTCGTTCGCGCTAGGCAAACACGACCTGCATTCAGCAACAGTTCGTTGACACTGCTATAATGATTAGATGGACTCGTCTGCCTAGCAAATGCTCGATACAGACTTCGATCTGAAGGTTTTTAAGTCTGCTAGTTACTTGAAAGAACTTTCCAGGAGTAACTGACATTAGGTGAAAGAATGTTGGTGGAGCACATTCGGCTACTAAGCCTTGCTTCTCTTATGCTTTTAGTTCATTAGGCGAACACGTTACCACAGGATCATCATGTAAATACGATTGAAATAGCTTGAACTGCACCGTCTATGTCCAAAATATTTCTATACGCAATCACTGTGTCAGAGCTCCAATGTAAGGAGGCGCTCAATGTAGACCAGACTTGACCATGCTATACACCAGAACTGAATAATAACTATGTTTTCGACTAAGGATTGATGAGGAAGGAATAATAGAGGATTAAAATGCACCAAAAATTCATTGAACACTAACAACGTTGAGGTATAGATACAAGTTTTGTAGAAGGCTCTATTAGGTGCAGAGAGAGAACTACTGCACTCTTCCTATGGGTGATGTCATCAGAAAACGGTGTCCAAACACCACGAAAGCTGTTGTTTAAATACGAATTTTGTTCAACGTACGCCATCTTAGAAAATATATCGGCCTGAACTAATAACCCATTGGTATACCCCGAGAGGACGCCGGCCTGATTTGTACCATTGGTGGCTTTCGCAAAGCTATTTAGGCCAAATATGGGTGACTGCACGGATTTCAGTGAAGAACAACGCATCGATCCAGCAGTATCTCTCTGTGTCTATGTGGACAATAGGTCACCTTTACGTTGCAGATTTTTCTTTGCCCTATTGCAGTGGTAAATTGCAATCGCGCATTAGTAGATCTACCGCCTATTATTTACTATTGCTATATGGTCCGTACACGGCAATAGGGACGGACAACGGTAGACCTGTAACTACGCAAAAGTTACCTGCAAGTATTTAGTGGCTATCTCAGTTCTTTTTTTTTCAGTGAAATTCGTTCCACCTGATTATAGCAATGATGTATAGCCTATATTCACTTTACTGACCCTAGTGACAGCGTACTGGTACCCGCTATCAGTGCCTTCGCTGATCGTTTATTAATGTCGAATTGCCTTATAACGGTCACTTGTCGTCACTATAGCACAGTTTTATTAATGTTTATTCGCTTATATTTTCAGCAGTAGTGACAATGCACACGTATTGGCACCGTCCACGCTTTCAGCTCGCTCGTTGTTGCCAATCCACACGCGGTGATTGATTTGTTAACAGTCGACCTGATTGACAGTTGTCCAAGGTTACGGTAACGGGGTCTTGCGTCGAGCCGTTGTTCTACTTTCTTCAGTGGAGATTTCCGCCTCGGTTATCGATGTCGCAGTTGCTGATGCACATGGCCATACATCGGGGCACTTTCTGCAACCGTTAAGCTTAAGAAATTGCAGTTTTCACCACAGCGAAAAAGACCACTACACACTTCAGCTATGCACTTTAGACATTCCCTGTTTATACTTCGTATATATACATATATAAAATGCCAATAAATGACAAATATCTTTTAGTCATCAGCAGATAGCTACCATTAGAAAATTAACTGCATTTTATTGGTTCAAATCAAGATACTGTACATGATTTTGTCCTTTTCGTAAGATATGGTTGAGGCCTGAGATAAGGCTTTGTGTAGAATGTCCAGCACAACAAAGGAGGACACCTAAGGATGTGGTTGTATAATGGGTCGACAGATAAGGCCTTCAGTTTACGGTGCTGGCAAAGTTATGGCAGATGATTTATGAATCAAAGGACAAAGCCTACGTAAAGGCAAGAGTGTGCCACCCATGACGGAGGTAATTACATTTATCATGTAAATAATGCCAGGAGAACAAGGCTTGATTAATTATCTTGATTTTAGTAGACCACGGTCGTCAAACGGTTCCTTACCAAGCCGTGCAAGTTTTCAGACAAAACACATCGTTTATTGATTCTAGGAACACTGTATAAGTGGCTAGTTATTTTAATTTAAAATGACCCATTAACAGAAAACTGTTTGGTACAGCTTTTTTTTTTTTTATAGGGCAATATCTGGCCATCGAGTGGTGTCAAATAATGACCTTTCCTTCCTTCTGTGACCGGAAACATCTTGTTATTATTAACTATATTCATCCTTATTCCTACCACTGTTAACATCAATAATAGTTCTTGTACTGTGGTATTCATGGGAAGTGTGCGTAAGATGACAACTATGACTCGTTCGATAAATTGTTAGGTCTATGAAGATAGGTTGCTGTTGTTGTTTTCGATGACAGTGACTCGAAGTGCCTCTTACCTAAAATGGCGTTGAACTGAGTTGCGGTAATACGAACAGTATTGATAGAATACGTCGTGACAACGCTATAGGTGCGCACGAGCAATGAGGCAAATACGCAAGTCTATGTTCATACTCTAACCCTGGTCTTCAAACAGCATAAAAATTCCGTGTTGATCAGAGATTTGAAATGGAAAGGTCTTCAAAGCAAGCATTTGTATGCTAGGAAACCTTTCGGCAAAATATATTATAACAACTTCAGCAATTCGCTTCTGAAGTTTATTTTTGAAATCTTATAAAATAATTCAATGATATAGCGCGCCAGGACGGTGTATGTCAACTGAAAATTTTCGGCGTAAGCGGTGCTACATGTGATTGGTATGGAAAAGTAAAAAAAGCTTTGGAAGCTTGCTGGATCGACAAAGATAAATGTTTCTCCTGTTTGCTACGAATAGCTTGCTAGTGACATCGCTCCTCATGCATAATAAACTTACGTGAATAATAATAACATTGCGTCTTTTTTTTTTTTTTGGTACAAAAATGGTTATCCCTCTCACAGCGACAAAAAGGCTTGGAAATGACAGCACTCAAAATCTGCTGTACTAGTAAATGCATTCTAAGCATCCTACCGTTCGATTTTAATTCTGTTTGTTAACAATATTTGTGCAGAGGGATCTGAAATTAAACCCAAGCGATCTACGAAGTATAAGAAAAGAACAAGCATTTTGTAAATATGTTTTTTTTTTTAATAATTTTCGACTAACTATGATTTTTTTCTTATTTTTAGGGCATCGTTTGGCCGTAACTCATCGTATACTCTAAATGAGTTTGAAACTCTTTCCGTGTTTAACAAAGTGATATGCATCGAAACGTGTTACTGTCGTATGTACCTCAAGATCTTTGTTAATAGAAGTGTACTGTTCAGCCATTAACCAAAACCATGGTCCTGAAGTACTTATGACATCTCGTGAAAAGTCCTGTGCGAGTTAAACATAAATAGAATCGAACAAAATTGTGTTTTCAATCTGTGTGATTCTAGGGGACATTGTATCAACCTATAGCTAAACAACACAAAGTTATAGAAAAACAGCTCAAGACAGTCTTAGTGCTTTCTCTGTTTATTGCGGTTGTCCCTGGCTAAGTACAGCGAAAGCTGTTAAATATCGCTCATGATGATGAATGAAAGTTTTACGGTAAATACATATAAACATTAAGAAAAATCTTAGAGGGTTCGAACATATACGTCTACTCAGGCTGAGTTTTGTCTCTACTTTCAATTGAGGAAAAGACCTGGCTCTACCTCTCACCGCAAGGAAATCACAATGGAACGCATCTTTCCTAAGCATTGTCCAGCCGTTAGACGTTTGATGGGGAAGAACATCTTTGCATTATTAATCTATATAGATTCAGTTCGATGGGTGAAAATGCGAGTGGCAAAAAGGCATATTTATACTTTCAATGGCTAAATCATGCTAGCAGTGATCGATATGAATTGAAGGAGTAAAATTATGTTTACTATCTACGGCAGCCTTAAATATAACAAATGGTATCCAAGATCAGAAACATGATGAAAGATTCAAATGGTACAAAATGTACCATTACTGAGTGAACCGTTTATAGAATGTTAAATCACAGATAAATAAGCCAATAGACTGTTTCCAATCGGACTGAACTATTACAATAATAACAGTAGATCAATAAAGGAAAGCGAACAATATATAGGGACGAATAGCGGATAGGCATGTCGTAGCTTGCAGGTACGGAAACCGATGCTATATATGAAACGTCAACGCTACGTAATATTATTGTACCGTAACGCGTGCAGTTTAGTGTTGCTTATCGAGTGTAACTTACATGAGCCAAACGAAGCACAAGATAAAAGGGTCTGCCTAAACAGCAGCTGGTAATTTGTAATGGTCTTTTGGGAAACTCGCGCTTGTTATGGACTCGTGTATAGATGCAAAATAAAAAAGCTATTCTAACGTGATGCAAACAGAAGGATAAGGGGACATGGGAATAGGGAGCGTATTGTCTATGATTTGTTTGCTCAAAGTCTTTCGTCACCGCCGTAACTAGATTGTTTCGTCGCCTATTTTGGGGACTTTAACCTCCTGATTTCCAATTTTAAACTGACTGCATGAATTGCTGCGAAGTGGGTTTCGTTGCCAGGTGTTTTCAACAATTTTCGGTAGATTCTCCAAAAGACGAATCTGTTTGTTGAAACTATGCATTTGCTTTTAAACCCCTCGTTCGCTGATGATGTGCCATCGACATATCGCCAGTTTATACTGCTTGATTTGAATTTTCGATCTGCTGAATGGCCATGCACAACATAGCATAAGTATAGATAGGCCGAAGTATTATTCCTGATCGATATACTCGAATCTCTAGTATAGGACACTTCGCTAGATAGACTTCGTCGACGGTCTTGTCGAAGCAAGCTGTTAACGAAATTATTGAGGGCAGCGCCTTGTATACGATATAGCAGCTTTATGAGAACGTCGAGAGTGAAGGCGGGTTTGGCACTGTCTCTCTCTCTGAACGCATTCGATAGCTGTCAATGTTAAAGACATTTCGTTTTTATTAACAAATAATTAGCGTCATAATATATTAGCACAGTTTAGTCGGTAAACAACATGCATCTACGGAAGGATAAAAGAAAAGACAAGTGAATATTTCGTACAGAGCAGTCAATATAAAAATCCATAAAGTGGTCTTCAATCATATTTCGTCATTGCTACATGGCGGTGGAAAGAGCTGAAAAAGGGACGTTGAAAAACAGGTCTTTGTATAGAGCTATGAAATATAGTAACGTAAAGTAGCAGGTCCTAGAAAAGTAGAACAACACCAGACGTAATAAATACATACATTTGCATACAGATTATGAGACGTTCTACCTCTGGCTAATTAAATACGGTGAACAGCAATACGGACACACAACCTTCGACACAGCTGACGTTTTTTCTATCAAATTTACTTTATTTTTCCAGTCGATTCTTTCATATACTGTAGCCCGCCTTGACAAACAAAGAAAAATCAAACGATTTCTTTCATATTATCACCTAGCCTATTTCGTTAAACGAAACGGTGAGAAAAATCCCATGTAAAACGCTTCTTGGACGCTCGAAGTGTACCATTGAGATCACTCACTACGTTTTTTAGCATTAGATCGCATAATGGTTATAGTTAGCATAACGGTCATAGTTAGCATAGTGAACGCCAGCAGATCAGCAGCATTTAATTAAGCATACACAAAACTATAAACATTTGACACACCTCGTTTTTTATATCAGAGGTCCAATACTTCGTATTAAAACATAACTGATGTCGAAGAGAAACAAAACTAAAAATATAGAACATAAGGACATAAACAGCATCGTCGCGCATAAGCCGCAGGAAGAAACGCTGCATGAGTCAGTGTTTTAACGAAATAATTCACCTTATTTTTAGAAAATGACATTTTTTTATATTCATTATTTTTTACATTTATACACTAGATATTCACTTGAAATGAGCATAAGTGGTGGTTCCCGCTAGTTGCATTGTAGCCTAGGGCAACATTTTTAGGTTAGGTCGGTCTGCTTCCGCTTGCTCTCTACACGCTCCGTCAGAGGCAAGATGTCTGTCCTCTTATTTGCGTAAGCTCACGTTGCTCGCCAGCCACTTTCATCCGCCTGCCTTGCGTCTTAGTTTTTCGTTCCTTTGTTCTGCCTCACGAAACGCGACAAAGTGGCCTCAATGGAGTTATTGGATGCTGAAGGCGTTCACCCGATATCGCTGGAGCGCAAGTTCTTAGCCAAGTCAACTTCTTAGCTATATAGCCTTCTCTAACCTTTCAAATACCAGCCACGGTTTTGCTTCTCTCCTAGAAATAGTACCTCAAACTCACAAGTGTTTATCTAATTCACCGCTTTGAAATGAAAGTACGCGCTTACGCAGGCATGTAAGGAAAGAGGCTAATACAAGGTCTTCTTTAAATACATACGAATTCCTTGCAAAGGTTGCAGTCAATTTAATCATATATATAGTGATCTGCCTTATATATATATATATATATAGATTACTTACACGGATGTACTGAAAATAGTCTTTTGGTATGGGCAACCAATTGCAGCCAATATGGAACCAATATTTTCAATTTGAGACATTTTGGATCTTCCTCCTGTTGAAGGTAAAGTTCTACAACAAAGGAACTAAAAGAAATAGGATAACACGGACAAGCTGTCGCTGCAGTGAAGTCATTTGACGAAATTAGTCATCCAATCATCAAAGTTGCTTCGGCCATTGAGGGCACGTGTCCGTCTTTCGGAAACGCTTTTCCAATCACGCCTAAGACCAATTGGCTACTTGACGTCGTCGCACTGCTATTTTAAGAAGGGGGAAAGTTCTGGACTGACAGAGCTGAGTCAGCCATGTACAGCGTCTTGCGCGGTTTATATTCAGTTCCCCACAGGACCTGTTTCCACTGACAAAAGTGTCGTCTTCCTCACTGCTCACAGGTATAGTGTTTCATGTAGACAAATGGTATGATTTTTACAGCTAAATGTCCTTTTTGCCCCCGCACTGGCAAGTATCAATGTAATTACTATAATTTACTGTATTTAATGCATTTTTCACATCACTCTTGACAGCTGCGTATATTTAACGACTCGAGATAAAAAAAAAAAAAGCAGAAATTAGAAATACACAATCCCTCGCAACTTTTCCAACTAAAATATGTACGTATAATTTATGGTTTGAAGGATTTACTCTAATACGTGCTAGCCTAATACTACCAACGTATTGTGCGCTTTGAGAAACTATCCAAGGTCGAATACTGACGACTCACCCCATATTTTGACCTTTGCGTAATCGCTAAATACCGGTTTATTGACATTAGCTTTTCTTTTTTCTGTATTTGTAATGGTACAACGCTGAAATAATTGCCTACGATATTTAGAAACATTATTAGGGTAGCTTAAACCCAAACTCATGGGCAACGTTTTTTGTTTAGACCTACCTATCTGAAGCGTTAATAACGGAAGTACCATACGTGAAACGTCTTGGTGGTGTCCATTCTCCCTGAAGGAAATTCAGTCAATATTTTTTTTTCGACAATTGCATGTTGTGCATAATGAGCACACTTGAAAAGAACATGATAGCTACTCAAATGGTTCTATTATTATATTGAATGGTTTGCGTTAATGCTGGCAAAAGAAAGCCTCGTGTCTATCCCTATTTACTGCGAATCCGTTTTCTATTGTTTAAAAAATATGTCCTTTCTGTAGTGTATTTCGTCCTTTTTATATTTTATACATAGGCGAGGAATCGTGCACAAGGAGCATACACAGCTTAATGAAGGTCGTGACGATGGAAGCGATTTGCTGTCGGATCATCGTGCGAAGTTCGCCTAATCGTTCGAGGTAACTATTGGGAAAATGGCCCGCCATCGTCAAGCGTCTTCGTTTGCTAAACGTCGCTTGCAAGGTCGCTTTTAGCGAGTGTGAAAGATGCCACCAATGGAAACCGTGACTTGCAAAAATATACGTAAATCGACAAAAGTTCGTCGTCGAAATTGCCCCCGTTCCAAGTTATCAAACGCAGACTGTAGTAATGATTATTTTAAACCACTGTGATTGGTCACGTTGATTTAGATGGAGTACTATGGATCCTTTGAAGAATATTTCTTGATGATGTAGGGCGTCCGACTTAAGTATGCTTCCTCCTAATGTCTATATTTTTATTCTGAATAATCGTCGGATTTGAAGAAAACATATCTACTGAGATCGTAGATTACGTTGGTGGGGTGGCTATTTTTAAATAATTATAAAACAGATATAAGATTGGCGACCGATCTTAACGCAGGACTTCAACAGTTCTAGGCGGGTAGGCTAAATGATACTCTGTTAGTCATCGGTGTTAAATAAAGTACGCTTTGCTCCATCAAAGCTGTTGATATCAGAACTGGGATTATCATATATTTTCCTAATAGTCGGCAGAGGAAGCGCAATTGAAGTCACGCATACTTGCATCAATTATACAGAAAATGAATTATGTGACGTGAGTTCTGATTGGGAACCATGTGTTATTTGAGTATAGTTAGAATTTTGAAACGTTACATAGCTCAGTAATTGAATTTAAATTTTAGCTAGAACATTGTGTTTCCGTCAACCGCCAGGGTTCGGTGGCCGCAATGAACGGAAATTGACTTTACGTCTCCAATCTCAGCGTAAACATTTGCATACGAATTAGCATTGTGTTTCTGTGCCGAAACAGAAAGAAACAAGATTAAGATTCCGCAGTAGACAGCATCGAAAATTACGAAATTATGATTTGTCGAACTGTAAATAGTAATCCGCTTCACATCGGCTCAGACCTCAGTAAAATGCTGACACCCAAGTAGATAAATCCGGCACTGATTATTCTGCAGAAAACCACTAAATCTGTCAACTTTTGAAAATACTGCCTAGCCTGCCAGCCATGGTAGTCAAGAATGCCCGAAATTTGTTTGCGCGCAAAAACAGCACTTCAAGTAGCCAACATTCTCGTGTTAATTTTTTGGTTACCTTTGTGAAACGTGTAAATTATTTAGCGGGAAGGTAAAATCACTGCAAGGAAACATCGAGGAACTTCCTTCAGGACGATGCGCCAGCTAGAAGTAAAAGCATCTAAAGCTTCTGACGGTATGAGCATAAGCTAGTTTTTTTAGACCCTGGTGTACGAGTTGTTGCGACTAGTGTTTGCTTTTCCCGACACAGGTACGGCCTTGGTACATACAGGCTTTTATGTTCCTTGACCTAACAAAATGCAATTTAAACAGCTACCGTTGACTTAAACGGCTTTGAAACTACTCTAGGAAAAGTGATATCGAAATCAAGACGACTGACACCACTATGGTTAATGGTGCTATTACATGATCATACATGTAGACAGAAAAACGCTTGGACCCCATGTGAGTCGCCACTTGTTGATTTGCTAATAAGGTTTACTCTCAAAAATATTTGATGGTATTCGTTAATTAATCTGGACCTCACTGATCTATTTGTTACCATGTATCCTTTGATGTAGTTGAACCGATTGAACAAAAAATATCAGCAAATAAGCCGATTTTTCAGTTTGTCACATGTAGTAGATGACGATGAAAATACAGTATGGTGTAACATTGCTGGTCCTGTCGCCTGAACTGTCAGGCATCCGTTAATGACGCTGCTTATAATAGACCTCGTTCTGCTAATAGCCCTTGTTTACGACGGAGCTTATGATTGTGACCTTTGATTCTTTCTCGAGACAAATCTACGCATCGTGATAATTGTACGAGTAGTGTGAGTTATTATTACTACGATTTGAAGAACTGTAAGTCTAATTAATACGTAGTTGTCTATAAAAACAAGCGTTGCGGTGTGCGGCCGACAAGGTTTATGATACGATGCGTCACTCGTTTTTCTCTTAAATAACATCACTAGTTCTTATTTAAGCGTAGAGCAGCGTGTGGCAGATGGAGATACGCTAAACTTCTAAGATACCTTCCCCAGAATAGGTCAACGTTTTTGAGCTGGTTTCTGTGCGTCTGAAGCTGTAGGTTGAAGCTAAGATTTGACGAGATACGTTACCGTTTTGACAAATATTTTAGATTTACTACTTTCAGAAGGATAAGTAGCATTAATTGTCAGAGCAGGAACGAAGGGTGAAAGTCCATGTCCGCTAGTTCCTGAATGTCTGACATGCCTCGTAATTTGCAACACCACCTCATTATCTATTTACATGCCTCTGACACTCTTTGTTTAATTGCAAACATCGTCTCCTCGGTATTTATCTACTTTTCCCATAAATTTCACAGTACCTCATCGATAACGTACTTCTCATTGTTTCACGATATCCCCAAAGCTAACTTGCCTCAAACCAGCCTTTTCTTTCTCTTGCAGTTATACTGCTCGACTGACAGATTTGCGACATATCGTTGTCAGTTCCGATTTATCAGCCTTTTATAGCACTGAACGGCTCCTCTCATACTATTACCTAGTATATATACTCGTATATGTACCCCACTTGGCTCGCCCCCGAAATTGGCTTTACGTCCCAAAGTACTCAGGAAATTTTGTCGGAAGCCAAGAATACTGAAATTAATTTGGTATCAAGCTATCCCTTTGATCTAATAGATGCTTAGCCAGAAGGCGGTGATTAGTTTATTCTTTGGGAGGTATGAGAAAACGCTTTCGCGGAGCGAAATTATAGACCAGCGTCGATTCAACAAGCGATTTGTGTGTGAATCAAATGCAATACTGATTCTTGGGTATTGAATGCTTGGCAACATCGAGCATAACATGTTTATTCAAATGCCTTGGGTACACTTGTAAGGATAAAGAGCAGGAAACATCGAAGGGGACTCCTGGACCGCACTGGGGTCCACACAACGACTCGCAAACAGACGCCTTCACATTCCGATTTCCATCAACGTTGCCAGCACAATTCATTGAGTGGCACGAAACGATACGTTCCCCAAGGACAAATAAGGTTTATGATGAAAAAGAAAAGGAGGAAAGAAACATGTGAAAGACGAAAATTGAAATCCCCTTTAGACGAACTTAATACTTGCCCCGCTTAGAAAGTAGCTATGATGGCCAACACCCACGGGGGTCACTAACTTCGAAACAAAGTTAGCCGGCGAAGCGTTTTCTACTAAAAAGAGTCCTTTTGGAAATTTAGTGAAAACGAGGCAAAAAGCTTACGGGCCAGTCGCATGGGGAAAGCGAAACGATCCTAAGACCAACGGGGGATAGAATGGTTATGATAGCAGAGTCCAGCGGGACGTTGAACGCTACTGAAGATAATTTGATCGAACCAAAGTAGAAAACACTTTACGGAAATACACAAGAGTTGAATAAGCTGGATTGCCAATGAGTGCCGGCATGCTGCATTTGCAAATATTTCTGAACGGATATATATATCTTGTAAATAGCCCAAAAGTCCCTCGACAGTTAAAGAGTTTGCACTTTAAAAAAAGCAGCAGATATTTTAGTTATTGCAAAAAAAGAGCACAACCGACTGTGCAATGAAGACTCTTCAACTATACACAAACTTTTTTCGTATTGTTTACTACCATTTGGGCCACCTGGAGACTTAATACCACTTATTACAAAATATAGTAAAAAATCCATAACTTACATTCCTGCAACAAGTTTACTGTACTATAAACATTCACCAAAAATATTTTACCCATTGTATGCATTTCATTAGAGACTTATATTTTCTCCTTGGCTAATAACACAAATTGTGCTAATGTACCTGCGCGGTTATTGCCCACTAAAACATGGTAGTCCCTAGAAATGAGTATCAAGTAATAGGATCGTCAAACATTTATTACACACACAGCTTTCCATTTGTGAGCAAGGAGCCTTTGATAGAACCTAAAAATATGATTCCGAATGCTTATAGTCTGCCACCATCTAAATACTGTTTGCCGACTCTACTACCCTTTATCCGAGATACGTAAAAGTATCAGGCCACCTCCACGGCTTTGTGTCCAGAAGAGTAACAGTTTGGCAGCCAACTTTCACTTCGTCCAGATAAAATAACGAAATTAATCAGAGGTTCATAGAAAAAAATTAGAGAAATCATTGTTCGTTATAAGCACAGCAGAATTGAACAAATATTATTGTTATTATCATTGGCGAGCGCCACAGTTCGGTAGCAGTACCGTTTGAGCAGCGGTCAATGTATTAATCACACCTGGGCATGTTTTTCGTAGAAATTCCGACCGAGGATCATAGAAAACGTAAACAGGGTTTGGAACTGTTCACGGCTAGGGTTGTAGACAAAGTGGATGCCTCTTCGGCTCCTATAATCCCCATCTACAGGGACCATACAGCACTTGAATTTGTTGCCTCGTTGGATTTTCGCTGATTTTTCTTTCTGTAGCCATGTCTCTACATTTGCCTGCCTTTTGGGGTTTCTGTTTATATTTGACGATCCACAAGCGCGTATCTAACCTGGATGTAACCTTCGAAGTATCCAAGGATTAAATGTGTATTTGCTTTAATGTCTCCACCGTCAGTATGCAATGATATTAGGATTCTTCAGTCTGTCTACAGAGATGCGGCAATTCTACCCTAGCATCCGCAAATGGTATTATCGCATGCCACAATGAAAGAGGATCACTATGCTCGTTGTTTAGGCACCGCAAAGACATATTCATACGTTTTTTGATGGCGTTTAGTGGTAATCTAACGGGGATAAGGAACTAGAATTGAATATAATAATATAGGAATGTGCACGAGATCCCTAATGAATCAGTAAGTTACTTTATTTGAGCTTGCTGTGTATTATGCGATTGCAAACGAATCTTGTGGAGTCTTGTTGAAATTAACCGGTTCACCAACTACTGTCGCTAGCAGGCGAAATTTAGCTCGCAAATACTCCGGTCCTTTAGAAACTAGGAAGAAGACCAGTGAAAATCGATTGAGTTTACTCCAGAAAAAATAATCCAGAAAGATAAACGTTAGTCCTAAAAATCAACGCTCAGCGGTTAAGTTTCTATCTCGTGAAGACCACAGCCGCGCTGAACTCATCAGCGGTTGAAAACATTTGACAACGGGGTCTTAGGCAAAAAAACAACATATGAAAGGGGTAAAACTTCTCAAACAGCGAGATTGGAGTGTTGAAGACCAGCAAGTAAGTAACCAGATGCCGGGACCCAAAAGTTAGAAACACACCGCCGCAACCAAGGAAACTTCTCACGAAGTAGAGTTTGGGCTCCAGGGATTCTGTCTAAAACTAGCGTTTCATGTGTAATGTACTACAGAATTGTAATCCAAATACTGAATATGCGGAAACTGCATGAAAAGTGAGACTCCCGTGAATTCACTCCAGGCTAACGGAAAATGCGTGCAATTTATTTGTCCCGCAACTCGCGGAACTTCATGAAAAAAAACCGCCTAGAGCATACGGTCGTCACAGACTGAAATACGCCCGCCAGTGGGAAAGGGATTAGGCCAGAGAATGTCGACGCCTTGCAGAGAAATTGAATTTGCCGGCAGTGTCTAGTAGGTTTGAACTTGAGGTGTTGGTGATACTTGCGATGAACATCAGGACCATCAGATATTTTGAGATACTCACCGGAAAGGAAACAATGAATGGAGCGCGCTATCTCTAGTTCCTGGAGAGGCTTATGGAATGTTGGCACGGAAATCGACAGCACACAGTCTGGTTGCCCCATGTCAACTCTGGCCCCCATTGCCATGTCTCAATCACTTCTTGGTTCGATAAAAAGAATATGAAACGTTAGCTTCAACCCGCTTATTGTCTCGATCTATGCACGTGTCTATGAGACTTTCCGAGCCGTAAAAGGAACAATTGGTAGGTAAGCATATTGCATTATCAATTTACTTCAAGAAACTAGAGTGGGAACGCAAATATAGAACTGTCTAGAAGTTACTAGAGCAGCGAGACAACTGTATCTTTAACACTTTGAAAGGTTATCATTCTAGCCCAGCTAGTTCAAAAATATAATAATTTCAAAATCCATTGGATTATAACAGCCCACAGTCTGAATGTACAGTGGAACCACTGGAGGATCTACGTCAAGATACAGAGATGCTGAATATTAGGTCCGCTGCACGCAATTCATAAGTGATTAATGGTTAATGAATTAATAATACGTTGGAACTTGTATGCAAGCACGCTATGAGTGGTAAGCGCTGAAAATCTGCTATTGAAAGGTCTAAATCACATAATGTTATTGTGGTCCGTGCATCGTAACGAGAAGTGTATTTCTGAAGCCCCCTTTTGCGTCTACGTAGTGGAGAATTATTGAAATTTAGCTAAAGGTTGCATTAGGCTAGCTACTATATTGATTCGGGTAATTTTTCCTGTAGCTTTTATGGGATCATGCGCTATTGGCAAAGGCTTAAAAACTATCATGCATATTATACACGTCCCTCCGCTATCGTGTGTCGGCGCCAGCTGGTGCTGAGTTTCGGCCAACAATGACTGAACGGTCGACACGCATCATCACTTGTTATTTTTATCTTTCGGCACAAATAATTCGAAAATAACCGTATTGCTTTAAAAAGCTTACTTCAGTAAAAGATAGGGGCAACAGTTACGCTTACGACGGTAAATGAGCTATGACACACCTAAAGCTTTTAGTAGCCATATATAGCTTCGTTGTCATACAGTTTGCTAAGTATCGCATATGCAGAATACGAACTTACTGAGCTAATGCTGCGCCTAAGCGTATAGGCTAACCATACGAACAAGCACGAACGAAACTTGAAAAGAACTACAAAAACTTTGTTTTGCACTTCAAAGATACTCTAGTTCTTTATTGTTTCCTTTATAGTGGGATTTGCCAAATATTTCTTCCATCTGTGCTTGTCTAGCAGAAACGATCTACAGGTGAATTTAAATTGTGTGTTAGATACATTCTATTTTTTCTTATAGAAAGATGGATCTTTTCAAAACAAAAATCTATGTTTAATCGTGGCCAACGCAGCGCCAAGCTATCTTTTACTTAAGCTATTTAAAGAATGAGCCCAAACAGTATGTTGGATTGAGATTTTTTATACAAATATATAGTTAGTGAGCTATGGTTAAGTCGTAAAACCTATGAACCCACGCAAATTTCCGTTTCTGTTTGCTTTAGACGTGTTGACAGTGAAACGGGCGGGTCGCTATCTGCGGGAACCCTGTTATATTTGAAGCATTTGTCTGTGCAATTTTCTTGATGTTCTACCCACTCTATCGCTGTTAAGATGCTTGGCTGTAAACGAGGTGAGTCAGATTCTAATGCACTGCCCTATAAGGCAATTCCAGACGTATACTATAAGCTGTGAACCACCCATTTCGTTGAAAGGTCCAGCTGAGATAGACCAATGCTGGCCTAACAGCAAAGGGGCGGCCAGCTTCAAAGAAACGCGCTAACATACACACCCACCTCATCAGATCAGACAACTTCTCCGTAAGCTATTATTGAGCTCTAAGCCCTGACCTCGTAATTCTACGGCTCCCAATCGAACTTGCTACCCACCGGTGCTAACTTACACCGCTTTCGATAGCAGCCGCAACTGCCTGAGCCTTTTGGGCAGTGCACCACGGGAAGGATGTCTAGGATCGGCTGCTCGCAAGGGCAACATGCTCTATCGGGTCCGAGGAATCGCCGTAAGCTAACACGAATTGTGCCTCAAAAGGTTCGACGTCAAGTAAATTTCCTCTACGTTTCCTAAGGCGCCCCAACCGATTCTTTCAGCTTTTTCCATAATTTTGCCCAACTTGGATCGCTTTCTGGCACCATTAAAGCATTTTGTTCAGCTTGAATCGAATGTGCGCCGATCAGTAGTAAGGAACAAGATCTGAGTGCAAAAGAATTTGTATGTAGGACTACCACACGATCGTCTTCGATTCAGCTAAAGGAAATAGGCAAAATTGTACTGTGCACTGCCGGTCGCAGATTCAATGCAATACTTTGAATTTCTATTTTATTGTTCTTTAGGCAGTTCAGAATACGAGTGTAAGCTATGCGCTTCCGCTAGAACACTACTGGTGCCTGTGGGCCGAATTAAACGCAGCTGCCATTGTGGCTCTTTGACTATGGAAGTAGTACGTTTACGGTAGCTTGAAGGCATAAATCTTTTGAATAAGAAGAAGACAAGGGAAACGGGCTTGTAGATAAACGAGCCGTGTACTGCACAGTATTGCAGACCTAGTTGAAGGATACGATCGCAGGATATGTAGGGCTTCGTCGGCACCAACGCTGGCCAGAGGATTTAACCGTCTGTGTTTGCAGCTCTGCCCAAGTGTACACATCGGTCTGGATGATGCCGTTTCAAACACACCTCATTAAGCCCGAAAACAGCCTGGGATTTGAACGCATTCGAGGAAGTGAACATAACGCCAGAGTGCGGGCTTCGAGAGGACCCACAAAAAAACAGTGTCGATTTGTGCACAGGAGCAGGTTGTAAAAATAGGCGGGATGGCAAGTATTTAGGAGACTTACGGGCAAGATGAGATCCAGTCACTGTTTTACGCACAAAAGATCCGCTAGATAGTTTCTGTACTTTTGTCTTTTTTAATTGAAAACGTTGCAAAGTTGGGCACGTGCCTTTTCGCAAGGTTCAGAAGAATGGGCTCCAACAATTTTGTTGGAATAACGTAACCGAAACAGAAAAGCTTAAAAAAATGTTTTGGTGCAATTTTTGAACACAATTATTAAAACTATACAGGTAAGTATGTGAAAAAAACTATTAGGATAGTGAACGACCTAAAAACAAAATACCTTGCACCGTAGAGGCGCTATGTGCTTGGTGGCATACAATGATTTTTGAAAATCGGCTAATTGTAATTGAAGTATAAACGATTTACTATGTTATTATCATTACTGTAGTCTGGTAACGCTTATCGTTATTAATAATGGTAGGATTCCAGTTTGCACCCTAACGCTGAAAGTATTGGAATCAGTGTTAAAGTTCCGATCTGAAAGCGAAATCGAACGCCATATATATAAAAATGATCAATATATATGTATATCTGTTATCCAGGTTGTCAATATCACACGCGCGCCTTGTCGTTTACAGAGGATATTTGCAAGGACTTACATAGGTGAGAATTTTCTAAGAGCTAGATGCAGTTTTTTTCATGCTCGATTTAAAGCAAATCCTATCTTAAGCCGACATGAGCAGAAGAAACAGCTAATTAAGTTAACTGGTCAAAACGTTAAAGGTTTTCGAGGAAGTATATTGTATATATATATATATATATATATATTAGAATATTAGCTGGTGCATTGAGTGCTGTAAAGCTACCTTCATTTTTATACAACCCGTTATCGATGTTTCGCCAAGCGGGGTAAGAGACAGTGATTTACTATTAAATCGCATATATCCTTAGAGATCTAAACGTGGCAAAAATAATTCCTGCCCTTTAGCGTCGTGTAAGAATAACGCTGAGCTAAGATGAAAAGGAATTATATTTGTGTAGTAGTACGTGTAAGTAGATCCATAATGTAAAAGGGGCTTCTTTGGAATATGTGGTGCTTTGAATAAAAGCTGACATGAGTTAAATTAAAGTTTCAACTTAAAATTAGATTTTCAGCATTAGGTAGCCTTGTTTTTTAATGGGTAGAATACTTTCAGCCCAACTTGCCATACCACCCCATTATATCAAGCAGTACCAAGATAGCATGAATACTCTGTCCCCTTAATAGTGCAGTGGCAATTGGTTTGCCTATCAAACTTGACAACATGTAGAAGTCTAAAGTCAAATCTTCGGGTGAAGACACACTTCGTTTAGATCAGCGCCAAGGAACTTAAATACTGGACGTAAAAGTTGAAACACTCAGTTGCGCGTAACCACACTGTCTTTGAAAATATGTTTTCGTTGCACGAGTTCGTCTTGTATAGCACAGTTCGCAACAGGTTTGTGCTTCATAATAACTATAGATATAGCTTGGTATAGATTTCACCTGGAATAATGAAAAGCTTCATTCCCAATAAGCGCAACACGCCACAGCTCGTGCCTAATAGCAAAAATGTACCCTATAACGCCGTTTCTATCAAGGGTTAGATCAGAGCTTCGTAACATGCCGTATGGAAACCGAAATGGAAACCGTATTTGTACCGCAATTATTACGCTTCTTTTGCGCGTTCTCTAGTAAACTTTCTGTCGCAAGAGCATAGAATTACGGTCTGTTCATAAGCAGTTTTCGTTTTGACCGACTGCGATCAAATATCGAAATGGAAATACATACTTATTTCAGGTAGGTTCAAGTTATATAGAAAAAAAAAGGCCTGCTGGAAATTGCAATAATTTGACCGATATATTGAATGCGGCGTGGTTCAAAGCTCACTAGTCAGCCTATCTATCGAGCCTTTCAATTATCATGGCTGTGATATGTGTAGAAATGCTGTTTAGTGGATACAGGCTACCGTGACATTTGTCGTCAGCAAGAAAAGTTGGTAAATTTTTGGCCCAAACAAGAATATGGGTGTTCACGAAGAAACCCGCTCGGTTCTGAAGTGATATTAGAGAAACTAAACCTTAAAACAGCGAATATTTTTACGGAACAGAAAATAATGTTTATTTTTGTTAATTAATGACTCACTAACTGTATAGATTGCTCTATCTACTACAACCGATATCGGCAGGTGAATGATGGAGGGATAGCTTAATATTAGCGTTAAGACGACACCTAGAGAGCCTAACGGGGTTTTCCAAAGCTCACTGTATCAAAAGACTACTTCTGCATTAAACTCTAGCCCCAGGAACTACACCTATCCTCCGGCAAAAAAGTACATTCAGTGATCCAGTTATTGTGGCTTGAGCTGATCTTGATACTCATATCAACAGTTCTGATAACACAGAAATTAATAATTGTATTTTTGCATTAACATGCAGATTATAATAAAAATAGTTGTATATGCGCATGATTTCACGGCTGTGTCAGGAAAAAACACATCGAACCGTCTTACACAGAACTGGATCGGTAGGTTAAACAGAGATGTACCTTTTAGCAAATACATAGCTAAGTATATGAAACCTTCTTAATGCGTATTTTTGCCTTTATCATTGTTTCCGTCTTGTTGTTCGGAGAGGAACTCAGAACGCGACTTCACTTGTTGGTTCTGAGAAGGAGGAGCAATCTTAGACATATCAAAAGCCCTATAAAAAAAACGGTTATCTCTATACAACAAGGGTCGCACCAACTTACAGGAACCGCAATAAATGGAAGACTAAAATGGGGTGGAGTAAGACGTGGGGTACCGTTCAGCCATTCACAATTAAGGCTATTGAGCCTCCCCTCCCCTCCCCTCCCCGCCCCACATCGATAAGGTCGACGCAGACAATATTCTGCTTGGCTATATTTCATTGTACTATTGTAGCTGCTGCCTTAACTACTGCATTCTTCTGCACCAATCGTTATCCAAACGATCAAACCCTTACGGGAGCATTAACTTGATTACCCGTCGCTCGGAACTGTCAGCCTCAAGACTATGCAGGCATTTCGGCGGCTTCCTCGAATGTTTGCTAATGATCTTGCTTAATCTCAAAAGGACACGACCCTCCAATGTCCCTAACGCCGCCTGATCATGCAATAAAATACGCCTTCTAACAATCTACACAATGTAACATGTAGGCAAAGAGCTTAGCTGCTAACATCACTTAGCCGTTCTACTCTGTTTCGAAAAATGCTAGTCATGACGTCAGATACTCTTGCTCGTATTTTGTAAAACTAACGGACATCGTTAATGGCTGGCAAACCTTCAGATCTCAGTTGTGACGTGATACGGACAGAGAATTCGCGTAGACTTGTACTGTTATTAACCCTGTTGAAAAAGGACGAAAAATAGATAGACGGATAATAACTGATTTCCCACTATGTGATAACTACCCACAACGTGTTGAAACATCTCATTTTCTGTATACCGTAGGCTCTAACCTGGTTAATTTATTGGCCTGTGCTAGACAGTGTATCAAGCTACAATCATGGTATGTTTTAATGATAGGATTATTTTTGGGTCAGTTTCGCCAGGAATGTCCTTAACCCAACACTACAATGTTAGCTGTGGGTCATGTACCACAAACAGATAATTGGTGCAAAACAATTGCTGGCTTCAGCGTGATCTAATGATAAGATACTCCTTCTCTACGTGTGTCTCGTTAAAACCTCGCTTAGCGCAGCGAGAGGAAAATGATAACGTGGAATCAAAACTGAACATGCTTGAATATTAACCTTTTGTCGGTTTCGTTTGTTGACTCACCACAATCAAAGATCTCTATTCATTTGGAAATATGCCGATCCTCTTTCTGATACCTTGACACGACATTTGCAAACAAAAAAAAACCGTTTTAGTCAGCAAAACAGAAAACACTGTCGACGTCTGCGCTGGGCCTCATCAAGGTGAAGGTCCATCCAGAGGAAAAGCAACAGCCGCCAGAGTGCGTTTCGCTGGGCTAGTCAACATGGCAAATATATTTTTTTTTTCGAAACATTGCCGTCACAGAAGACTGTCGGCCATCTGCGGAAATTCAGCTCTAGAATCTCTTGACACGAAGCACAGCACGATGCGAGATTACTTATGAGGACGACCGTGTCGCAAGGCTGTGTGCACAGATGTCCTCCATTGGCAATACCGAAGTTGCTCAATGTTAAGGCTACTTTGACTAATCAACATTGTAAACGAACAATAAAACGCTCGTGAAATGACTAATTAACAGTGTTTGTATGAGGCGGAAGCGACGAACGCAAACCACGCCAGTACAAAATTTATATACACTGCACTCCTGAATGTCAGCTTTAGGCTTTTGGCACAACGTACGCCTAAGATTTAGCTTCGGAAGGGTTTCACCATTGATATGAATGGCGGTCAGCTTTATTGACGCTATGCAACGGTGCACCGTCGGCATAGTAAAGAGCTCAATGAGATTTTAGACCGGGATTGTCTTAAACAATGTTTTGACGCACCGGTCATTTCGGATGTCAATACTGAGATAGAGTTAGGTAGGTAAGGGGTTCATGTCTCTATTCCCATTCTCAAAGCTTGAATATATGCAGATCAAAGTAGCACATTGCCTTCTGTGCCATTAGCAACCGCCACCAATCAATCAATGCCACCAATGACGCAAACGAAAATCACCATTTATACAGAAAACTAGTCAAGGATTTTTTCTATTAACTAAGGATATTAACTAAGGAGGATGACCGATCACTGAAGACTTTTGGTTTTGGATGAACATCCAAATATTTTGTGTTCATTTTACATGGGCTAGAATTTGACTCATGCATTATATACAGACCCAAATATGAACCTGTTAAAGACATAATCGACCAATCGCTTCCATAAATACGTAATTTTCTATTCGAACTGGATTTGTTGCTGCGTAACTTTAAAAAATATTGAGACTTGATGAAAGCCTGCCAAATACGATGGGACGGCCTTGTCGCCCGAAAGGCCTATGATTAGGCAGCTTTCAGAGGCGCTCGATAGATCGATATCGGTAACGTTCCAAGCATATGATAGGCAACTATTGTGTTGCAATGCGCAAAAATGCGTATCCTGAAAAAAGGCCTAGCAGGCTGAATGCAAAATCCTATTCTAGCAAAACAGCAAGTCTGCACAGATATTCATCATCACGTATATCAGAACTAAAATGTGATGTGTTCCAAAGTATAATAAACAATTATTATATTCGTAAGAACGGGTTGTTAGTAAACATTTCTTATCGAAATATCTCATTCCGCTCTTGCTCTTAAAAGCAGTTTCTTAATGTAGCTCAAGTAGCATTTGTTGTAGACCATCGTCTAAAATGATGTGATGCAATTTAAATTGAGTTAAAAACCCCCTTTGTTTACACTAGCGAGGCTGTACGCGTATCGCTAGAAAAATATCTGTGTTTTATTCAAAACAAATTTGCTATATCTTCAGATATAACATACAATATCTAAATAAGGACCATGTGTGGACCAAATTTAGTTTCTACCTTTTTTAATCCGATCTTTACGTTTTTAAGAGTGATTTCACACGCAAAGGTATAATATAGTAGCTTGGATAAAAGAAAAAAGAAAAAGGAAATTAAACAGTTCCATCAGCTGCTAGCCGAAGGGCTGTACTGAAATGATTTGATCAATAGAACATACGCTTTCAAATCATCAGCTTGTTCAGAGGGCTTGACATCAGGCGGAACGTAGTTCCCTATACCAAACCTAAAAATTGCATACAATAATGGAGACGTACGACTGCCCTGGGAACATAGGAAAAGGCAGAAGAAAATTGTTTAATATCGTTCCCAGTCTTAACTAAAAACCACAGATCAGTTAGGTAAGCATCGGAACTATTTCATCGTACGATCGTGGGTACCTAGAGTTCATAGCAGCAGGTTGTTATTGATTGTAAAACACTTCGTAAATACGATCACTTCGTTCTTCGGAACTGATCCAAGTTCGTGATCGAACTTGGATCAGTTCCGAGAATTTTATAATTATTAAGTAATAGCAACCTATGGACAATAAATCCGTCCTGAGCATATTTGAATAGAAATTTTGGAATCGTGTAGGATCAGGATCTTTGTCGAAATACACACTATGATAGAGAATCTTCACATATAACATACAATACTCAATTAAGGACCATGCGAAAATTTTTTTTTATTTTTTACTGAACATTACTGAACTTACATTTTACTGAACGTACCTACGATCCTAGATCAACAAGCCTTTTGGTCAAGACTATTGGTTATAATACGTTTACTGGAAAGGAACGAGTACTAATCTCCGTCAAAAACCGTAACCTGAAAAGTTTACTTGAAATTGACAAATATCCTATAGGAGACAGGCTGTGTTTTACCGATAGTAAAATTATACTTGGGCTTGATTCTGGTTGGTCCGGTACATATCGTCGTTGCAAACAATTTCATAGCCGTATTTGGAATATAATCGTTTTGTGTAAAAACAGAGTGGTTACGTAATTCCCTCGCTGAAGGTGGACTCAACGGCACTAAAGTTGACTATGTTCAAGTTGGAATGAGCCGAAAACAGGAAGCGATTTGTATGTTATCGACTGTGTATCGTGTAACGAGTAAATGATAAGCGAACCTTCCAAATAGATTTAATAAGTATTTTTTTTAGGTTTGCTGGGCTGGTCACTTTTACATGGCTAAGTAACGAGGGCGAGCAATCAGAAGACGAGGCGATAATATTCCCTCTAATTTCACGCAAACCTCAAGCAGCAGTGGAAGCAAGCTGATTATATCAAAATTAAACAGCGCTGGAGAAACGTCACCCCTTATTCCAAAGAAAAACCGGTGTATTACGAAAACATCTGCACAGTGTTTTTACTTTGTTGTAGTTGACTATACACATTGAGGTATCTAGCTCGAATTACTAAAATAGGATGTCAAAAATAACAACATTATGATCCGCTTATACAGGGCCCAAATTATTTGTTATACTTTTAATCGCTTCGGGAACAGTAGCAGAAATCGAGAATGAAGCCATCCATAGCTGGAATAAGTGGATTGGGGTAGGCTCAGTTGATGATAAACAAAAAGGTTGTCTTTTTTTTTGTAACTCAACAAACGCAGCAGTTGGCTATCTAATCTGGCAAAGAATGAACACAAAAATCACCAATTTATTAGAAGCTCTATCGCCATAGCCGCGAAGGGCGAAACGGAGATCGTGAGTTAATTTTAGTGTTTAGGCTGATCGCTTACGGTTACTGATTTTTTTTTTATTTAGCATTCTCAACATAGTTTCCTCTACGTTGGTAAACCCCATTTTTTAGGTATGGTGTCAGGAGCTTGCTTCCACTAAGGGTCTAACCGGGTGGATCTTGTTAAACTTCACTGAGATTTCTTCAACGAAGCTATGAAGCATACGAGCAGCTTAATTACAATAACAATGGTATCATTAACTGCTTGATTTTCTTACGTTTCTCTAATACCCTATCTCTCAGTAACAACTTCCGGTAATCATTTTCGTTACCGCTGAGATTTGAACTAGCGTGCCCATATGCGCCCACACCACGCCACATACTATAACGATTTGTTACCCTAACAACATACAGTTGCTGTTCAACCAGTATATA
>NW_019211454.1:42339387-42450645 GCF_002443255.2 Varroa destructor | reverse complement strand
TATATATATATATAATCTAATGCTATGTTATCTGTGAACCAACTGGTCAAGATTCGAAACTGCCCATCAGAGCCATTGTGTTTTACTAATGGTAAACGGTACGTGAGGTAAAGGCGAATGATTGCTTCAACAGTAGAGGCGCATTTTGTATGTCATGGCGCAAACAAATAGATCTGCTGTGGCCCAGGTCTGATATTTCTTGAAAAGGTCTTTAGTTAAAAAAAAAAGTATACAAAGACGTATATAAAAAAAAAGTTGAAAAGGTATTACACGTAGATATTATAGTTCATGATGCCTAATAGAGTTCTAAATAAAACTTGACAAAAGAGTATCATCTACTCATTAATTGATGTGTCACACGAGTCTGTGGTATGAGAGATAATCTGTTCACATACTGATGCCCAGTCGAACAGCAGATTTGTTTGGAACAGCCGAAGCACCAAATGTCGATGGTGCACCGAGAACTCTATCCCTCGGTCCCTGATATTTAGACAGAACTTGTTCTATAAATAGACCATCGAAGTATGGTATGTCAACAGTCAAAAAGCAGGTATCCTGGAATTTAAAAACCTAGAAAGGTGCATATTTATCGTTGGCGAACAGAGAGAACAACAAGTAGGCGTCGTGCTGATCATGGAAGCACCATATGGAAAGGGCCGGAGTCAGTGTTCTATTTGTGACATTTCACGCATCCATTGCAGAATAGTTTGGAGTGATAAATGATGCGCTATTTCTTCTTATCAGGCACTGATAGGGGTAAGATGAGCGCGACTGACATCTATGCCTATTATGGGATTTCTATTCACATGTTTTATATCATCGATTTTTTTGCCCTTGAGTGAGTCTGATGGCTTTTATTATGTTTGTTAACAATAGCTGCCGGATCCAATAAACCCAATATTTCTGACAGAGGGAAGTGGTTGATGTTTTGTTAGTGTTAATCAGAGATTCAGACTGGTTCGAGCCACGAAATTCGAATATTTGTCTTACCGGTTCATCAGCGGAAAGCATGGTTTTTCTGACTGCGCTAACTGCAATCCTGAGTTCGATGTGTTAGCCTTCGGATTAGATAAGCCAAATGCGTTATGCGCCTTAGAAGAATTACAGAAGATCTATTTCGGCCTTTGAGATTACAATTAAGATAACGAAACATTTTATGCGAAAGCTTGGAATATCTTTTAGAACGTAATTCAGGTGACGTGTAGGACTATAACCGAATTGCCAGCGCCTGCTCACATCAATAGCAGCATTTGGTATATTTTTACACATTACTCTTCCGGTGCATGCATACTATTTCGTATTTTTCAAATTAAATAATTGGCTTACTATATGTGTTAAGCCTTTCAGAGGGTTCTTTTTCGTTAAGAGAGAAAAGGCCATCACATCAATTTCCTAATTATAATAATAATTAGTGTTTATTGAGGGACGGAAAGATCGATATATTAAAAAAGCAATATCAGAGCACATTCTCACTGGGCCCAAGAGATCCTATCCGACAATGGTGAGATCACGTCAATACGCATTACCTACAATAATGTAAAGCTGCATTGATAATTATAAATTAAAAAAAAAAAAAAAAAAAGATTCGTTGGGGTCTAATGAAGAGAGAACGCAGGAAGAAAAGCCCGGTTTTGCTTTATCAAAAAAAAGTACGTATATATATGTATATGTACTGCATATGTGAATTTTCGTCCTTTTCTTTGTCGACTCATCTCCATAAAGGAATAGGGCATTGCTCAAGGCGCGACTGCATTTAAATATACAGCACTAATATATGTTTCAAGTTGTGATGAGTATTGTACTGACTTGTCATACTAGGCACACATGGAGTATGTCTTTATATTATATAGTCTACTAAAACGTAAAGATAATAAATTTAGGTAGAAAAAAGAGAAAAATGATTGATGCAAGGGTAAATTTTAAAGGAATACAATATTTAACTTAAAAAAAACACAAACAGAACATAGCAAACAGTTGCCGCGCTTGGTAAGATACGCGCTTCACCGGTGAGCACCGTATTTAGGTGTACCCGAAGCATCGGAAGTTCTTGGGAAAGCCGAGAAATCCAAGGCTCTTCCTTATATCTAAACAAAAAACGTTATAAGTACAGCGCATTAAAAGTTTGACCGTGGAACATTTCTACGATTTTACCATTGAATCTGCGGAAGGTAGGTCACTTGGTGAGTACTTGCGATAGTAGCAACCCCCTGCTTAGAAGTAAAACTAAGAATCACACCCTAGGGAAAGTAAGTTTAACGTTTGAAGGACCGAACTACGTCGCATAAAAAGCCACTTTAGGCTATATCCTAATTCAAGATTTAGTACGAGCTTCTTATTTTGAATAGAGTGCCGACTAGATGTGGTGCACCGCTAACGCTAATGACTCGCATTTAAACCTAGGTTGCTCTTTTAATAATTCACCAACGGTCGCTAAGCTGTACGTTCAGGAAGAGCTCACAGGAAAAATCATTCCTATAGAGTGTCGGCTTTCTGTAATGTGATTGCCAGTCGATTAATTCCGTTTCATTATCTGTGTGTTCGTTGAAACTTTCTTTGAAAAAGCTACGGTTTTCACGATTAAGTAGACATAACCTTTAAGGTAATATACTGAATTGAGCCGTCAGTTGTATAAGCTTTCGTGAAAAAAAAACTTATTTTACTAAAATATCAAATATTTCTACAGGATTTAAACTGCACACAGCTCAACCCTGCAAGCGTACATTCTATCCAATAGGCATGTCGGGCAAGGTAGGTTTATATGCCTCTGAAGAACCCTATGTGGGCTTGTCAAGTCTCAGATGATTTTTTATGATACAACCAACTTCATTTCAAACGCAATAGCGTCTTCCGAGCGAGTGGATAACTTAGTAAAGTTGCATGGTAAATGAAGATCTTCCTGTTGGAAACCTTTGTAGCCGACCAGTGAAGAAGTCATACTCTGTAGTTCTGAAAGGATTCTAATCTCACCTGATCCACTCGTTTAGGACGAACTGTGGCCATTCCTTCGCTTTGCATCGTTTTCTCTTGAGAACAGTATGAGAAGCTATTACAGTTGGGACACTTCAAGTAGGCAAAAACTTCTTTGTGCTACTATAGACGAAGTAAAGTCCTTAAGGGATTATGGGATTTGATAGTTATGACGTTTCAATGGTCCGAAGAGAATTTTATACAATCGAAAATTGTTAAAAAGGCAAAAGTGCACTTTGTGATGGAGTCGGACGAAAACAGAATATCATTTCCTGGTATAACTAACACATGTAGTAAAAGATAATTTACGAGCCTTACTTTTCAAATATGAGGTGATTTTGCGGGTCCAGGTACTAGCAGTGACAATAAAATTGTTGCTTCACCCAACCAATATCCTTTAGGACATTTTTAAGGAACCTACATGCCGAGCGAAACTTTTATATGTAGCACATATGATTTTGGGTAATCTCGTCTTCATGCAACGTCCCTTTATAATTTGTTTCGTTTGCATATATTGCAAATTAGATAGAATTAACAATCTAAGATAGATCATTGGGCTTTGTAAACCATTATACCTTTTGAGAATTTTCTCTGTACTTTATACACGAATATAACCGTATTCTAAGGCTAATCTGTATTTCAAACAAATGGTTATATTAGGTTTTTTTTTTAAACAAAGACAAGGTTCCTCTCCTCAAATTATTCCCTGTACATATTCTATATTTCTTTTTGAAATTTGCGCTTTATAGTCTTTGGACACTTACGTAGGACTTCCCTCGCTTGTTGTATCGTGAATGTATTCGAGCGATATGGCGAACTGCTTTTTACCTATGCAGTAAAAACTACCTTTTCCTTCATATGCACGCATGCTGTTGTAATAATAGAGATTGTCTAGTGTTTTTCTTCAAATAGTCGCTGTCGGATGATCCGGAGATGCTTCGTTTTGGGTACATAGTACTTCATTCTGCCAAGTATCGTTAGTATCGTTCTCGCCCACCGCTGCCCTAAATTGTGTTTTCCTAATAAGCACGGTTATCTCATTGTCCTGGATTTGGAACCAGATGAGGAACGAACCACCGAAAGGCCGTACCAACATTGCTTGAGGATTTTGACGTTTGTGGCTGTAAAATATCAAGTAAAGTATGGATGCAGCTATGGGTTTCCAAAAGAACTGCGCGCTTCAGAAAAGCTGTTGTGCTTTCTTAAATGTACTTTATCGCGAAGTCTTTTTTTCATTAAGATGAATAGCGTAATCTGAGCAGTTTTCCTTGATTGACATAGCGAACGTTTTGTTATCATCGTTATCCGTCGTGTTAAGAGTTGAATAAATACTCCTATCGTGTCTAGGCTGATATTTTTACATGTCCGCGTTCTGGCTACTGCTTTTTCCATCTCGTAATTACTCAAGCCGTGACTCCATCAATCCATCAACATGCTTAGTTACGCGCGTCCAGCGTGCATATCAGTCAATTTGTTATCGATAACCTCTGTGAAGCTGGTCTCAATGGAGCCTAAGACAATGACGCCCATTACCAGGCAGTGCCGTTAATCAACGTCAGCCCTCTTAGAGAAGTGAATGCGCAAAAGGGGAACGTCCGATAATATGCTTTTTGTATCATTTTCAAGTAAGAAGGATAGCTCTTAATACATCAATAAATCTTAGGGCAGACCTTTAGATGACATTATATATAAAACATAACAGTAAACATTGTGGCTTTTTTCTAATATTAGCTATTGATTTAACCTCTTAATCGTGTTCGCACACAAAATTCGAATCCAGTTTACTCTGCGAGCTTAAATCGTTGAAAGATGTGAATAGAAGCGATTTACGAAACGGTGCCGGAGCTGGGAAAGACGATGACGGATGGTTATCCACGCCGTTATTGTAGTAAGGACTGTCCTAGGACAGCGAATAGCCCACCCCTTAATTAATCGTCGGTTGTAAAACCCCGCGTGGCGCTGTGCTTAGGTATAGGAAGCAGGACAATTACGTACTTTTAACGTCGATTTCCCTATTTTCTCAATAAATAGTCCTGTAGTTTTTAACCCGACATCGAAATTTCTAAGCCAACAGCAACTAATTCAAGCGTCCCGTATCAAATTATATGTATGTTCTATTAAGAAAGTCACGGCTTAGCCAAAGGTAATCATGCTTTCTTCATGGGTTTAGAAGCCAAAGTGGTTGTACAGATAACCACTTTTAATCGAAAGCGTAATGTCTAGATAATGGTATGACAACGGTTGCGTATCGTACGCGATAGAAATAGATATCTATTATCCCTCAAAGGAGTTTCATGGGGATAGTATACATTGTAAGTTCTTCCCATACAATTTTTACCGTTTGTTGCCATTCTAAGGGTACGTATTTGTAGAAAAAAATATGTGCTTATTTTTTCTGTGAAGGGAACATTGTTCTGCTTCAGCTTTCGCAGCAGTTGAAGTTCCTAGCAAAACAGCGTCTTACCATCTCAATCAATTCATTTTTTGACTTTACAAAATTCGCTGGTATGTACCTACCTCAACGATTTGCGATGATCTCTACCCAGCTTTTTCAACGTGAAGTTCCTATCGGTACCCGAGAAGCTCAATCATGGTTATAGTTAATATAATTTGTTAACTATTTAATGCAATTAATGAACGAACTGCACGAAACTATCGTTTGTACTCCGCTCAGTTCTTCATTGATCTGTCCTAAATGTTAGTGTGTCTGGAGTTTATAACATTGGTTTAGAATTCATAAACGGTTGGGAACACTCTTACAGCATAAATTTTCTATACGAATCTAGAATTAATTATAATTTTATTAGCATCGTACCAGATGATGATAATGATTTAGGTAACGTTTAACATCCATCAACCTATACGAAATACCGGCAAAGCCGGCGTTTATCAAAGAACATGCATTGTTGCAAACTTCAAGTAATCACTTAGAAATAAAGAGAGTTAAGCAATGTCGTATGTGTGTGCTCTAGGTGTGCCTGCGCAAAAAAGTTCCCGCCAAAAAAAGATTTATCGGTGAGGCTAGGTTTTTCGTGCTTATTTATTTTGCAAGACACTTTCAATATAGAAACATTTGAACATTCCCGTTGAAAATCAATGTACGAATAAATCTTTCGTTCGTGAAATGTTCTAGTAAAACGATGTTTGCACAGTAACGCGGCTGGGAACTGGATTTTGGTTCATAACAAATTTATAAATCAGGGTGTTAAAAAGATTCTCCTTCCTCTTCTTCTCGCATCGTAAAAACTTCTCATATCGCAATAAGTTTTCTTACTCAAAGAGACTCTAACCCTAAGGTACACCGATATGTAAGCATTCCGGCAGCCTTCTCATAGGACAACACACACTACTGTCCTACAGCTACCGAATATTTTGATGATATAATTAGTTTTACTTGCTAGGCCCATATTAATGAAAAAATGAAGGTATACGCAAGCAAAATTTTTAGTTTTAAAGTACTAACAGCAAAATGCTGTTTACCACACCTTTCATACGTACATATCAGTCGTACTCACACGAACTATTATATAACACTATATTGTATTATATTTGTATTAAACTTGAGTAAACGTTCACGTTTACTTTATCTTAATCGAGAAGTTTTCTTAATTAATTTTGGATTGCGCCTTCCTTGTTTTTGATTTCGTTGATCAAGAATATCGAAACCCTCAAGGCATTTCGAAAACGTAGTTGCTCTCGATGACGCTCATTAGGGCTGTCCCGCACTGTTTAACTATGGATAAAAATTGGCTAAACATAAATGTACATTTGCCTATCGACTGACTATCAGTTAGCATAGCGTCTGCGGCCACTGAGGCAACTGAGGCCCCACTAATCACGATCCAAATGATGGCCGTGCTGCTTTTTCAAAATGGCTACCAATGAAGCGAGAATTTGTGCGAAAAATTCGTGGAAGAATTATTGATACACTTGATGAGCAAACCAATCGATGCAGTGAGGGAAATCCTGGGCCACCTTGAAGATTTTTTCAAGCCTCAGCTTCCTAAATGGACGACCTTCAGTAGCATGCAACACCCTACCCGAAGTTACGAAACCATCTACTTACAGCAGAATAGATATATAAAGTTACACAACATGCCCGTGAAGCTGTTTTAGTCCATGAAAACAGCACAACTCTGTCATGGCATAGCCCAAATGATCTCTATTGCCAATTTCAAGAGCGAACAAACCTGTAGCTTGCCCTCTAGTTACATGGCTTGGGTAATGCGAGTTACTTCCCCCAGCAATAATACTTATGAAGAGGCGATTATTCTCAGGTGTAGATAGGGTAAACAAGAACTTTTTCGAGGCTTAGGCCGTTTCAGGGGGCTCAAACCATATACGATGCACTGCATTAATCAACACTTCGATTAGAGTGTCGCGACTTACAAGCCCTGTAGTCAGCTCCTAATCTCGCTTTCGGAATCTAATTTTTCAACTGCAATCTTATGTGAGCACTGAACTATTAATTTATAGTAATAATAATAACTGTAATAGTTTGTCTAACCTCACTTAACGCGTAGCAACAGACCTCCCTTTCAGTCTTGACTCATACTTAATCTTATTAAGTTAACAAGTGCATATGCAATTCCCGATTTTAGGCAAAAAAAACTCGAAAAATTGAAACCTGCATGATGACGTCATCATCCGAAACGAACTTCAGTCTTCTCTGCATAGACGTTCTCGCACAGATATTGGCATTTTCCCGTTCAGCTGGCTATATACTTACAAGAGTATGTGCGATGCCCTAACGACGACAGGAGCGACACGCCAATCTTATCGAGCGCGATAACAAAGGGCTCGACCCTTGGGGGGGGGTCAGGGCACGACCATACTTGTGAAGAGACTTCCTCGAAACACGGACGATGAAGCCATTAATGCCACTTATATCGTTACTCTATCTTGCACGTCTTTCGCCCTAATCGCAGTAATCGAACTTGTCCGCTAGTTCGCTAAAATTGATGCTGATACCATAGCGTCATCTGATTTACGTTCTTTCCCGATTGAAACGGCAACCTAATAGGCGAGGCAGGCCATTTCCCAATAGAAGCTGCACACATAGAAGCTGGTATCAGTTGTCTACGTGCGATCTTTCACCGTGTCAGATACCCATCGCACATGGGTTCGCGATACGTAGCCAATTGCTTGACATGAGCAAGTCGTAGTATTGGGCACTTGCAGCATTGTTCCCAAGGAAACTTGCTTCCTGTATGCTACTGCACCCACGACGCACGTACTCAAACATCTGTCGACTTTCGTGGTGATTTCTTTTCGCAAATCTCACTTACTCTGTATATGCTAAAAGAATCGTGCATGTAGCTGAAAGATGAAGATCCATTAATACGAGAAGTAGCGATTGGTTGCATATCGATGGAGTGAGCACGCTCAAATGCACACTAGGGGAATTGTTTTTACGCTTGTTTTTTTTAGTACTAATATTTGCAAATAAGATGCAATTCTGATTTATTTTATCGCATCAATGAAATACATACGCGCGAAATAACTACGTACTTTTCTCATTAAGTTCGTTGTTCTTGCCTTCAGTTTTTCTCAAATTTCTTCATGATCGTATTTATTACGCATAACATAATCAGATTACCATACATCTTGTTCAACATTATCATTTATTTGATATTTCTCTTAGTCGTCAATTGTCCACATTCTGTCCCCATGCAGACCTTTGCCTCCAATATCCAATCCCTTCGAAAGCAACGGTGACGATAATGATCCACCATGATTATTTCAAGATATTTGCTGTTATTACCACATGACTAGTGGTCAATATTTTTTTGTCACAGTCGATTATAATAGCAGTTATGCAATTTAAAATAGAAGTCACGCTTGTCCACCTTGTTAATTATTTCAACTTCATATGTCACGTTATCACAATGAATTGATAAAGCTTAGAAATATGTGCTGTTTCTAAAAGTAAAAAAATGATCAATAGCATTGACCATTTTTGTAGGAGAGTATGTAGAAGTTTGAAAATGTTTACCCGTTCTTGTGTTTAGGTTGGCACGTTTGCGTGAGGGTAATGTCTCGACCAAATTTTGCATTCTAATTTACAGGCAAGAGTGAACCCTTCGATTTTCGTTGGACGAGGTTTTCAAATACAACGAAAACCTCGTCCAACGACTGCACACGATCGCGCATCAGTAACAAACTTAGTACTCCTATACGTTCCGCATACGGATAATCTGCGCAACATCAAATCCGGAGGCATCCATAGGCATATTGCATATTCTCCCGTTGTTAAAATGGTACTGGTAGAAAAGAAACGTGAAAATGACTTTGAATACGTTTGCAGAACCCGGGCCGACGTCGACCATTTCGTGTTTGATCTGCAACGAATAATGAGGAGGTCTTTTGGACAGTTTGTGCATACGCACCTCGTCGTCACCGGTTCGCCTAGTTTCAGCTTCTTTCGTCGCGTCGTACACGTGTTGTTGTGTGAACCTTCGGCCCTCTAGATAGTCAGCGTCTATCGGCACGCGTACATCCATATACGTGCAAAATGCGAGCATAAGAAGTTCGGCATCTGTAGGAAGATTTTCGTTCCACGCACCGCTACCTCGACTCCAGTTCACCTTCGACAGAGCGCCGCCTATGCAAAAATCGCGATAGCGATTCACGAGGTATTCTTGGTTAGTGGTAAACTGTAGGAAGGGAATTATTTTATCAAGACCAGGAACCAAATCCGGCCGAGTTTGATATAGGTACTTCAGCTGGTCTTCACTAGCGACGCCGATTAAATTCGGTGTGCCTAGACCACAGTTCAGCATATTTGTGTTGACCTTTGTTATCTCCTCAACGAGTGGGCTAAAGACCCGGATATGGAACCAGAAACGAAGATTACGATTTAATACGAAGAGCTGAAACGGGTCAAGGACAAACAAGCTGCATTGAACGCTGGCGGGACACACCTGGCCGATATTGTCAAGTATCTCTGTTGCACGCTTGTACGGCTGAAATTGATAGAGTCGATGCACTGCCTCGACCCCAGCATCAGCGAGCGATATCGGCATTCTTCTGCCGAGTATACTGAAATCGTAATAGCTTGTTTCAGACGTATAGCCAATAAGCGGGTCAATTTCGTGACTTCGCTCGCGAACAAACGCGTCGGCACTTCTTTCATCTTCAAGGTGCCAATCAGTCGCGCGCGAGTTTGGCTCGATGGTTCTTTGCATAATGGTATCGTAGGCAGGATCCGTCAGTCTACTAATTCTGTTACCTGGCTGGTATTGTCGAAACTGCCATGGGTCGTCAATCGAAGTGTCATTGCCAACTGTATCAGGCGGCTGGCAATCCGAGGGCAAACGAAACATGTCTGCAGTGAATTTGTCCACATCTGTGCATGGCGCTAACGACGGTGTCACGGTTTGCGTATCGGGCTTCAATTTGAAACCTTTATCATCTTCCGAGATGTTAAGAAGTTTGGCGCGGCTGTACTCAATTTCGCATTCGGGTACGATATGGACGTAAGTAAACGAAGCGAAGTGTCCAAGGCATAAGACCAACATTAAGCCGCATATGGCGTATTTTAAGTAACTCACATGTTGCGGTAAAAAGAGTACGCTATTGACTATTGAGCAGTAGTATGTATCTGCATACACGGTAAGCGCAATAATTAAGCAGAAGATAGCTCTGATAGGTCCTCTCTTTCGGGCATCCCGGCTAATGTTTTTATAATAAACTAGCTCTGGATAACAAGGCCATTGGCCTGGCGACGTTTGCACCAACGTTGGCTCCACCATTGCTATCACTGACAAGTTCGATCGTAGCTTCGACAGTATCTGACCTTACCAAGCTTAAGACAGCCTTCAAAAGCTTGGTCAGCAGGTGACACTGCACACAATTGGCAAACTAGTAACGATCTACGTTCACAGAAGCATTTCAACCGCTCCTTAGTGATACTTATACGTGATAAATGAGATTTTTTTTTCTGTCTTATGCTGCAGATCCGCACAGTTACACGACCCGCTGTAAGTTGAACAGAAAATCATTCTTTTACTTTTTGGTAAAAATCACAGAGCTATTGCATCGCCAGTGGCAGCAATTTATAGCTTTCGATATCTTCGTTGTCCAAACGTATCGACAAACGGCTGTCACGGAACAAAAATCACTATAGAGGTCTCTTAGCGTTACGGACATGCAATAAGTTCTCTGATTTATCGTTAACTAACCAAGTGTTATATATCGTCAACAAGCATCATTTGAATAACAAAATCTTACTTGCAATTTTAAACTTCGACAATCCAGACAATGCAAGATCTACACCTTCATAATACGGAACGCAAAATCGAAACGGACCAAGGTAACGAACAATTTAAGGACAGTATTTGGAACGCAGCGAGGTCTAGTAGAAGAAAGTAAAACGTTTGGGGTCTCCTATGTTTTAAGTTGATAGCATCTATGTATCAGTATATACTACACGGTACATACTACAAAATTAATGTGCTAAATACCGTTGTTGAAATGAACGTTATTGTTGGCCGTCGTGAACGAATAGTGTCGAATGGTTTTCAAGAAGTTCTGAAGATTACGTTACGTGAGAAGAGCGCGTTCAAACCATAGTAAGCGAAACAAGACTTCTTACTTTATTAATGTACGGGACGGGAAACCTGAGTGGATTGGTAAGACGCGTGATCTACGAAGATCATGGATTGTCTCACCCAACATTCACATTAAAACTTCTTAGTTGTTTTTCCTTTTTTCTTTTAACTTAGATTACTCAAAGCTTACTTTGGCAATAGAAAGTTCCACGAAAGGGGTAAAAATAAAAAACGAACTGACGCAAAGACCAAAGTATCACAAGCAAAATTACAGCAAGACAACACTAACAAGAAACTTGTTTGGGTTAAATTGATCATAACGAAGTTTCAGCCGGTGAACTACAATTAGACGAACCAATCATGCGCCAGCTGGCCTTAAAAATACGGTAGATATGTGCTTTATTTATATATATATTTAAAACCCGTAAAACTAGACGTTGCTAAACTGTTGTTTTTTGTATTATGTTTACGAGATCGCCTGCTTTTCCCGAAGACCTAGTCGATCGATCGGCAGGCGCGGGTACAATTATCCGACAAAAAATGGAACGTTCTGTTAGTTGTTCCCCTTAAATGTTATAACCCTGAAGCGTTTTCATGCGTATAAAGGCATTCGTTCGTGCAGTAGCAGCTTGACTGGCGATAAAGTACTTCAGAATCGCTGGGTTTGCACTTGATAATAATAATAAGCCCATTGTATTGAACCGCTCGTAAGATTGTGCGTACCTCGTAAATCAGTGAAAATCAAAGCTGAAGGGTAGTAACTAGCCCTTGCCCTTTAAATATCTTAATCGCAAGGAAAAGCTTTTTCCATAAAGCGGCTTACAGAACATACCTCTGCTATTTTGTGCCGTTTTTTTTTAAGATGATCATTATTTAGTTCGCAATGTAGAATATCTAATGCTCCGCCATGTTCTAAATGGCGTTTTCGTCTAGAGCTCTTTGAGAGCTGCACAGTCATTATTGTCTCGTCGAGAGAAATTAATTAATCCCTTGCATATATATTTCTATACGCTGACAAAGTGGAATAAATTATATTCAGTCTAATTATCCCATCACATTTATATATATTGCTGACAAATCGACAATTAACGCTGTCATAATTTACGCTTCTAAAGCCGCCGAGGCGACTCATCGCAAAGTAACTATTGCGGCAACCCGAATATATCTGTCCAACGATAAAATCTAGACAGAGGAAATACAGCAGAGCAACAAACGAATGTCGTGCAAAGATGCTGAAGCTTTTTACCTACTTTTAGGTTAAGCGAAACTTACGTTTGGATACTCGACACGCTGAACGCTGCAAACATAACAGTGTTAAACGACCCTGTTTTACTCAATGATAAATGGTTTACCCTAACACGGAAGTTTTGCTTTGCAGGAAAACCTCGGATAATATTTCCAAAGTATATTATATCAACGCATTGACATTCATCAAAGTGAAGTACGCAATTAAACAAATTCGTCATCCATAGACAAGTCGCAAACGATACTCCTCATGACCAATTCGAGAACTCAGGTCGTTGATACAGGCCCATCTTGGAATCCGGCTTTATTATGCCAGCCACGAAAAACTTTGGCACCACCACTATAAAGTAGATCCGTTTTGCTCCCTCTGAGTGTGCAACTACATAGGACAGGAATTACTTCAGGCCAAATTGGCTTGCGTCCAGTCAATCTGAACACCCTTTACTGTGGAAATCAGTCTCTAGAGCAACACGTAATGGACATTTCTTTTTTTTTTTTTTTACTGAGCAACTCTATTCAATAGGCCAAACAAAATCCGTACAATGATGTTTCATTAAGGCTTTGCTGCAAAGAGTTATGTAACGATTACAGTCCGGTTCGGAGAGCTGACGATAACACGTAGCCTAGTCGGCCGCGCTAACTTCTTTTGAAAATGCTGTCGTCGTGCAACAACTTACCCAGGATCGACTGGATCTGGAAACTAGACACGCAACAATAAAACTTGAATTGTCAATCGCTAGCGAATAGTCAGAACTTTGGAAGAATTGCCATCTGCTTCGCGGAACGAGGCCTGCCTTTCATGCATTTTCTACTTATAATGGATACACGATTGAAGACATATAGTTCTGACGAACTCAATTATTTAATTGCAGGTGAACTTTCGAACCTGTTTTCACCGACTTGACTTTGGATGCAGCAATAATTATCACGAAAAAAAGCAACTGAACAAATCAGAGATTTGGGTTTCCTATTAAATTTTGGGAGGCTTCGGCTTTTAACAAACAAAACTATTAGTATGGTTACAGCAACTTCTCAGATGTAAGTTCGAAGGTCTTTGTAAGCCTTGATCAAGTGTACGGAAGTTTTACCGGCATTGGAGATCATGGTTAAATGTCGGAAGCCTACGTTCGACTCATTGATCAGCTTGTCACTATAGGGAAGCAGTCGAATGTCAAACATGTCCAATGTAAATAGCGTGCCGCAAACTATTTGCAGGATGTACTATCTTAGGTCGCTGCTTTTACCCATCAAAAACACGGGGAGAACTATTGCCTCCTTCCCTCATGTTCTTTCCGACGGCACAAATAAAACATTCATTACAAAAACCTATTATTATATGTTTCAGGCAGTGCCCGCCCTGTCCAACATTTTTTTTTGGGATTGTTGTTCTAAAGAACTATGAATGGAAGTATTTTGATGAGAATTTATACGTCGGATCGATAGGAACAAGGGATTGCGGAATCCCTCTCATAAATCTGCCAACTCTCAATAGCCACTAAATCTCAGCGGGGAGCTTACGAGTACCTGTGGATACGTGTATTCGTAATATTGAACCTTAAGGTTATCGCTGATGGTGCTATATAGTGCGTTATTATGAGTTAAGAGCATCTATTCTTTCATTGATGAATAAAATTGTATTGATTCTAATAGCATTTTTGCGATGTTCTAGTGTAGTTTGGGAACGATTATGGTGAGAAACAAGCAACAACCATTTATTCGCGGATCTTAAACCTATAGAGACACACACACACACACATATATATATATATATATATATATATAGTGGGAAAATCCTTGCTGTAAAAGTTGTTTCTCAAGTTATTAAGTATATGATAACGCAAAAAGTATTAGTAAGTACTATATAACCTCGACTTATAAGTCGAATACGAGTTGTACTTACTCCACTTAAATAGACTGCACTTTCGCAGATAAATATTGAATGCTATTCCTGATGTTGATGGATAAAGGTATAGCACTCTTTTTGGTTTTCTACTCTGAAGCATTGTTTTTCAAGTGTATACCGACCGAAGATCGAGGAATAGGAATGATGACTGCGTAGCGGAAAGCTTCCTTCGTTAGCTGGCCCGCTTTGTATAATCATCCCAATTTATCTAATGCATTTTGTTATCAGTTTTTATGCTGTAATTCTTTAGTTAAGACCTATAAACAGACGCGTCGGCTGCTCGTTGAGTGTATAGCAGCTTGTAATGAAGATTTGTTCCCTTGCTAGGGTTGACAGGTAGACTCGTTGTTAGCACGCTTTTGTTATTTACAGTAGGCGCATCGCTTCTAAGCATCCACTTCTTAGTCCACAATGATGCCGTCACAATATTGACCATTTACAATTTCATAAATCATCATAATTGCTACATAAGTCGTGCGCACCCTATATATATATATATATATATATATATATATATATATATATATATATATAATAAAAAAATTGCGATGAAGAAATTCTATACCGATAGACGAGCTTGGTAGCTAATTTTGTATTCTCAAGACTTAGTGATAGGGCAATATTCGATATTACCTCGTTTGATTGAGAACTGCGATCTGGGTTATCTGGTCAGCTGCTACAGCAGGCAGCAACCTGAACCTTTTTCAACCTAAGACCCAGTAGTACATCTATAGTGGACCTTACCTTAACAATGGATGATTATTTTGTCCCCGGTTTGTCAGCCGACAGATGTTAAGTGAAAGAAGCTCGAATGGATCCAATATCCTATTCGAACCTACTTCTTGCTGAGACTGCCAACACAATCTGCACTTAAAATAGAATTCTCTGGCACCACCATGGCACTTGGGCATATGAGTGTTCTGCGCCTCTTTTATCTAGATTAAGAGCGAAGCAGTGGATTTTTTCTCAAAAGTAAAGGTAGAAAAAAAAAGGTAAAGTCGGGTTATCATATAATTGTACTTAGTAAAGCCACGCGACGCTGCAAAGAAACCATCGAACGAACTTAGGTGTATCTTCCAAACAACAATTTGAAGGGCTTAACAGTACGTATCCTATGACGTTGACAGTGTACACCACAACTTGAACAGAACGGCCCGTAATCATTGGTCCGTAGAGCGCGCCAACGCAGCCGAAAGACCAGTAAATTACTAATACATTCAACATCTTGTCATTTTTTTCAGTGCAGGATGTATTCAGCCGTATATCTCCGCATGATCCTACTGTAGTATTAGTACCTGCCTACCAAGCGGACAATGCTAATCTCGTGTTAACGCGTCTTCTTTTTTTGCCCTTTCCTTCCCTGTTCATTTTGCCCAGGGCAAACCAATCACGTTTTGCTAACTGACGACCCAACATCAACCTACCCAGTTACCGGTGGGTAACTATGCATAAAATACCTTTTCGTTCTTTCCTTGCCAGAGCGTCCATAGGATAATACTGCTTCGTACCAGTGACAGCCCCGCACGCCCGTGTTCAACACAGCCAGCCATACGCTTTACGAAAAGATTTTCCCTTGACATAGCTTCCCTGCAGATTTCAGGTCTGTATGTACACAATATCCATGGATAATAATACATATTCTATTTCTCATTTGTGGATATCCCGCGTCTCGGCTCAGTTCCACGTCGTCGTGTATATTCTGCTGCCGGTTTCTGCTACGCTTATTTCCCTCAGCTGCCGCGGGGCGCTACGGTGGCTTAATTATTCTTCTCATCGTCAAGGATAAAAAAATTAAATTGACAGCAGAAACCCTGCAGATGGGCCGGTATTTCGTCAGAGTTCATTTTGCTTCTTCGTTAATTAACTCAAGGCAATGTACAATGCCGTTATGCGCAGAGCGTACAGACAGCAAGGCTTCGATGGGCCCGCAGTTTGTTTGGGGGAAAAGTGTCGAACTGCTGAGAAGGAGATTGGTCCTCGGGATTATTGTCCTTGTCGAGAGCTTAGCTAAAGATTGTCGCTAAACGCTTACTCAAACGGAACTATGTCTAAACCAGTAGGCGGTTACGGGAAAGGGCGAGATAAGGAGGTCATCAAGGTTGCTGGAGGCTTCCAGTAAAATGGGTGCTAAAGGTCTGCGTCTTACGGAATATTACAGATGCTAACAGACCGAACAGCCCGAAAGAGATAGCTACAGACAGGAGACATGAGGACATGATTTTGCCTCTACACGTATATATTACGTATCCATCTTGATGGGGTTACATACCTGGCTTGGAATAAAATAATCGCTTGCAAATTGATTTTAAATATTACGAAAACCGATACAGGAACTGTAGTCAATTACAAAGACGGAACCGTCCTTCCAAGTACAACGCAATGCACATCTGTCCAAGCTGTAAGGCTATTATGGGCCTATATGTCGGAATTTCCGCTTTATTTCACAGTTGGCGCAACGTGTCTGCAGGAGCGTGCTCCACGTCTCAAAACTCTTTTCGAATTTTGTCCAGTGTTTGATGGACAAGTTGTGTAGGACAAACAGGCAGGAGGCGTAAGTACGATAGAAAACGCAAATATATAACGGTAGCTTTGCATTATTTTGCTGTTCTGTATACAAGATCGTGACTTGAGACATGAGATTCGCTCGATCCAAAGAGTAATTGAGACATATCGATGAACTCCAGCATTGTCATCACGTACTGCATGTTTTTGATTGCCGTGCCAACGGCCCTTTAAGCTTCTTGAGGAACCTGAAACAACGAGTTGCATTCATTGTTTCATTTTCGGTGAATATCTCATAGTTACATTGACACCATAGAGGTTTACTTGACATTGCCACCAAACTCGATTTCTTCCCTGGGTGACGCCACCCTTTCGCCTGGTCCTTCTCCGGCTAATGCCAGAGATTGAACCATGCTTTGTCTCTACTGACCGTATGATACAGACGAATTTTTTCTGTTGATTGAAGTTTCGCAAATTGCACGTCGCATACATTACGTGCATCTCCAACTGTCCTGGAGTCAACTCACGCAAACCGTAAGTCAACGTACATTGGCGTCAGGTGCATTTGCTCGAATCGTCCGATCTGGCAGCTTTCAGTTTGTGGGGCGACTTCGCGCCAACTTGGCTTCTACCAGTACCTAAACTGATATTTAAGAAGGGAGATTTTTAGCGCTGGAAATTATTGGCAAGCATACTATGTCTATTAACACACAAATTATTAATATTAGCAAAAGATTTGGCAAGCAGAGAAACCGCTGAAAGTCAGGTCTACAGATTCTCTGGCAATCAGGAAAAAAAAACGTAAAGGTGTATTGCCTAATGCTTTGTACAAAGTGGTGTTCGTTTGAAAATTATTCCTCTTTTAATTCGGGTAATTTTCATGGTAGCGAAAATATTTCTGCTTTATAAAACATGCTTATTGGAGTACCGCGCATAGTTCGCAGAAGAACGGCAGAGTTATAAAGAAGAAATGAACGCTTCAGTTTATTATAATCTGCTACGTGTTACTTTATGTGTGTTCATTCACTTGGCCTTTAATGCTGCAAATAAAAGACGTTTCCCATCGGAATGCCTTGATACTAATACCCGGCAGGCTGGATCGCAATTTCCACTCCTCTTAGGTCCACTTAGATGCAAAGCTTGCCACCAGGGGATCGATGAGGCTCTTAGTGCACTTTAATCCCTCCAAAAACCTAAGATTCACCTATTTCGAACTATCTAAGTTGAAAGCATGTACCTTATAGATGGACATATTTACAATAGGCTGACAAACAAAGGCGAAGAATCTTGTTTTCTGTTACAGCCACTAGAGAGCTGGTCCGTTGCAATCGTTGACAAAGAGACACAACAGATAATCTAATAAAAAAAAAATCATAATTGCCGAAAGATGGAAATAGTACGTAACCCATTTTTCATTAATTCCTTCTTCGTTGAAGAATTACCCTGTAACAGATCATGCAATACGACATACGTTACATATCCTTATTTACGATCAGTGTTAAGTTTATAGGTAAGTGATGTGATTGAAGGTATCAGACAACCAATATTTGCCACAACTGTTCCGGACAACAATTTGTATTGGCGCCCCACATATATTTGTGCACTGTACATACCGGAAGATAGAGGTCTTCAAGATGTGTCAGATGTACGTGTGTGGGATCTCTCAACTTACCACGCTAACACCGAACGGGATGACGTGGAACAACGACTGGGAAGGAGCGCGTCAGTACTACATAATTCTCCATACTGTTTTTCCCAGTTACTGCGGAAGCGTTATCTCTGTCATGTAATTTTTTACAGAAGTGTAGCAAGCGAATCACTTTCTCAGCAGAATGATGCAGCAGCTAATACCTATATTGAAACTAGCATTGGCGCCGCAAACGTTCTATTGACGTACAAATGGAATATGCAGCCATCTTGTTAAGGATCGCAAGTCGACAACATAGAATCGCTCTAAGGTTGTGCTTTATAACTCGGCGCTTTTATACTTGAACTCGCTTATCTAGTGTTGATAGCCACAAAAGTTCAGGCAAGCCAACTTAATATATATATATATATATATATTAATATAACTTAATATAACGCTGACTCAGTCACGTTTCCACTAAAATGTCCTACATGCCGCTTGATTAACAGTGGTCGTTCTACTTATGCCGAATAGAACGTTTCATATGTAATACTCGAGGAGATTTATTTGGAACGCAAATGCAAATAGCTCTACAGTGATTATAGTTCATTACCTAACTCCTAAAATGTTATCATCACACCTATTCACACTTATATAGTACTTGTGCACCAGCATTGCTTCAATAGCGATCGATTGAACACAGAAGGGCAACGTGCGCAACAAGGAATTCTCTTAGAAACAGGCATATACTTACATCGTTATAGCTTTTCGGCCTGGAGTGCTAAGCCTCGCCTCAGTTAATAGGACCGGCAGGTCGACGTTAGCGTGTTGGGATTCCCTAAACATCAAACCGTTCAGATGTGTCCATTCAGCGTATGAGTGTCTGTGTATACGGGCGTTGTACGTTATGCTGGGAAGTTAATGAGGCGTGGCTGAAAACTCGTCGGGTCCCGAGAATCTGACGGTCAGAAAAGCCAGGAAGGGGGCACTGGCTAGTCTCGGCAATCTGCGCTCCAGGACGGCCTGTCTCGACCCTACGCCTAATCTGCCTATGAGTTTTGCGAATACACTTAGCACTATAGTCGCAGCAATAATCCCAGTTGCAACGATGGATGTCCGCATTCGAATGGTTTCGCAGCCCTAAATAACATAGTCAGGCCAAACTGAACTGGTAAAGTCGCCCAAGAAACCTCTTTCCAAATAGTTCGACAATGGTAGGCTGCTTTGCCGTGTGTTGGCCTTCTGGTCTGCTAGTAGATGACGCCATCCTCGTCAATGGTACATTCACGGTACATTTGCCCCAACAGACCTGTCACTCGGCAAGAACGGGGGGGAACATCTTCGAACACAGCATTAATTCCGATTGGCCGGCACCTCGCGCTGTCAAACCAATGGAGAATACAATGTCCTCTTTTTCGTTATAATAACGATTTCTAAAAAAGTAGTTTTTACTGAAATCGACTTTCGATGAATTTAAGATGACGCACAGGACTAAAAATAAATACAATGCACATTTTATCGATTTAGTTTGCTCGAATGAGTACATATCTTTTTTTATTATGACTATTATATGCTAACTATAATGGCAGACAAACTAGCAGCGTATAGATTTAAATAACCAGCGACACGTATAGAATGATTTCGTAGTTAGAGTTGCAACAGAAGCAGTGGCGATGTATGAGGCGGAAGGAAAGTTACTTTGAGAGAGGGGCAGCCCAATGACCTATACGATCAAATTCCACAAAGGGCAAAATAATGATTTCCTCTTTCTACGCCCATCGCACGTCCCACTACGTCAGCGGTCTGCTGGAAAATCTCCACCCTCTATATCGTAAAAAATCAGGCGCAGCATGTCAGCAGCAGTGCACTTCATACCGACATTGTCCCGAAACGGAAGTTTTCAAGGGTAACGCGTCTGTGCATAAGCATTAGGTAGTATACATGCAAGGCGCACTTTACACACCTAGAATACACACTTTGTTCGTGCTGGAAAGCTGGCTCACGGTGATTTAGGACATAAAGCTCAAGAAATCAGTAGTAGCTTAAAGGCAATACAGGGCGCTACACTAAAACCTCGACATTTACCGCAATACATGTCAAAGCTGCAGTATGGTACTTGACGCATAGATATCTAGACGAATTCGCAACTCGTTATTCTCTTCAAAAAAAAAAATGCATTATACCTCACTGTAGCTCACGCAGATGTCGGATTATTCCATATGCATCGTAAGCAGCTCCACTTCGTTAAGCGCTGGTACTTCAAAATGGTCATTTATTCGAGTAATTAAGTTACGACTCTTAGTGAAATGAGCATAAACAAACTTTGTTCAGTATCTACAGCTATGGCTATAGTGACAAGTCCTTTACGTTACGCTTTTCGTTATCCATAAGTAGAACAATTTTTTATAACGACCCTCGGTATAGTTCTTGTGATGATTCTCTTATGATCTCGTAGAGGTATTTGGATCGAGGCACCGACAGCAATCGATGTTATTTTTGCGAATGATATAGAGAACGTTATAGGTCTCACGGGAAACGTTTGCAGAATTTTGGCGTTTGGGAAACGTTTGGCGACACACATATCGATAGTTCTCGAAGCGCAGTTTGGTAAGCCTTCGTTTTCGAGGCTGGAAAATGTCAGTGACTGATCTAAGTTAATCCCAGCAGAGATAAGCCTTATTCGTGTACATACGGACGCTGATTGAACTGTAACGGCTGCTACCTGGTGGCCCTTCTATTCATAGACGAGTTAAGGCTAGCGGCAGTTTGCAGTAAATACTTGATAGTGTATTCGCATTAACCGCTTCCTTTTGAGTAATCCTTAAGATACCACTTGTTCTCCAAGTTAATGGCGTCTCATTTCGTCCCCAGACAATCCAAAATATTCGTGATTCAAAACTTGCTTCAAACACGAGTTCATCAAGTGGTGAGCCCGCTGACGAAGTTAAAGGTTGTCTAGGTGTTTACTGACGTTAGTTCTTCAGTACTGACAAACGATGCATAGATTGTCTTCTATATTTTCAATGGTCTACTAGCAGACGATGTATCTCTGTAATCAAGGTTCACTACGTTCTCTCTAACTGAAAAGTATCTGTACAACAGATACATGCATAAACAACGAAAGCTCCACCATCGATATTATACGAGCCGTTTTAGTGTGCTTCTTAGCAGTGTACAGCAATCGTTATGATAAAGTTACCTATTTATTGTCCAAACGTTATTTACAAAACCTGTCCTAGTTCAGTTTGACGCCTGATTCAGTCCGACCGACTTTTTGAGGGTCTTTATGCTGGCCAGAGTTGTTGGGAGCACGCGCATTCTAAAAGGGGGTAGCCAGAGGCATCGACAACCACTGACGTCGCCTCCGACGTACTTCCCCCGTTGCACTTTCACCAGCTGCCTCCTACTCGTTGTCGTTGGCGCTCTCTCCTTGATACAAGATTGAGCTCAGCTTTTTGTTTGAAATGAGCGTGTAGGCTGGTCACGTTGTCCTCGTTGCGGTAAGTATATACCTGCTATAATCCTCTACTCTTCGTACCCCTTCTTCTCTATAAGGGAATCCTTCCGCATTTTCTACGCCCACCAGACATCTATCTCCATTCTAATTTCGCATTCGCATTCTGTGCGTGCGGCGTTTCGAGAAGTACGCAATATCAGATAGGGGTGAAGCGGGGGGGGGGGGGGGGGCTAAAGCTGGAGAAAACGAAGCAGACGTCCTTTGTTGGGTGTTGTCTCATCTCCTTTCAGTCCTTTTTCTTCATGTCCTTGGTGTCCTTTCCATCCAGTCTCGTGACGCAAATTTTTCTAGTTACTTGACTTCACTCAAAACTGCCAAATTAGCTAGTTACCCGACCTCCTCAAGTTTCCAAGTTTCAAGAACGATAGAACTGGACCTGCTGGGACAGAAACCTTGTTTCCCCATCTCAACTAGTCAACATAAGTTCCGCGCCGCCAGAGGACATCACGCTATCAAACGGGCCAACGTCAGTAGAAGTCACTTGCGAAGGTGTCAGTGAAAGCGTTTTCAGGACCTATGGCTTCTCTAGCAAATTACTACCAAATAATCATAATACAAAATACCGCCCAACCCAAGCCATCTGTATAGCAGAATATACAGCTAAGCATGGCGAAGCTGCGGCAATGGCGGAACGACCAGGACGCAAAAGAAGGACTGAAAGAATGGTAATGTAGTTTACAGGTAGGACACCATCTAAGAGGTTTTACAGGGTGTGAAAATATTATATATAGCTAATCCGTGCGGCGAAAATGGAGGAAATGGGATAAGTTTTACGGGGCCGTAAACTCAGTGTCAGCATAGCACAGCCGAAAGCGGGAAACTGCAATTGGCGATAAGTGCTGGTTTAGGATTCTCCCTCATGTCACAAGCTGGCGGTACCAGTATTGTCATCACGTAGTATGATATTAAGATATGACAATAACTGACGCTCATACCATAAGCAGGACAGCTCCTATGTGGACAATATCATCTATTCACCCATAACATGATGATATAAATGATAGCGTAAATATGTAGAGCATTGGACCACAGGACTTGTACAAACTAAAAAATGCCTTACATAAATAATCCTGTTGACTACAACATGAATTAAAGCTCTCTTAGCATTGCTATCTAGTAGCCGGACATTTTATCAGTTTTAGCAAAAACACTTGAGTAGTGAAACCAGCTATTGAAATATGATTTGTCTTCATCTACAAAGAGACAAAATACTGGTTCTTTATGCGTAGCCATTCATTTGTATTGCCTGTGTGCTGACTGAACTACTCAACCTATAGTTGAATGAACCTATACGTGTAATAAGATAGGAAAAAAATTAGGCTAAAGTGCAAAGCTTTAATTTCTAGTTTGTTTTTTTTTGTGTGCTTTAGTAGTGTACATGCAGAGGCCACAAATGTGGGAAAAAAGTGTTATTATCTAATACCATACGCTTCTCATCACCAAAGCTCCATAGTTTTAACGAAATGACTAATCTAGCAAACTGTAGCAGACCAATACAAGAAAATGCCATTGATGCTAGCAGAGTCGTTTTGACTATCGAAAAGCCCTGAAAGCAGCAACAAATGTTCGACGAAGCAAAAGCGCCATTCCACCTAGATCTCGATTGCGATCATCGTTGTCGTATCGCGCGTAACAGCGCCCCTGGATTGTAGCGTAGTCAGTCAGTCAGTGCAGTGATTTTTCCGCGTCTACCAAGAAAGTTATCTGAATGATAAACGGCGCGAACCATCTACCATCAAGCCCTGATCGCAACGGAAACATCGACAGAACTCATCCGTAATCCAGTAGGACCCTTCACTACGATGGCGCATTAACTTTATCACGCAGTGTCACATAGATCGTATATGACGACTTTGTACTTTATCAGAAAGCAGCAAGCACTGCAGCCGCAGTCAAGTGCGATCGTTGTTCAGGAGGGAGCTTCACTGTGGGGGTTTAGGGACACCGTCAGATGAGACATATCGACAAATCTACTGGCATCATCCCGTCGACGGTTCCGCCCCGATGCACGTAACAGAATTACGTTTTTGTAAACTCTGTGCGAAAAAAATGTGCGTGATATACCAAAACGCTATTTATAAAAAAAAAAAACCCATGACGAATACATGGTGACAGTATGGAGTATAAACGTTGCTAAGAAGTAAGTTTGATTCTATGGGCGTTGTGCAATAATACCATATTTAAAATTTCACATTATCAGGAGGAAGATGAACAATGGTGATCCCTCCTTCTTTATCAACACGGCATATTAGATACACGATTAGTGGGGGAACACACGAACGGTTGAGTCAACGCAAACATCAATAGACAGTCAAACAAGCCGACTATCGTTTGCTTTGGACCCTTATTTCATCAGATTTACAGATCAGTTACTATCATGTCCTGTGAATACGTAACTGTTTATCCTACCAGAATAATAGCATTATGCGCATCTAATATTATCTCTTAAATCTCGAACGTCTGATGAATAGAATAGCCAAATGTTTGTCTAAAAAATCTGACCCGCATACGATGGTATATTGAAGAGTGTTACTGCTGTGCCAATTGAAAAGTTCTAAGCTTGTCGTGCTTCTCCTACACGCTACAGAACGAACTGAAAGAACTTATATCTTCGAGCCTCAAGGAAATCTGGCCCCATTGAAGCGGATAATGACTTCACGACTGATCAGTAAGACGCTTGGACTGCTCGATTTCGCAGTAGCTGAAGACCTTGAACGTCACGGCATTGAGCTTAACGGGGTCTAGCAGCGGAATCTTTTTGAAGTTTCTTTGAGTGCTACGCATTTGGTACTTTAAAGCATAAGTTAGACCAGTTGTTAATTACGTAACAACAAGTTGTTCAACGGAACGATCGTGTAACAAGTTTCCGTTGCTTATCATAAGTATCGAGCGTATCCAAACTCGGAACTCCGCCAATTCGCCGTAAACTCTAGCAGTGGCTAAAGCACTATAGCTTTAGACAAACACCGTGCATTAGTTAATTGTTAGTTCCGTATCTGCACACGGCTTTGTCAGGATGAAAAACCGAAGAGAGCTCTCATCGGCCTGCCCTTTGAGTAACGATGGTACATTGCACAGCAGACACCCTCAGTGTACCTTTAGGTAATTTCAGAAGTTTCTTTCTACCTATGACGAAATTATTAAAAGTAGGGTAAGCGACTGATTCAATGACACTCTGGCGACATAAAGAGGATTACCTCATTCGATTAAAATATCTAAATTAAACACATCTAATCTTGTACCATTTCATAAACCCAGTTTGTTTTTTGCACTTGTATATACCTCTACTTTGTTTAATATATGTGCTAATTTCTCATCCTTATTTGTTAAATAAATCACAATGGCTACGATTTGATGTCACTATTGAACTACCTGTCTATGTTTCGTCCGGCATCGCCATTAAGCATATCATCAGATGGCTGGCCCCCAACACAAAACAAAGCGTGTCTATGCCCTGCTCCTAATCTAGACCACAATATGTGTCTCAGATTAGCTATCACGGGGACATTGTCGAACTGTCTGAACTAAGGTCAACCATTTTTGGGTACATCTTAAAAAAAAGATTAGAAAAATCATGTCGTCCTAGTACTATTTCATTGATAGGAAAATTCGCTAGAAAGACAAATACTGCCCAAAATAGTCTGCATTCTTTTTTCATTTCATTCATGCCTACTATCAGGATTTTTATATGGGTCTATACTAACCTATCAAGAAGTTAAGTCAAGTCTTTGTACATACCGCCAACAATGATGCATCATTGTGGAAAAATGCGAATCGCTATAGATGTTAATGGAGTTTCTCTAAAAATATACTATTTAATGGATGGACAGGGATAAAAGGCTGTCAGAATAGACAAACCATAGAAAATCATAAGGGGTATAGAAGGCAAATATGTGGCATTCTACGAACACAAGAAGACTGTAAAATATATCTCGAATCTTCTTCACGAGGCAATTTTGCACTTGTCAACAAAAATAAGAATAATGCCTATTCAGTTTAACTATCTCTACATCTGTTCTATATTTGTAGGGCGCAGTCAGTAGCTAATCGTACATGCAGCGCCTGTAATTGTAAATTCAGAAATTTCAATAATCGGTGCCAAATTTACCCCCCCCCCCCCCCCCCCCCCTGTTGAATTTCTGTCGTAGGCCAGTCATTCAAATCTCCTGTCAGCTCGAACGTTCTGCCAATTCTCGTGTATGAAGGCACGAGCGGGGAAAAAGGGAAGGCATATTATTGAAAAAAACACTCAGCTTTGTTTGTTGTTTAATAACCGGCGTTTTTTCTGCCGAACCTGTGCATACGCTTTTCTTGTCTTACCATGCTCCTTCCTTTGTGGTATACAGCAAATTCAGTAATCACTATAATATAAGGTAATGGTGCTTTTTGATAATTTGGTTGCGTTCTTGGCCGAAAGCGTTCACCCCCCCCCCCCCCATCGTGGACTCGCAAGGACGGATGCATTACCATATGTGGGGTTCAACTGAGCTTAGTGCGAAGCAATTCGATTACAAAGATAAACACACAATTTTTCTATGGGGGCTTCCGCCATAGTTAAAAGGGGTTGGGGGAGAGAAGCAAAGCAAAAGCGGTAACGCTGCCGACTGAACACCGAAAAACATTGTTATGAAGTTAATATCGGTCGAGTCGAGTGATGTTTAAACAAAAGCGGGGAATTGTTGATGAATCTACTAAACGCTACAGGGAGCATTCTAAATATTTCATTGACACATACTTAGCGAGAGGTGACAATATTTATAGATGGGAAACGTGATCGGGAACAAGTGGACTAAAGAGAAACATGCTCCAGGTAGGGGACAGCCAGATTAGAACCATTATGCATTTTGCCGCGCCACTTAAGCTAATGTAGTTAGAGCATAAATTTACTAAGCCAATTCTCAGGCTTTGGGTGACTCAGACTCAGGTGTGAGCTAATGGAGAAATGTAACGTTATTGGCATGCGAATATATTTTTTAGGTTTATTTTAGCATGTAATTAGTAAAACAAGTAACAGACCATCATACAAATCATTTACCTATGGTTTGATAGCAAAAAGAAGCCAATTTTACTACATTACAAGGCGAATAGGATTTTCCCTTAAAAAATATATCTATTTAGCTAAACATCGATACCAGTACATAACGAATTTTTTTTGAGACACCTTAGAAGTTGACGTCAGTGTGGCATGAGATAGCTTTGGCCATATTATTATTATTGTTGTATAACGTATGGTCGAGTAAGAGGGACTACCATGCAACCTGCAGATTCTACTATTTAAAAGTAGGTCTTAAAGTATCTCACTAAACTACCAGGTGCTTATCGTGAAACCTGGTCGTGTTAATACTCGTTTGGTTTGTAACAGTAATTCTTCACATCCGCTCGACGCCGAAACCTATTTTAGTCATCAACCTCTGCTATTATCGTCATCGTGGCATGTAAAGGAATACAAAGCACTTCTAAGTAGATATTAAGCTTTTCAAAAACCCAATATAACTTTATGCCTTAGTTTATATCTACAAATGATTCAAGTGTCAGCCATAAGTAGAAAAAAATTCCTTGAAAGACATGTACTGGGAACCCTGCCTTAGCAGGCCGCCTGAGTCTCTCTTTTCAATTGGCAGGTCTTTCAAATGGCAACGGTAGTTCAGCAAAACAGAAGCCAAACAATCTGCAGGCATTCGTGCACGTTTCAGAGGTGCGTGCATTCCAACAAAGCATGCGGTACATACATGTACCCTTGTAGCTAGTAGAAAAAGCTCAACGCAAAACAATACCAAAAGAACCAGTAGGCGCATTCGTCCTGTTTTACCCAGTTGCATCTGTTACATTTTCACTTTGTTTTCAGAGCGATAAACAGATGGTATTGTTTGCTCGGGTGTTAACGATCTGCCTACGAACCGCTCTCGTGCTTTGTTCTCTGATCTGCGTGTTGTTAGATATCTGTTAATTATTACGCTACGCCTGCAATACATTTGCCGCTTTTCATTTGCAGCGGTATTCCATTTAACTTTATGGGACAGACTTCTTCGAGAGAAAAACTTTTTTGACATGATCCCCATATCAGAACAGCAAAAGAATGAAAAGCCTCTGTGCTTTGAGTGGGCGATGCCCTGTGTGCTCATTTGGGGAACAGAACTCGCCTTGCGGCAGTCCCCCATATTTTGGTTCCATACCGTTTTTTATTCACTACACAAGACCCCCCGCCCCCGTATGCTTGTTCTCTATGCACAGACACGCACACACCCGTTTTTTCGTAGAAGCGTTGCAACTCTTGTCTAGCTTAGTCGGGTTTCACTATAAAGTTTCACGATATTGTCATCCAGTGCTTTGTCGAGTTCACTGAGGTATCTTTTTTTTTGTCATTTCGGACGAACTTAACCAGACTGCTATTGTCGACATCTTGTATCGAAAACTTTTCACGTGACAGTTCTTTAATATTGTTTAAAAGCCTGTACGATGGGGACGATATACTGCACAGCCAGTAGCAGCAACAGCAAGCATGTTTCGCTAAAAAAACAGCCGAAGGAAAAAATTCAACACGAATATAAAGGATTGGACATCGTTTTACCCAGAACCAACATATCCAACCCAATTAGGGATGTGAGGCCTGTTCTTACTTGAATTTAGTTGTCACTCATCAGCTTTCTTACCTTCCTATGAAACTTGCCTCAAGAGAATTTTGTACTATTAAATGCGCTCTATATAATATCAATCTCACTTCACGTATCGGTCGGAACTAGTCGCATCTATCTCAATAAGCTCTTACTCAGCCACTTAAAGTAATCCCATTGTAGTTCATCGCAGCTGAAACATAATTGATGGTTTTGTCTCATGTTCATTTAAGTTGAAAATTACATAGATCCAATACGACATTTTCTTGACAGCTCCTGCGGCACGTCTTTTTAATCATTGGTGTCGCAAGATGTACTGGATTACCCGTTTCGTGCGCTCGGTGTTGAAAATGCCTACCTTAACAGGTCAAAGAAGAGCCATTGCGTTTTGTGCGCTGTTTCGTTTTGCGTCAAGGCAGTGTGCTCTTTTCAACAACTCGAGATCGCCCAGTCGTGCGTGACATTCGAGTGCCGTAAGACTAGATGTCGACCGGCATAAGTAGCAATAACAGCAATGGTGAAGAGAACAGTAGGACGAGCGCGGTGTACGTATCTGACGTCTTGCTTTTTCGTGCTGCTCTCTTATACGATAGTACGGCTGCCCAATACGTGACTTTCGTAGCATCGGTCTTTTCGAAACGGTGCTATTCCATACACACTATAAACGATCGTGCTACAAGCGCCGGAAACAGTGATGCCGGCAATGCCGTGCGGTACCAAAAGGAGCTGCTCCATTGAATAGCGCTCACGTGACCCGATCGTCGCACGTGTCGTGCAGAAACGTCGTATAGGATTTCCTGCCGAGTGTCGTTTTCCTTTATATTTTTGTTCGTGATTTCTTCTGTGTTTGCTTTCTTGGTCGTTCGTAGTCGTGCTTGCGTTACTATAGGTGACGACTGACATTTTCGAATAAAAATCGAGGAAGTTTCGCGCGGCTTACCGGATATGCATGCCTTTTAGAGTCGCCTTTCGAGGAGTGATTACCATTACATGATCGGGTGGCATAGTAGAAGAGGTATGAGCTCATTTTTGTAAATGATTCCTGACAGTTATTACTGAGGGGATCACCATAATATTTTGAACAGCAGAATTGTTTCTTCTTATATAGACGTGTTGTTGTATGCAGCATCGGATGCATTGCATGATAACTTTTCAAGCTACCTGTTACATGTTATTTTACTAAAATTAAACAAAATAATAAATATATTTCGATGTTAATAATATAATGGGATATAAGTATAAATGCAGCCTACAGGCGCTGACTTGTTTGTTTTTGCCGTCCGTTATTCCCATTTAACAATCTGGAGTGTGTATTAAACTGCAAGATTCGCCTAAGCTGTGCCAATCACAGGTTTCAATAGGCATATTAAAGAAGGTCCATACAATTGTAGAAAGCGGCTTTTTCAGTCGTGTTGGCAATCTAAGCACATAAACACGTACCATTATTACCACTGAGAAAACAAGCAAAACTCTACGTAAAGCTGTTCACTGGCCAACGGGTTATCGTTAACACACCATCGTAGCAGCTACGCCTAGTAACTAGAGGAGGCTTTTTTTGAGGCTCTGAAATATAGTGCTGACTACCGTTCAGAGTTGTTATCTTTGGTTGTAACAATATGGACTCTATGCGATGATATTGCCAGCGACGCACGAAGTGGAACAAATTACTTTTTCTCCTACAGACATTATATTTATTTAAAATGAATTTTCCCCGAACACACATGGCTCCCTCATAGCGCTATTATTATTATTATTGCTTATCTCGTTTTGCATCTAACCGATTTCCTATGCAACGTAACGCTTGGCGGAAGGCTATGGCAAATAATAAAACATGGAGTAGCATTTGAAGACATGCGAAGGAGCATGCGAAGTGCTCGATTGATTCCATGACTCAAATTTCTACCCTCTGCATAACCATCTCTCTTATGCGTAATTAGATTGCCATTCTCACTTGAACGAACGAGGGCTTCGTAGGGACTGATCAGCGACCTTGCAGCACCTAAAAAACGTTCGGGTACTTGGATTTGTCTAAATCTTACATTTATTACGCTTAGCGGCTTTTAAGCGTCCGAGGCATTCATTTCCCATCACGCTTTTGCAGATGATCTCGCGTCAAGACCATAAGTCTCAATTCGAAAGCATCGCAAACTTTCTTTTTTTTTCGGATCCTTCAGAACCCTACATCTGCATCTGCACGCTTGCGGCACTTGGACTAAGCTCATTTTCGAAGCTCTACCTCAACGTAACATTTATCCCATCTAAGGCTGCTTTATTTACGCTTCTAGAGCCGTTCGTAAATCTTTTTTCTAGAATGAAGCGAGGTCGGATTTCGCCCTCCTTCAGTGTCCCCCACCTTAGGAAGACGCACACGCTATCAGAAATGCCACCTCGACAAGATTACATAGCCACTTACGGCATACGTAGAGTGTTTCTAGCTACTTTTAATGTTTCGGCCTTTGTGTCGTAGATCAAAGGGTGCTTCCGTTGCAAACCTAAATCCTATGAGTGGGCTTAGCATGAGCAGCTCATATATGCGATGTGTTTTGAAACCATGGAAGTAAGTGGATAAAATATATGCACTTATGTAGGAACCCTCTTCCTTAAAAAATGATTATATAAATTTTGCGGTTAATCTTCGAATTTCTACTCTTAATACATTGAGCCACAAGGTATTATCACGGGGGTCGCCTAACAAGCCGTCAACCGTATAATTAAGTCCATTTCAGCAAAAATCACGAATTCATCTGGGGTTTACACTGTGGAGTGTCGGCCCTGATCTGAAATGTTATACATTATGCTTGTTTTTATTGACTATTGGCTATGGAGCCCGTCGGCTTGATCAAAGTTAGCTTAGTTTTCTTCGATAGATTTATGAAACGGCGTGGGAACAAGACGTCATAATAAGCGTTTACCAACGCCATAATTTAAACCGTCGATGGCCGCGTGTCATTATGACAACGCGTTCGCTCAGACCACACCATCTCACAAGTGGCATATGTATTCTATGCTAAGGCTAGTTAGACTCGTCGTATAAAGCGGTTATAAAGCATAGAGGGTTGATCATGGCATAATGCTGTATCCGATAGGTGGTTGTAGAAGAAGCGTATGAATGAGAGCTGCGGTAGCGTGACGGCTAGATGGCAACGCTTTACGCCGAGAGACGCAAGTGAACAAAATGTTTTTGTCTGACGATAATGCGTTTTTGGGTTGTTATTCTATCTAGCTGGATGATTTTTGATAAACCTCTTATGTTCAACCTTTGATATTCAAAAGTTTGGGTAACGATGGTCGATTTTACCTTAAAGTATCCAGGTCGTCGCCTGTTTCTGTTATAGATTGAACCATTCAATATAGGTAAACAGCTTAGGATTGCGTTATATTGTCACATCGGAAAGTCGTCGTTGATATTTGGCACCCCATCCATACACACTACTATGTAAATATCTTCTCTGACTGCTACACGTTTAGCAGTAGAAAGTGCTAATTGACCTTGTCACTGGTTTACATTATGAGTGGGCCATGTACCACAGATTAATCAATTCTTGGGTGGTGCATATTCCCTAAAAATTATCATTCAGAATATTTTTAAGCGAAACCTTAAATCAATAGTAACCCATATAGTATAGTACTATTCCGCTTATTTCATGTAATACAATAGTTTATTATATTTGTAAGGATCTTTTTTAAGCTATGAGGGTGACAATTTAAAAGAGAAAAAAAAGTCAATCAGCAAAGATTTCTCATGAAAATCTTGAGTAGTAAAACTAGTGGTTTCACTTATAGTATGCATATTGGTTATTCTATTGTCTCTGTTATCTCGTGTTCCTAGTAATACGAGCATTTTAAGCGCGCAACACTATCTACTTATGTGCGACCGCACAATTATATCTAAATAACCATCCCAATTGGCGGAACTTTCAAAAATTGGCGCCAGACATTTCGGCTACCTTATGGTTTACATGTCTACGTGTAAAGGGGAACGTCTGCTACTGCAGGAACTTTCGGCGTGCAAATAATTTTCCCAAATATAAGATCGAAAAATATTAAAACAATGTTTATTCACTTTATCCGTACGGAGCATATGGTCTCGTTAGTGGCGATAGCCTGCAGGCGAAATGGCCGTACTTAGTAAAACTACGACTGTCACTAACCGTCGGTAGTTCTGTTTTGCCTCTCAGGCTTGAACTTTCGAGACGGACGATGTGTGGCGAGGTGAAGTGTACCAGTAGGGTACAAGGAGTGCCCCAAGCCCCTGGAGACATCAGCTGTGGCTTCGGCCTTTAGACGAAGAAAGTTTCGTGGTCTGTCACACGACCGAAGCCCTGGGGCAGGACTCACTATGGGATCACCGCGTGAATACGACCATTGACGCGGCACTTTGCAACTAGCCGTAACGAACCGCTGAACTTGACGCGGGGCGCCAAAGCTGGCTCTTGAATAGAAAAACAACGAACAGGTAGAGAGAACTCTTCGAAGCTTAACGTAGAAGTATGTAAGACACGAATAATAACATATGACAAAAGCGATCTACCCGTGTCGAGCGTATGATGATAGTATTGCATTAAGAAGCAGAATGTAAGTTTTTTGTTGTTGGTTTGCTTTATAATAAAATATATTTCGCTTTTATAGCTAGCGTTAAACTTTAGTTGTATATTGAGGAAATTGTTCTGAAAGAAAAATATATATCTAACATAGTAAGCGACAAAACTTTTTGTGTCCTATTCTTAATTAAATGAATTAGAATTTAACAAATAAGATTTTAATACATTTGGTCACAATACGTTTTAGCAGTTCGTGGTAATTGGAAAGCAAACTAAGAACTAGATTTCTTTCACTTGATTACTGCACTACTTAGGATTAAAGTTCAAAGGAAACTTAATTGAATTATCCTTTAACAAAATGTTTCTATAGTAAGAAAAATTACACTTCAGCGTAGATTCAACATATCAAAGAACACGTTCTATATATGCGGGAGGGATAACGCCAACTCCTCTTCGACCCAGTTTGTTGAGCTGTCAGTACAGAGTTCTTTGTAATTGTCGTATCTATCACGGCGAGCGTTTAACACTGAGTTATTTTTTCAGTAAAACTAAACCCAGCTAATCGCTATTTCTATTTTTCGCTGCGAAGCTGTAGAATCGTTAAATAAGCCTCGATCTATCTTGCTGACCTTTCGATTTCATCTAGCACCACGAAAGCATTTGATAAAAATAGGTGTACGAATAGAGTTTGAAATGATTTACGCTTCTTTCACCTGTGCTGACGCTATTTGTTAGCTCAAAGTTCTTCAACGTAATCAGGCTGCTTGGCCAAGCGTTCATTATGTTTGCTTGTAAAAGAAGTGAAATGGGGCCGTCCTGCCCTCCCCCCCCCGCCCCGAACGTATTCACATTACCTAATGAATTGGCGTAAGGAAACTACTTTAATGGTTTCAACACCCCAATTTGGCAAGGTAGCAGACGTCGCTTGAGCTTCTTCGAAGAACCGAACGTCGGACATGTTGGTGGATGGTCTCAGACGTCGTGTCATGCAGCTGATCGGATGAACAGGGAAACGACGTTTTCGGTGTTCTCTTGCCGGAGGAAGGCAACCTTGCGTGTATACAACTCACGAATTCACACGTTATTATATGTTAATGCGAAATGAGCATGATAAAAGAGAATGTATTACAAAAATAATTAAATAATAAATAGAAAGCACACTGTATGTTTATGTAATGTAGATGATATAACATACATTATGGAACGACCGGCAACAAACATTTTTCAGTGCTATCGATATTCTAACAGAGTTTGTAGGTCGCTTCGTAAAATCTAGCTTAATTTTTTATTTAAACATGGATTAATAATGTCATTTGGTTTGACTGCATCGGGCCCAAGCTTCTAAGATAATTAGAGGAAAACTACATGGCGGCCTATTCTGATTATCGATCAATCTGGAGGAATATGGATCTAATGCGATAGCCACTTCGTTACTTTATATAACACGTTGCAAGATGCAGTCGTACTAATTTATAAGAACTTCAAGCCTTCCTTTCATCTCAAAGTACACATCAAGATTTGTCCCTAGAAACGTACACAACAGTTTCTTTCTTAAATTTTTTGTCGCAGTCTGCTTGGCATATTGAAACTGAGAATAATTTATTTTTAATAACATTTGTATCTCGCTGCGCTATATGATTATTAAAGTCAAATATAAGACTCATCGATAACAGTCTTTCGTTGAAATCAGCAGTTAATTCTATTTGATCTCCGACTTCACGAAGTAGATTGTGCTAATATTAGCAACAGTTGTGGTAAACAAGAAAAACATCACAACTGCTGGGTTTAGGGCAGTAGCGGAGGCAAAAGTAAGGTAAGAGCTTAGTGAATAATCGTGTAAACCATTTCAAATGCGGTGTGTCCTCTATATCTCTGTGCCTGGTAGATATTGGCGGAACTTTAAAATTACACGCGAGAAAGTCGTTGGTGGAACTGAGAGCTGAAAGCCATCAGTTGGATCTCTGTTGAGTTGAACGTCTCGTAGCCGACCCCCTGGGACTACATCCCCAGAGGGCTACATCCCAGACTTGTGTCAACATAGGATTTCATCAATGTGGGGGCTTGCTAAACTTCCGGATCCTAATAGGCTTCACAGGGACAACGGGAACCAATAGACGGCTCTCGCGTATAATGAACCTACCCGGATGTTCGCTAGCAGTCCCTTGAGCTCACCGTCTATCAGCAGCTGTTGTCGGTGTTATCGTCATCACCGTGGCTACCTATTGTAAATAGAACAGAACGGATCCTGGGGGAACACTGAGACAGTAAAAGCTGGTATATATTGACGCATTGACAATCCACATTAGTTGAACACAACACCATCTTCTAACATAGCAGATAAGATCCTACACAAACAGTAGAGCCAGCTAGGCACCAGGCGCCGAAATCGAGTTAGAAGGGTCAATGCAAGTATATATATATATATATATACACACTCAGACGCTAACGCGGCTTTATGTGTGACCACGGTGGTGAACGTTGCTTCTGATTTATTTGTTGCTCAAATTGTACGTTCTAATTATTATAACTGAATTCGAGTGCATTAAAAAAGTATCGAGTATGGTAGATGTTTTGACAATTATTTAATGACATGTTTATATATATATATATATATATATATATATATATATATATATTGCACAGATACGCGGCGCAAGAATTAATAAGATTATAATTTTTAATAATAAATATATAAGGGGCTGCTTCAGGTCAAATAAATCACAGTTAGCTAGTAGCTTTATTCGCACTACTTTGTTGAAGTACAGCGGATCGAATTCCGGATGAGCCAGATAGATGATAATGTTCAGCGATTACGAACAAGGTTAGAGCGTCGACCGGCTCGTGGAAAGCGCAGGCGGCGGGGACGCATTGGAGCCAGGTTCCACGATTGAAGTTTTCGTCACTCGCCTGTTCGCGGATATCATCAAAAGCAGCTCCACCGCCAATACCCACATCGGACCTGCCGCAATTGGATTACATAATGCTTACCAAATTAGCTTCACAGCTGGAATTTATTGACTATGTTTAGGAGTGGCCTCTCCATCAGCTTCTGAAAGCAGCCTCTCGATTGCTATCAGAGTCGATAAGGTTTTTTGCAACAAAATTTGGAGCGGCCAAAGGGCAGACGGCGTTCAAAGCGGCCTCAGTAGCGTAGGTTCGGTTAAAGACAAAACTGTCCCCCGAAATTCTCAGAAAAGGTGGCTCCCGGTTCCTCTAAACGCGATGCCGCCGGAAGACGCTCCTTATACCTTCAGCTTCAACATAGTGCTTCCTAATGGGCCGATTGGCTACCAACGCCTTTGAGGCTTTCTTAAAGGACCTTAAATATACTATCTCTCCAAAACTGCGCCGGTAAATTTTTGAAAGTCTGCACAATTATCTATCGAGTACCGGAGCTCAGAAACATCGCGCCAAAGCAGATTCAAATCCATGGGGAGTAGTAAGCGCGAAATACGCCCAGAAACCGGCCGCAGGTGCTTCAACTGCAGAGGCATCTCCAGCTGATGTCCGAAGCTTCGCTTCCGACAAATCGTAATTCGTAAATGGGACCGCCGATGGCCCAGGGATGCTCGAAATAATTATCTGGGGAGAAGTATCCGTAACACTCGACCCTGGGGCAACCGTAATCCCAGTGCCTTTAAGGATCGTATACAAGCTACGTTTGCAGGACATCGCAGGGCCTTCGGAGCCCATATACCCCTACAATGCCCAGCGTCTTCACTGATTGTTTTGGGGGTAGGCTAATGCCGTGGTGAATGGCGGTCAAAGAAGTCGTTCTTCACCGTCGGCAATTTGGCGATACTAGGCAAGCCGTGCTTAATAGAAAGGTTTCAGTTTGTAAAAAAAGAACAATTGCCCGTGTTATAGTTACTGCGGACCAGTCCTTGGGGTATACGTTATACATAGGAACGGCAATGTGCGTAGATGCGTCTAAACACACTATCCTAGTGCTATAATGCAGCTGGGCGGGGTATTTAGCTGTTTCCCAGGGGATTCATATGCATCCCCATTTACTGTGCTGTTCGCTCATCAAGTTCAGAGATCGGACAGGTTTGAATGAATATCGCGAGCCAGAAGAAATTCGTGGAGCTCGAACCAAAAAACGGATCTCCTCCTATTGCCTCAGTGACAAAAGTGGTCTCAGGTTAGGCGCGAGCCTGCCACCAAAACAATGCAATCGCCCTATAAAACTTCTCATAGGCCAAAATGGCCATCTTTTTAGGCAGCCGGACGGACTCATTCATGCTATTATTATTCAGAACGATTCCGATTGTTTTCCGATTCATTTCCAATGGACTTCCAGACGCGGCGAGTTGCACCTGTGGAGAGATAGATTATAGAGGATGAGCTTCAAACCATGCTGCGCAATGGTGATATCAAGCCTCTATCCCGCTTGTAATCTTTTCCGATAGTTTTGGTAAGGGTACGTTTCTTTGTCGACTACCGCACGTCGAACTTTTCCATGACGTGAGGCGCCCACCGCACAAACGACGCTATCGATGCCCTTACTGACGCTCTCTACTTTAGCATCCTAGACCTGATCAGCAGGTATCAACAGAATAACATCCATATATATATATATATATATATATATATACATATACAACAGAATAACAACAATCGCAGACAGGATTCTGCCGGGGCCTTTACTAAATCCTGCTCAATCTCGCCAACGCATCCACGACGTTCCAGATCTAATTGATAAAATCTTTAGCCCTCGTTTACCGCAAGTGAAGATATGCATTTTTGCAGCCCAGAAAGTAGTATACCTAAACTGCGAGACTATGGCCGCTAGAATATTCGCAGGTCTAGAGATGGTTTGTATAATGAAAGCCATGTTTACCCCCACGTCGTCTAGAAAGTTAAAGAACTTCTTGATATTAGCCTTCAATGACCAGCGCTTTACCCAGAACTCGATGCAAATCGCAAGCAAGGTGCTGTACGCCATGGTCAATTCGATAAAGGGCTGTTTCGCTTTGAAAGCCGACCAGGACTGGATCTATTGTCTACCGCAACATTAGATTACGGAGAAGCCCCTCTTATGCCGCTTTCTGCAGTGTTTAAAAGCGAGGTTAGAGACTGATGCCAGTAAGACCGGGCTTGAGGCAGCTTTGGCCCAGGAAGAATGAGGCGCAAGCGGGCCGTTGCCTAGATTAGCTGTCGTTTAATTGACGCTGAGGTTACAGATTGCATCCCTTCGAGACCGTGTGCTTGGCGGTAGTACGAGCCGTTAAGAAACTCCGACCGTTTTTGTATGGGCGACACTTCAAAAATATTACTGACAGTATTACCTTTAAGTACGCGAAGGGGAAGATAAACGTTTACCCAGTTAACACGTTAGGCTCCGACCTTAGAGAAATATGACTTTAGAACCCACAAGAAGGGTTACATTAACATTAAAGTGCAAGCGCTTTGTCGCGCCTTTCCCTATTACTGGTACAGAGCGGCGCCTTCGAGCTGAAAGGCATAAAAGTGGGTCCTCGTCTGTGAAATGCAAAATTAGAAGGAGAGTCTTGCTTTCAGAAGAATGGCGAGGCATGTCGGCATCTGGAATACGTCGCGTTTTAAATAACATTTGTTTACAACGCAAATCCGGGAGGCGCTAGCGCCCCGCGGGGTTTACCAGCAGCGTAACCGAAATCCAGAGCGTGCGATGCGCTCTACTCGGTGCCTGCACCAGAACACTTTTTAAAGAGGTCGTGGTGGACTCCATGGGTTCTGTTCAAGATCTCAGGCAGTAAGTCTTGATGTTAGTCAATTACCGTACCCGTTTTGTCCAGCTTGTATTAGCGCAAGGGGTGACGTAGCGTTCGAGCGCTGTAAGTTGTGTAGTGCCCTTTGAAGGGCTTCGGTGCTGTTTTGACAAATATGTATGATTCGAATGATCACGTAAAGCTGACGTCCCTTGTGATGAAAAACCACAGCTTACGCCAGAGGCTATTTATTCTCTGGAGCAATGTTTTCGCTCGACACGGACGCAAGTGAGAATTGGGAGAATGCCATTCAAGTTGCTACTTAGCTCTTGGGCCATAGTGCCTGAAAACTCCTTGGTTACGGGAATGCCGGTGGGTGGGATGCTGCGGAACTGTGTCGAACGCGAACAGAGTACTTTGGAGTGAGCAGCGACACATAAAAAGACGATTCGGACGAAAAAAGCCTTCCACGCGGAGGTTTGAAGGTGGCACAACGGTTCTGATAAAAGTCGAACGGACGAGGCCGAGATTTTTTAAGAAATTGCAACAGCGTTATGAGGATACGTCACCAGGATAGCGGTCTGGAGACACACTCAGACCTGCTAATTTAATTCACTAAATCTAATTAGCTTAATAATAATTTTGTTTCTATCTACGACTTTTCGAAGCACGTTTATGTTAGGATATATTTGCTAATCAGTTACCCTTTTTAGGTTATTGAAAGCTTCCTAATCACAAAAACTCAGATCGGGAGAATAAGCGCACTTTAGATGTTCTTTTGCTCAGTTCAAAAAGTAATTAAGAGATGCTGATTGGTGTTGCTATTTAGTAATTACACACGATTGGCGTTGTTGTTAACTAACCAGGTTACGAAGCTTCTCAAGAGGATCAAGATAGCGGACTGCATTTATTGTTCGGTTTTCGGCAAGACTTTCGTAGTAGCAGATGCCTCCGATATCCATTACAAGAACCATCATCGTCCAAACCTACTGTCTGTTGTCACCGAATTTTCCAGGACGAGGCCATTCCTTCACCTGGTACTTCTCTGGATCATTGTAAAGGTTGAACCACGCTTCGTCCACGGCGACCGTATGCTTTAGAAAAGATTTTGTCTAAAAAAATTTTACAAATTGTACGCCGAATGCATTACACGTATTTCCAACAACTTCTGGAGTCAAAACACAAAAGGTCATTTTTCGCTTTTTCTGCATTTTCAGTACTCGGATTGAAATTCTGTGACGCATTATATGTGCGAATGTCAGTCTTGACCAACTAATTCTTAGACTTTAAGCTCTGCTTTTGTAGAAAATCTTTTCGATTACGGCAATGCGTTCTTATTTTGCGAGTCCAGACACCCGACCAGTCCCTTGCTGGTTTTCAACCTTGAAACGCTTACACTATTTACGTACTGTGTTCTCCCTTAAAGGCTCGTTGTCCACTATCTTCACCAATTACCGATAAATTTCCGCAACGCTATGTCAAAGGTTTTACCTTGTCTATCCGGTTTTCGCTGACAAGTTTCTAGATGATCGGAGTATCAGCTAACTTTTGTTTGGCAGCGGCGTATAGTCTAAAAGCCATTCAGTCTTAGAGTTCGTAATGTACCAGCCTAATGTATAGCGGCAATAAAAAGTCGAGTTTGGATAATCGTATTTAGAAATTAGAAAACAGAAAGTTTCACTTGTTCTACCCTTATGTAGAGGTGCATATCAAGGTGACGTCTTTTTTTTTAGCGACAGATTAGCAAAACGGACTTTGGATCGCTAGGTATTACGATACCATAACCACGCCTTACGTGTGGTTCTCGAAATATTACATAATCAATATTTTATTATTCTGGCGCCTTTTGACGCCGTAAGTGTCCTTTGTGATGAATCTAGACAGCCCAAAAGCTTTCTTTTTTTTTTCTTACTAGGCTTTACGGAGGACTTTTGGCCACATGCTATATGTATTCTATACTCAATGAAACCTACATCCAACCAATCCTACATATAATTTAAACTACTCACAATGCCAAAAAGCTACTTATTTGAAAAAGAGCTAAAAAATCTTAGAACATTTGTATTAATGACATGCTTACCATAAGTTTCTCTACGCAATATGCTCAATGCAAGGTTGTTTTTTCTTTCTTTTCTTCTAAAGTTCATTAACTTCAAAATGGTCCTACAACTAATTATTATTTAAGTTTGATTTTGAACATAATTAATCAGGCGCTTTTCTGAAATGCAATTGCACAGAATTAACATGTTTTGACGCTTCTGGCTAAGAACGGACCCTTCAGCATAACACGCTGACGTTTACAGTATCGCAGCTGCAATAGGCAGACAATTTTAATTTTCACAATTGCTGACATATTAAAATACGGCAGTGTACACGGTATGAAATAAGTCACTGCAAATCAGAGGCAGAGGCAATTTGCGGTGTCTCAAGTAGAAAAAACGGCTTGAGCGGTTTTGGTGTCATTAGTGCAAGTCATGCCCTGCGAGTCGTTGCTTTCACGCGCTGGCCCTTTGACCCTCGTGACTATAACCATGGTATTACTAAACGTTCCTCAGTTAAACCGCTCGGAGTTCTTTGTCGGTGTGGCGACGTTTGCAAATGGGAAAAGACTCGATAATCTGTTCTAGTCGGACGCTTCTATTCCCCGCAGCAAACCCTCATGAATAATTCATATATCACACATGGGCCCGTTCAGTGAGTTCAACTCTTTCCCACACCGTGCATGCGCTTCTAAAAATCTCGATCCTCTGCAGTGTCCATCATATTCTTTAGCCAGTGGGAAACTAATGAGCAGCGGTCAGGCCAAAAAATCCACCCTCATATATGCGAGCGGTAAAAATTTGCGTGGGGCTTTTCCTAACAACGTTTAACAGGCACATAGGGCTGCTAGATGTTTGACGCTACTGTAGCAAATATGAATAGTTTGTATGTAGCGTCTGTGTGCCTCTACTTTCTATGTTGCATATAATGCAACAAGCAGTAACCACTGGTGACGATTCGATCGACGGGTAACAAAGAAGCAGCTTTTTCTGCTCCAGCAAAAAGTTGTCTTAAAAATTATATATTAGTTCATTTTAAAAAATTAAGTTTATTTTCAAAACTCGTTCACTATGCATCTAGTACGAAAAACGTTTACTCTACATCGTTAGCGATATCTCTAATTTTCTATATTGGAAACTGAGAGAGTCGAACAGACCAAAAATAATCTATTTCGCAATACAAATACGCGTACAGACGTATCCAATGCATACGGGAACAAGCTTTCCTATTATTTGCCTGTTGTCGGAAGTGATTATTACCGGTAACAGTTATGTTTGAGTACGCAGTTTCGCAAACCTGGTCCAATTCGCGCATGAAAACCTCCCAAGCTATTTTTTGTTGCCGTATCTTTTGTTTAGCATAGGTTAAATTATCGATAGAGACACGAAGCGAAAAGAAAAAAAAAAATGATGTGATGATGAACAAAACGTTTTCTCTCAAATTTAGCACTTTGTTCCCTAAAAAAATTGGTTTTTGAACTATCGGACATGTCGGAGACGGCATGATCACAGCTGATCGAAAGATATCCAAATATTTACAGAAGCGTTAATGACAAACAGACAGCTTACAATTGCAAAGTGTTTCCGGGGACCATTGGAAATATCTAGCAGAAACTAAACGAGCTTAACGAAATGAAGACTGGTACGCAGATGCTTAACTGTTCATATGTAACGTTAAAATTTATGCTAAAAGCACTAAGCGTTTCGGATAGACTTGGGCAAGTAATCTATTTATGAGTCCCGAATGCTGTTTTCCACTATCATTTAAGGCCTTTCCTACAACCCTAACCAATATACTGATTCTCGGGTTGCTTTATCTATTTCTTGGAAACGCCTCGACGGAGCCTGTAACAGAAAATACCACCTGCTATATTCATTGATGAGCAATGAAAAGAACTCATAAACCTCAAACATTTTGCAGAAGCCTGATAATTTTCACAGCTATGAGTTACAAGTAAATCGCTGTATTTGTATGTGATTTTGCATTTTGACAGTTGGGAGATCAGGTCGTTAATTAACACGCATCCTTTATACAAAATTATCCCGTTTTGTAACGCCCGAGGGACACGAATCGAGATAAAAATTACACTCAGTTACTAACACGGTTGATATATTCGAAGATGCAAGCAACATGTAATGGCAGCAGAAAAAATTAGATTAATTATAGACTCTTTTGATTGCGCTATAGTTCAATGTATCCTATACCAGTTCGTTCTCCTTTGTGACAATTGGGGCAACAGCTAAAAGTTCCTGAAATCGGATCAAATACAGTTCAGTAGAATTTTTATCTTAAGTTCTCTTTGCTCAATATTTAACAGTAACAGGTAAGTACACTATTAGTTGGGAATGTCCTGATACCTACATATCGTATCATTACGTTAGCGTCAAGCGTGCATAGTGCGTAGAAAAAATTCAAGACGACTGCACGGCCGCGTCATGGCTTAGACGTTGACTAAACTCATTGACTTTCCATTGATGAAAGAATCAACTTTAAGCAAAATAGCTATTTCGCACACTATCGGCTACTTCAAATAAAAATTGGTCTGGGTCTCTTCTCAATAGCTAGTTGACAACGCACAAGAAGCGACTGCTCAACGTCTCGGTGACTAAGAGTAACGTTTTCTTTGAGCTCTTCGTGTCTAAGAAAAACATCCGGCGTAAATCAGTGGGCCTCAGGAAACGATGTCTATTCAGACCAAATCACCATTAAGCAAGTGGATATTTCACAGCTGGTGAGCAATCGCCAAGCCGGTGAAGTGACGCTTGTCTTTAGTGGGAGGCTGAAAGCCGACAAAATACTTCGGCGTATAGTTATACCGCATTACCACATACTTCTGCAGCTTTAGTCGAAGGTCGTCTCCTTTTTTTTTTTTTGAATTTGGACGCGGAAAAGCAACCTCTCAACACCTGTTCGCAAACGATCAAGTACAAAGGTTCCTACAAAGCGAAGTGAAGCTGATACCAATGCGACGTACGCACTGTAGATTCCGGACATCAATAGCCAGACTTTAATTGTGTGATAGTCTAATAGTTGCACAGCGTATGACTTGCAATGACGTTTTCTAGATTATTTATTTCTCCTTTTACTAAGTGCTCTTTTTTTGCTACGCTACATATAGCAAATCTCTAGCTACGACGAAGAGTTTCCAATTTTTGTAAATTCGGACGAAAAACAAAATGAAGGAAAGAGCCAGTGTTCTCTAGATCGTTTAGAACATCCGCTAAATAATAAGTTAAAGGTGAATAAGGAGCGAATGCAAAAACGTCGAAAAGTAGACAGACTCGCTAACAGACTTTGGGATATAGCAAAAAAAAACAAACTTTTGAAGGGGATGAACGAAGAAAAAGAAGCCAAATCCTCAAGAGATAACGACACAGCCCGTAACCCAACTGAACGCGGTATTGCAAAAAGTATCAGCGATTATATTAACAGAGTACAAAGCAGTCTCATAATTTGGCCAAATTAAGTAAGTAGCAATGCATCGAGAAAGTCGTTATTTTTTTTTGTAGGGTTTGCACTTTGTGTCGAAAACCAAAAGTTACAGAGAGTTGCATTCATGAATGAAGCAACCTTATTGTTTTTAAAGGTGCTACTTTGGAATTAGAAACATGCGTTCTCATGGGGTCAACACAATTATTTGTGTTCTATAAAAAAAAATGTGCGGATCTGTTTGATGGTAAATATATTTAAACCTGAACTATTCGGTGATTTGCAATAAAAAAGACCTAAATAGCATTGTTTAGATGGGCATGTTGGTCTTCGGAACGAGAACCTTCACAGTCACCGAACCTTAAACGCAAATGAGGCTTCCTGGTGCCTGTTGTTTTCCGCCGTTATTTTAAATTCGTCGAGATTAGTACGACATAGATAAAAGAGTACTACAAGAAAGTTTGTTTTTCGCCTAAGTTACAAATATCAGTGACGATCGGAGACTTCGGTTTATTCAGCTTCCGGCTGCCATTGCCTTCCTTGAAGCCTACAGCTGTACAATATTGCAATGAGCTCCTATTAAGAACGATGCTGTCCAAAGAAGTTTTGGGCTCTCACGGAACAAGTCTCGCACAAGTCTCACGGAAAAGTCACGTACGGCAATAGACAAAATCGGTGATCATAAACATCGGGCCTCTCTTAAACCTTTAGCCAAGCTATATGCATACGTACATTTAAATAGTACATACGCTGGGTGGCAAGCAGCTTGGACTATTTTCCTTGCTCAATCAAACACGCGCAAAAGCCGTATAACGCCACACCTTGTTGTTGGCTATAGCGTCAACCATCTAAGCCACCATCGATTAAGCTATTCCTTCGATGCGGCCAGCTAGCTCCGGCTAATATGACGATGAAAATATACGTTGTGGATTGCTTACTGATAAGATTGAATAGTTCGTTTACTAAGCAATTTACCGGGGATGTTGTCGTTGCAGCTGGCCTACAACTGCTACTGGAGCATGAAAGTACTAAAAGATGCCATATGCTAGCGTCGCGGAAGTACATCAAAAAAAGTGTGGACGTCACTGGCTTACACTTGCGTGACTTCGAACGTACGATGCTCTCCGCGTTTTGAGCACTCGATAGCCGCGATAAGGGTCGAAGCAATAGGAAGTAGGTTGTTCTAATGCTGTTGTGCAGCCGAAAAAAAAGTATAGTGCGTGGTCAGTTAGGTTCTATTTAGAATTTGAAAAACTAAAAAAAAAAAAAGTACAATAGACTAGGTGAGAAAAATGTACGCTTTATACCAAACGTGATCTATTTTTATAAGTTGGTACGTAAATATGATTTACCTGTTCGATAATTTAATCGATATCGTTTTGGTTTATAGAAGTTCTGTGTGATAAAAGAGAAAACTCAATATAACAGCGTATTCGCTCGCATACATCCAAGCTTGGAACTGTTGAGTGGACTTTTCTTTGTAATTAATAAACCCGACCTGGGCACTAACCATATTTCTCAGTCGTCTACATGCATTGGGTATCATTGACCATAAGTTATATTGCCTATATAGTTTGGCTGCTGAGTTAGCAGAAAGTCAGTCCTGTTTGGAATGGGGTTAATTAAACTTGTCTGGTATAGGCGATTCCTAGAGACCAGGGGCACGTAAACAGCAGCTTTATTCGGTGTGGAGGTGGTATAATAATATGTCAATCTTCATTTATATGCGCCAAGCTCAAGGATAATGTTTGATAGAAAACTAGGCATTGTTCGTCAGCTGTTCCTGCTTTAGTGCATCGACTGGAACTTAAAATATGCTCTTAATTTTATTTAGTTTAAGTACAGCCTCCATCACTTTTGGCGTAATGTTGATACGTTATCTGCTAAGAGAGAGTGTCATGAGAAGTTACCTGTACAAACGAACCGACCGAAGTCAGTATTTTATGATCATATTTTAGGCGTTCTACTTAACTTAGATTAATTAAAATAACGACTCGAAAGCAGATGAATTTCTGCATGGGTTGCTAGCGTCTGCTTTGAATTGTGTGCGGTCATAACCACGTTTGCTAGAGTCAACTTGTTTTATCGTTTATCAGATCGTTATGTTGTTTTGAAGGTTGGCCTTGAGAAGCTTTTCTAATTGCCATAGTGTCAAGGAAATTCTCCATTGACATATCCGTAATCCTGTCAGCGTACCTCAAATGTTTTTCTTAGCCTTTACTGAAGTACTAATATACTCTACAATGCGAAGCACTAATAGGAACCAAAATAACGTTTTCGTATCGGGATATCAATATATTTCCACAGGTCTTCGAAGTTAATTGTAACCTGAATTAGTGTCTATTCTATGGTACCGTCTCTGTCCAAATCGTCTTGACAACGTAACGCCCTGTTGTTGTATTTAGCGAGGAGCGCTCTAGCATCGCAATGATTTTAAACAAATAGAAATTTTTTTTAGCGGAAAAACGAAAGGAGACCCTATGTACGACTATAGAAATCTATGTCCGTCATTTGAGCATCAGTAATGGTGTAACGGATTGTGGATATTCTGGCAAAACCTATTCTGTTTCATCGTCATCGAACAACAAAATATCTTGAACCTATATTTTGGATTATTGTAATTAGTAGGACCTAACATTTCGGACCTTAGATTGTAACCCAATTTGAAAGCACATTGTTCCCTAAAAAATCATTATAGACTCACACTTATGGATAATTAATGGCAACTTATACTCTGAAAGAACACACGTACGTATTCAGAGCCACGGCGATGGCTGAGGCAGTGTTTAAGCCGGTACCATAAGCCAGCCTTGTTTAAGAGACTTTAGCCCATATTAAATAAGGCGCAATGTAGTCTTACAAACTAAATAAATGTAATATAAATGATAAACCTGTATGAAACCATCGTAAATATTATTTGTATGGTAAGCCTTTGAGCCAACTGAAGTCCTCTTCACCTTAGTTGGCACCGAAGAAACCGAATACTAGAGTTAGACTCGAAATAGCGAGCCGATGACAACATCAAACTGTCTCTTTCTCGGAAACTTGGCACGGATTTTTTAAGCTTCAAATGCACCATTTTTGTTTGTTGACATAGCCTCAAAACTTTTATGCTGATATAATCTCTGCGGTCCTCCATTGATGCAGCTTGTACGTCTTGACAAGTGCAATTCATTCGGGCATTATGAACCTCTTCATCGTAAGAACATACAATAGTTTTCTGTATTTTTTTTCACATGACGACTACCTCTAATATGTCGAATCTCGCCTTCCAGCATGGACAGCTTGTACGAAAACAAATGCGTTGAAGACGGTGAACTTTTCCGCGATGTCACAAATATCCTTCGACACGAACGTAACACGTACTGACAAACCCACACCATGTCGAGCGTGTCAACCCGATTCTCGTATCGTTGCTCTCAATCTTCATGTGGCCAACGACACTTCTGTTTACTATGCTTATCCAGTTTATTTCTCTCATGTCAATGGTTGGTCCGCGGCTGACCCGTTGCGGACGCCAGGGGAAAAGGATGACCTCTACTTTTCAAACAGAACCGCCAAAATTACTGCTTCGTAAGTCTTGCTTCTATTACTGCTACTACCTTTAAGATCGCTACCGCCGCTCTGAGATAGCTCTGTGTCACTAGCCCGGTCTACAGCCTGTTCGCCGATTTGGGAAATAAACATTTCGCAGATCCCATAATCCGGTAATCTTCGTGGGTTTGCAGGTTTTTCTGTCTTTAGTCATAGCGCCCCCAGTATGGGCCTTCGTAGGAGGAAGGAGCATTACCTCTTTCCTCTCACACCCATTACTAACCTACAGCTATTGTACTATAGCCCGCATCTCTGCTTAACCCTCTGTTTGATTAACTTCGGCCCCCGCCGCTTTGCATTGCTGCGCAGCTTTATCTTATGGCGAGATGAGCGGTTCTCATAGTGGACATACGATGATGTGAGCTAATAGGTCATCATGGACAGGGATAAGGCATCATATGAGACGTGGTAACAGATCCACAGAAGTAGTAACCCGGCTTCACCTCAATTGGCTTGGCAGACCTAATCTCGGTCCAGTTGGAGTACGAGTCAACTTTAGGGCGCCCATACTGGCTGCTATACCAACTGAAGTGCCTGACTGAGGTTGCGCGACGATGTGGTTATCGGTTTAATAATAAAGCTTGCGAGCTGTTTTTTTTTCCCGAAAGTTGTTGACGACACTGGTGGTAATGAGAATGCTGATGAAGCATGACGCCAGTTACGCGCCATCGCAATGGTCCTGCCTTGCATGCGGTCTAAGCAAACACATCGACTAGTTAAGTAACTAAATGAAAATATTGAGTTGCTAGGTACGTACTTTGGTAAATGAAAGTTTTTGGATACACGAAGACCTATTTTTTGATCAAGTACGCGCCTATAATATTAACTGATGCAAAGTATACCATTTCAAAACTGCTCCATTTGTTCTCCTGCTATAGGGCCCCGCAACGTTAGACCTAATAGGCTAAGCGAACGTAAGTGTTTATTTTATCCTAGTCTTGGATTTTAAAAAATATTTCTAATTTTTTTAGGAATTTCATTTTTTTGGTTTCAAGCTAATTTTAAACTTTAAAGGTAAAGATACCGTAACGGCTTGTGCCAGTTTAAGATAGGCTGGCGCGCAGGTAGTCATTATCGACTTTTCCATGAGGATGATTTAAAAGCTAAAATAATTTGCTTGCAACTACAATTTTCTGTAGTAGAGCTCTCCTTGAAAACAAGGAAAATCTAAAAGCCTGTTGACAATGCGGGGATTTCGCGAAAAAGCTTTTTTCTTAGAACCCTTACATTAGGGCATAGGACATTGTATCTTGACGCCGGCAACTAGCTAGACGTTTTTGGAACGAAAAAAAAACCTCTAATAATAAGATATGTGAAAAGTTGAAACAGAACGTAGAGCGATACGTTCATTGTCTTCGAATTCTTAATGTCCACCACTTCTAATGACCTCAGGTTAGATGACCTATTCAAAAAAGAAACGGCAATATTTTTATCGCTAGTATTGCAATATATATATCTAAATAAAAAATCACTAAATATATATATGTAATGGGCTGTATGATACAACTCAGCTATGTGTATATTTTTACTACAAAATATGGTGCTTTGAAAGCCTCCAAGAATTTTTACTGTTATCTATTCACTGTGTCTGTGGCGGGCCGACATTTTGCTAACTATACTTCGAATCGGGACAATCGTACAGATGGCGCTGGCGACCTGCCGATAGATAACTGGTATCTGCTATCTCTAGCCGTTAAAGCATATGCGCTGTTTTGGTTCATTCGTTGGTTAAGATATAGAGGGATCGAATGTCCCATCGTCACGATGATTAATGTCCGTCTGACCTGGAAGAACTATCTGCCGAGATAGTGTAAGCCGTCTTATTTTGAATACCTTACTTCTAGTAGGCTATTTAGCTAAATGATTTCCTTGTTCAATTATACATCTTCATCGTTTGGCTTCAAATCACAGTGACGATAAATTACCAGGCGTAATCTTTTTATAAGGCCCTTAAATATTATCAACCATTCCTTCTGCCATCTCCGGCACGGTAGGAACACTGTGACGACAACTTTTTTTCACTGTTGTTTGAAGTGGAACACCTTGCAGCGACCACCATTCTGGACGTATTAAAGGTTGCCGTGGGCGTAGAGCCTACTTGGCTTCTCTTTTTTCAGTCACTTTCGGGTGGCATATTCGACGGGGTTTCATTTAGCTCTATAGATGGATGTGGGCGTAATTGGATTAGCTGAGTGGTGGTTTCTGTTAAGTGCGCACGAATACGTAGAGCTATGTAAAGGTGTCTACGCGTGCCTTCCCTGTGCACCCCATTGCATGTGGTTGCATGTATGCGCCGATCGTCTAAGAAAGCATCAGCGTCACCGGCATGAGAGGTAACTGGAGCGGACTACTAGATCAATAATTCATTTGCTGTTTGAGTCTCGAGTTAACCCGACATAACAGTCCGTCGTTCATTCATGTGCTCTCTCCTTAGGACGACCTGACCAGCCTCACCTTCTTGGTAAAATTGTCCCTCTGCTGCTAAAACTCGTCCGTTACATTCGCTCGATAACATCAGCAGCGGTGCATACGGCTAGCGGTCATCAGCCAAGCGAGCCTGAAATAACGTAGACTCGGTTGCCATAATGCGAGGTCTAGAAGAGGATGACGAGAAATAAGTAAGAAGAAGCGCCTGCCAGATTAGCTCATACAGTCGTCTGCCTGCTCCCCGGTACAGGGGGCCCTAGGCTCCTTTGCTTCTTCCCTATCGTCCTTCTCGCAGACCGCACCGAAACTAGATGAAGTAACGAGAACGGAGGGACTGAACAAGGTGAAGAGCAAGGCAAAAAAGAAATCGCGTAAGATTCTATCACGTTGCCAGACCTTGGCTACTGTGAACGATTTCGCTATTGCGATTCTTATTACCACTAATACTGTTGCTGTGCGACGGGAGCCGCGGCGGCGTTGGCTGTATCTCGTTCCTGCGTCGGCTCGGTCATTCTTCGACATCTTGGATGGACAGTTCCATTTGTAACTGGCCACCCGCTGCGAGACATACATGCCGCACCGAGCTAATGGTCCGCTTTGCCAGCAACTGCTTACCCTAGATAAAGCTAGGGCTATTACAACTATTACATAATGACAGCACGCGGCTGTACTTTCAGATATTGGATATACACAGTATATGTTTGGAGTGGGTCAACGGCAAAACACGGGCGAAATTCGGAAGCGATCATCACTTCAGGTAGCAGGCGAGATAAATGTACGTACCATGGAACGCTGTGTTGATTTGCAAATTGTTTTTCTTTTTCATTATAATAACATTGAAGCAGTTTTAGCCATTTATAGTATGTAGATGTATGGATTCTAATCCCTTGTTGCTCGTAACACTGAGGCTTAGTAAAAAGCCCTTTGTTTTAACCAGCGCATATTCACGCCGCTTTAACCTGCTGAGAAACACTTTTATCAGTTCAAAAAGATTATCTCATGTCTACTATCTGTTAAAAAAAGACGCTAGAACTCAAATTCGTACTTCACCAGGTCTGTAATAATGTCTGGCGTATGAAAATTTTCCTCGTTACCTGCTTTGTGGTTCAGGATGTTTGATTGTCTTAAAGAAACACACCCGCTTGCTTCCTCTACGAAACACTCTGCTCAATTAGTAAAAATGACTGAACTGCTATATCAAAGGCCCCGTTTGTAAATTTTTCGGCAATATTCTTATGAGTTCGATCAGTAGAACAATATGACCTTATAATAGCTCGAAGTAAAATGACTGTAGAAGTAAAAGGAATTAAATATGAGCTGAGAATTTGGTGAAATATATCATATCTGTTAAATACTCGATACCGTGAAGTTTTGCATATTAAAGAAACTTGAAGGTACATGCGCTAGCTATGCAATTGTGTAAGAGGCCCGTTCCGTGTCTTTAGGGCGTATGGGAAATCAACCGCAGTGCCCTATATAGTAAATATATAAAGCGGTAATCTCATCAAATAGATATTGGTATTTGAATAATTTACTACTAGTCCTTTACGGGTTTATAATAGATAAACTGTTGTATGAACGCAGGCAACTTTTTCCCATTATCAATACCCATTATGTTAATCCAGTTTGTCCGACTTCCACTGGTAATCACGTAGTTGCGTTTTTACTACTTTCTGCGTACTTTTGCGTTTGTTTGCAGCTTTTTAACAAAACTTGAAGTTAGTCAAATCAGCGCTTCAATACGCACGCTTAAGTTGTTCTCCTGCTACGTCTGTCCTACTATGAAAATGTGTGAAGTGCGCGTTGAACTCAGCGATAAATGTGATTGTCATGCACTTGTTGCATTCTGATGTAGAATCGTCAATTTATTACTCCGAGATCTGCACTCAGATAATACGAACTATTCATATTTCAACGCTATTAAAAGTTACACTAATATCTTCACTGTGTAAACTTCTATAGTTGCATATCCACGATTTCCTGCTTCTGAGGATATCCTTTTCGACTAGATCTTCTCTTCATAGAAAAGAACGTCCTCAAAAACCTAACCGCTTTACCGTTACTGTTTACGATTTTCTACACCGCCAAGTCCTTCTCTACACCAGCACGCACCATCATATCTATTTGTACCAATATATCTGTATCAATATTGGTTCAGGCTACCGATGCTAGAGACGCGTCAAAAATGCAATAGTTAATGTGTATTTGAGCATCGTGGCTAAATACAATACTTTAATTCTCGAGGCGGTAACCAGAAAAAGATGCCAACGGTAAGGCCCATTAACCAACTTGCGCTATCATTATGGCGCTGCGAAACTGACTATGGCAAAACGCTAAAGTGTCAGATTCATTTTGTTTTCAGTTCCTCAGGGGGGGGGGGGGGGTATACACAGCTTATAACCATCTACTAGGTCCTCACAGACGCACATCAACCTCTAGTGACCTTTTTGCAATGCTACTTAACACTTAGAGAAAAAGGGTAGGTTTTTCCTCTCAATAACAACGGGAGCTTCTAGCTGCATAAAGCTTCAAAATTGTAATTATTATACGTAAACATCCGAATTGTATTTTTTAAAGTGTGATACTCTGGTAGCACTTGGTGACAGCTTTTATTGTTGAAGATCTGATTTTCTTGAAACTTGTGGAAAAGAGCGTGGTCATTGTCCAAATTTATACTCTAAGTTTGGGGAAAAGCTTTACCCACAACACATAAAAAAGCATCATCGTGGGTAGCGCTATCGAATAATTAGGCCCAAGTTATTAAACAAGCCCTTAATCAACGACATCCAAGTATAGATTGTATTACATATGTATACAGGATATCTCAGAGAAACGAATACTCAGCTTGAAAGATTATAAAATTAGTTTTTTATTCACATGTAATATTTAAACTCGTTTAATTTAGTTTCCCTCCTACCTTAGATGTTCAAAGTCTCTGGTGAACTGCTGATAACAAATAATAGCAGTATGCTATTGATTCACAAACTTGAAGAGACTTTCAAATCTCCCAATATCTTTGGTCTTCAGGCATGGATTATTCTTCAGGATATCATCGCAAAAAAATTTTTTTGCCGTTATAACTTGGTGGATAACGTATTTGCCTGTTAATTTTAGGGATATGTTGTGGTTTAGGTTCGAATACGGGCATTGATGCAGTTCGTTTTGCTGAAAGCCAGCCGTCTGCTGGAATATCTAAGGACGATATCGGACGTGCAACTTGAAACATAGAAGCTTGGCGAACGGACAGAATATTATATCGCATACCTTCGTCTAGCCTATTTGTTTAAAAGATTCTCACCAGGATATCCTTTTACATAACGATGACAGTGTGCAGGTGCTCCATCCTGCTGGAAATAAAATTCACCATTTCCATCGAAGGCCCCCCAAGTCCATGCGAATTCAACTAATCGTCAGCAGTTTAAAAAATAAAAACAAAATAGTGTCAATGTATACATTTTTTTGGAACAGCCCCTGGTTAGAAGTCCCCCCTGCCTGCACCATGCACACTATAGCATATAAACCATATATATCCAGTTCGTAAGCTGAAGTAAATCTTTCGAGTTCTACGTTTTAAAACTGCCTTATCACTGCATTACACGTCTTGGAAAGCTTATCATTGACTGTTGTGTCTCCGACAACTTAGTTTCGCTGAAGCTGAAATTGTGTGATGTAACAATTTCTGCAGATGATTTTTAGCTTTCCTACTTCTTAGTTCACCTTTGAAGCTTGGCCTCAATGCCTTCTCCTCCCTGCTATACTGCAACAAATTTATAATATAATCGCTTCTGCTGCGAGCTGAATCGGTCAATATGTTGGCCTTTCGAAATATTTATATATTGTTGTAGTCGAATTATATTATTTTAATTGCGCCACATTTATACCATAATGTTCCTCGAGTAAGAATCAACACTATGCAGCTCCTCAGGCAGTGCCAGCCGCAACCTGTTTGGTTTCAACCTGGTCGATCGGAGATATAGGACAAATAAACAATCTACGTTTTGAGAAGCTCGCTGATATCTAGGCTTGCGTGGCGCTCAAACATCCGAAACTTTGAACTTACCTGTAGGTCTGCCCCATAATCTTTATCCCTTTTGTGAGTGATATAGATGCCATGCACTAGAGCCATTTTCGTCGTCGATACAGGCGTTTTTACGGTCGGTCGTAACACCCAAAGTATCTTTTCAGAAACAGAACGAAGCATTTCTGAGTTCAGCCTCTGATAACTGTACAGGACTACCAGATGTTGGACAACAACGAGTAATTCAGTGATTTTCCAAGTGGTTGATCGACGAGATGTACAACCTATGCCTCATCAAGTGATCTGCTTCCTCTCCGCAAAGAAAAAATGATTATAACATGCTCTGCCGAGAAGTGTCGCTCTGTTTTCCTCTCTCCCTTTGAAGCAGTCCCGCAGCCATACTTCATATTGGAAGAAAACATATTTTTACAATTTCAACGTAGGAGTTTGCAAGCGAACTATTCTCTTTGCACCTATAACTTTTTCTTCACGGGCAAGCTAAATGGAGTATAAAAAAATTATCGCGGATTCATCACGATATACAGCTACTATGAGAACAACTTAATTCTTGATAATTTAGCATATTTTTCTATCGAATCAGTGAGTGTGGGCTGTTCAAAACCAGGTACTAATTGTTTTTGTAGCGAGCAAGGCAGGTAGCAATGAAAGCATTCGAGGCCGAAAGTCGGCCAGGAACAAAACCTATACATAGTAAAGGAAAGTTGCTATACGCAACTTATATATACGCTAAAAAAAATAAAACTAATGCTAATAAACTTCAAACACAATTTGGATGTAATGTATTGATTTTTATTTATGGATCTTGTGATGCTAGCTTGTCCGCTAATATCCGGTTAGTTTTCTATAATTTGCATAGCGATATTCACTTTTCATGTATTTTTCTATAAAATTAGATTATATCAACTACTGGCAACTAAGACTGATGTACGCGTACCTAGTTCTTTTTGTCTGATTTTTTTGCCGAATGAGACTGTACAATTTGACACTCTAATTCAACAGGCTGTACACAAAACGAACAGCTGGAGGCTTTTCTTCCAATAATCTAACCTTTAAGCCAGCGAAAGCTTCCGCCTCAAATTACTTACGACAGTTATACGTAACTCCGTGCTCTATAATAAGAAACGAAATATATATTTAGGGCAAATATAATGGCTTCAATAACTTTTCTTAAAAAGCAAGTTCAGCGTGTTCTATATAAGACATAGTTAAATGTATAGCCGCAATTACCCGCCACGATTAGACATAGTTTCCTTCTTGTTTCATAAATCTTTGAGAACATATTTGTCTGCATATATTTAGAACATAGCTCACATGTGACCCAAACAGGATCTTTTGGTTCCAATGTGCGGGGCTGCATATGGGTCAATGTAGTCATCTTCGAACCAAACTTAAATAAAGTTACTACTTGCTGTTCTAGTTTCAATTGGCTAGTAGCCCAACCCAGATATCATATGCTTCCTTTGGTCGATTGTGGTTTCTGTAACTAGTGGCCGCACTAACTTTACTGTGTTGCGAAATCAATGGTTCCCACGATACATCATACTTCATCATACGATACATGCTTGTCCGCCCGCTAAATCTCAGATTGGTTTATATGTAAATTGCTAACGGGGAAGGGGGCGGGGGGCAATGAACGTGAGCCAGGTTTCACCAACTACATGTAAACGTCTGGTAGCTACAGCATGTTAAAGCTGTGCTTGTGAAAATTCTGTAATAAGTACATACGGTAAACGAGACTTAACGTGAATGCTGTCATTGGTAATGCCAAACTTTTCACCCAGTCCTTCCTCACGGATGTGCCCTCATGCGTATAAAAGCAAGCAGATCCGAGATAAACATGGTCGACTTCATCTTCCGACATTAACCAGGTACCATGTACTTGTTTCAACAATAACAAATTGTTATAATAATAACAAACATCTCCACAAGTTTGGTATTATTAAAACATCTTAAAAAATTAACGTGTCAGTTGACGCCCCTCAACTCTTCAGTGTTGAGCGGTCCAAGAGGTTTTATTTCAGAAGACCTAGTGAAAAAAATGTAAATAACTTTCAGGGTAAAAATCTACGATGTTAATTTTTTTTTACTCAGATGATGTTGATTCACCTTGTTGGTGTTTGTGAGCCTTACTACGGGCCATCTTAAATCAATTTTGGGCATGTTTCCGCATCTGACCGAAGATCAACGCAAACAGCATTGACTCATAGCCTATATTGAACTCATTTTCTAGCTCGAAACGTAAGCATATATTGGCAGGAAGAAATTGTGCTAAAATGAGCGGCATACATTTACACACGTTGATTTTGCAGCAGTGGACTAAAACTTTGCGATGTGTTAGGTGGCCAAAAATATCTATCAAGTACCAACAGCATCTGTACTCAATACGAGAATTTAAATACTGGCCATCCATGACATTTGGAATAGCTGTTTACACTTGCAACAACGCACTTGGAGAAAAAGCGGCAGGGACTTACTTACGTCGTACTTAAAAATCGTGTTCAGCCATGTTTACACATCAAAGGATAGAAGCCTTCAATGAAACCGACCTGACCTGCGAAGATTTTGTAATGTAAACCCTATTCCCTTATGCATTCTAGCCCTACAGGTTTTTCCGTGCCATGCAAGGCTTACAACAGTAGACGGTGCAGAATCCGATCTGGTGTTCTGTCATAACAGTTCCATCGCGCGCTCGCACATCAGTCATCATCTAGTCGCCGCGTCTCCTTTAGCAGTTAATTCTAATGATTATCATTTTGGCTATATACGCGTTCATATTTAAGAAGAAGACGACAACATCTATAATTTAAACGAAGTACCGTATTTATTTTGATTCGGTGTATTTTTATCGCCTAGCTCAGTTACTCGCACAGCTGCAACCCTGAGTCTCTCGAAGACGCCCGACGATTGCTTCACAGAGTGGAAGAATGCGAGAACAGGTCTAGGAAAGCCTAAGAAAGGTGCGCAAGCGATGCAGCAGCCCTATTTTGTTGTGAACGAGTTCCCTAGCATCGTCTGCAGGTAACTTCGAGCTTCAAAGTATTACAACGACAGAACATAAAGCTGTGACACCGCTTGCTTATATATATATATATATATATATATATATATATATATATGTATATAGTCATATAATGGATTTTGTTAGAAAACATGACGTGTGAATACTTCCTATAAGCATTTGAATAGGTATCTCCTGTCGCAACCCTATTTCTGTTTACTGAGGCTTTCTGGTACTGATGAAATAAGGTAGAACATACCTAGACTCAAGCTGACGCCAAGGGTGAAGCTTGCTTCTAATTTTATCAGATGAGCCGACGCAGTCAAAGAGTACATGTAAAAGCTGTCGCAAGATTGTAACGGCGTCAGACCGAGCTTTGCTGCGAAGCAAAATTTTCACAAGTTACGGAGCTGAAAAACGCAGTCGAATAGGTTTCTCCGGTGAGCTAACAACACTAGTAGTTATGTCAATATCCTCATCATCCGCTTCCACTACGAACCGTTGCAAAACCTAAATAAAAAGGATAAAGTTACGCTATGTTACCCGATGTCTGGAAATGGGGATGTTTGGGAAAAAATATAATTGTATAAACGTATACATTCAACATGCTAAATGCCTGAATCAAAGAGACCGGCTAACGAGGTAGTGCGGTGCATTATGTCACACTGTACCCAAGGCGTTCTCTGCTAGATGTAGCGCAGATACAGATAGTCACTGGAAAATGAAAATCTATTGTCCCACATATGGCTTAATGCTATTTAGCAAAAGATGCAAAGTTTGGAAAAAGTAAATTTTAAGAAGTCAGTTGACGATAAGTAAACTCACAATTAGAATAGCTATATTGCCTAACTGGGCATCTATGTCCAAGTCAATTGTCGAGTTTTGCATCTTATAAAATTTAAACTCCATACATCTAGGTCGTAGAACGAATGTTTAAGACATTTTGAAATGTTGAAGACGTTTCTATAACGGAACAAAATGGGGCCTTTGTATTTTTGGCTGGTTTCTGTAGAACACCAATTGATGAGAATTACACGTTCTTTCAATTTTAGCAGTAAAAATCATCATGAATATTTACCCTAGCAAGTAGAACAATCATGGCCGTTTCCGCAATTCTTCGCCCTATGCAAGCACGTGCTCCGGAACCAAATGGCAACGAAGTGTATTCTGGTGTTGACGATGCGTCTAACCACCTCTCAGGCAGGAACTCCGACGGTCGCGGGAAATGTTTTTCTTGCATTGAGGCAACGTGGTTCTGGGTGAATATCTTTGTCTGTTTACGGCATTGGTTTTTATATCGCACCACGTCGTGTAACAACCCAACACATGAAAAATTAGTTTTCTAGGATCAGTTTTGCAATTTCGCTCAGATAAAAAAAATATTTCACCGAAACTTACTTTGAAATTATTTGAATTTTCTTCTAAGGGTCCAGAATGTAACTCACAAGCGAAATAAGTTCCTCGATTTTGACGTTCAGTTAAATTCGAAAAAAACATGAACCAGCAAAAGAGCAGACTCCACCGAATGGAAGGGGGAAATGTTTACTCGCGTCAATATCTAACACATTTTAGCGCAGCCTAAAACAAAGCATGAAACAAATATCTACATATATGCCAATAATTTATTACAAATACAAAAAAAAAATCGCATTTTCTCTCAAGAAAACTTAAGTGGGCTTATGTTAATTGCATAGTCTGCCACAATTTAATTTAATTAATAGAGAAAAATTAAGCATCTACTAATGTCGTGGGCATCGTCAGAAAACTGCGCATAACATTCAGAGTGCATATAAACCCATGTGAATTTCAAAACAGTCGGAACTGGTCCTCTTCTGTTTGCAATTAGTGTCCTTTCTTTGTGCATTACTGTGTCACAATAAAATTAACTTAATTTCCTTTGCGGTTCGTCCTGTTAATTAATTTGTTCTGTGCGATCTACATATCATTGTTCGGCCCATTTAGGCATTTTTGTACATATACCTTGACTAAATCCATTCGAAGTTACTCTGTTACACTTCAACCAATTTCTACAACCCGTTTTAGAAGGCGTTTCGTAGAATCCTCATATTCACTGAAAGGGCGCACTCTCCCGCTAACTGCATTGCAAACGTTGTGCTGTTTCTATAGTACGATGATCATACACGTAGTTGTATAACTGAAGTCCTGGCTTCTGCAACAGAATTTATTTCATCCTGACTTTTTGAAGTTCCAAATTGTTACCATTTGGGGTAATGTAGTCCAGGTTGCTGATGCGCATCTCTCTGAGTTCGTTGCCGTTGTTACCAGGTAAACTGTATATAACTGTCCAGCAGTCTTCACTCCGGCTAAATCTTCTATTTTTCTAAAGGTGTTTCATCTTATAACAAAGAGGTGATTGCGAAGACTAGCTCACACAGCAGAAACAAGAACAAACCTTTTGGGTTTTATTCATTCGCCGCCATTATAGCACCGAGCGGAGATCGTTGTATCTGCTACTACATGTAGGTACGAACGAATACGCGCTTATCCTAGGTACTTCAAGTCGGCATAAAAGACCACTTACAAACAGTGCAGGCAGCAGCGGCAACGCAGTTTGTTTGTAGAACATTTTAACTGTAGCAGACTGATGCTCCTTGGAGCTTTTTTTGGCTATTTCCACAAAGTTCTTTTTTAAAATGTCTCTTCTAAGTATAGGCATGTATATTTTGGTTCTGGGAATTTTAGAGAGCTAGGGAGTTTTCTACGTTCTTTCTCGTTTAGCACCATTTCTATGCACACAAAGGCCTTGTATAGTAGACGAGTATTTTTATAGCTATATAATGCACGAAATTTTGTACTAGGTGTTCGCTTTAGCAGAAAGCTGTATTCATTATCCGGTGTTTTTCGCAGGCAGCGTATCACAAACGTTGGGGCTATCGATGAAGTTAGAATCTTGAAGGAGGGATCTCTTGACATGTACATACCTCTATAACAAGCGAAGTCTTCACGTTTTCCGTTTTCATTGAAAATTGTACGTAATACAGGATATCTGAATTTCCTCGGTACCTTTATATCGAAACTAGACATACGTTTTAATGAAGCTCAATTACTGTGAGTAGGTGACTTCACATCTTCGCGTTTTAGCCGGGGCAGTCCTTAGATTAGAGATTAGAGACAGGCTCTTTGTAACAAATCGTACAATACGCTTGCATCGTTTTATTATTATTATTACTGCTGCATTACTTTGGCTACTCAATTTTGGTGCCCCCGACCAACAAGTGTTATGCCTTACTTTTGGAGGAGCTCGAACTTTAGAGTTTATATGTATATCCGCGGGCTCTATTGAACATAATCGTCATATACTATAGGAACGGAACATGGGCGGTATACACTTCGGACTCTGCGATGGGGAGTAGTTCTGAAAATACGAAAGTTAACACACCCAATAAGTTTCTCAAAATTGATTTTATCGAATCGATGATTATCTATGGTAAAAATGCTTCAGCAATTAGGTTAAGTTGTTTCTTTTTAATTCAGCGTGAGTCCATACAAACAGTTGATACCTCCAAAGATATACTCGAATGATTTTCCACTGCAACGAGCAGATGGTAAATTTCGTTTTGTGTTATCCTTATCTTTGTTATTGGTTTAAAATACCTTATAGAACATACTGTTTTCGTGGATTATCCTCCATACGTAGGCTTCGATAACATATATATTGTACCTTCAATTAACTACAGTGCCTCATTTAATTGCAGTTCCGTCTGTATTGATATTGTTATAAACGCTCACATATTTCCAGTCAACCGTTGTTCACATAATACGAGAATCAATGTCTTCAGACTCACATCCTTCATTACGTCACGCGAACGCTAGTCGTGAGGTTTTGTCTAAGTAACGATGGAACCAAAAGGAACGATGTTTTATGATCAGGTTCAGAGGACATACGTTGAAAACAGGCCCTCGTGCAGAGATATAGCTGGTCTGGGCAGAAAAAACCTGGCCAGGTTGACTTCAGCTCCATGATTCGGTGCTAGTGACTTCTTCCCATCAATTTGTTAACTAACGACCTGAGTTGATTCGAAGTGAACCCTGGGAGAGAAGTCGAGAGGCGGTGGATAGTGATTTAAGCGGAGACTAGTTCAAAGGTGACGGCTAACTACATTCTCGGCCCATATAAAGTAAACATTGCCTTCTAGTGGCTATGGCTGTATGTGTAATTTAATGGATTTACGATCAATTTAATAAGTAAATACTCAAACCATCTTGATAAAGCAACTGGTGCTCTGGAACTTTTGTTAAGAATGTCCTGTTAATATGACATAGCGTATTATTGAAACGGATGAAGATAAGTTTCAAGTCCTTTGGATTCTAAAACGCAATATTTAGGACAGTGTATATCCGTCTCAGTTAAACAGTGGCATCTATATATTGGTTTCGTCTATTTTACTTTTTTTGTTGCTCAGGCCATCGGTATCTGTAGACCCTTTGTAAATGGTTTTCGTACCGTACGAGCCCTTTTCAGTAATATGTCGCTTGATACTTCTTCAGACGCAGCTTAGTTCAATCCTGTTACAAACAGAATATGTTCTTTGTGCGTGGTAGTGATTGCAATGTCCGTATTTCTAGTGACGTGAGCTTGCTACTTTCTGTACGGCCACAAAGGCCGTTGCTTCTCCCGTTTGGCATATTTATTTTCAGGACGTGTCCATTGCGCCGCGTCTGCCATGGACCGGCCCTGCTGCGATACTTGGCGCTATTCCACTAATACATCTGTTCGTATGCGGGTTCCATATATAGCTTATAAAGTGCCCACAATTATCGCACGCCACTTCTTTGTGGCCGACAGAGGCTGGTAGGTGGCAGTGTTCCCCTATTTACCATGTGTAGTAAGATTTGAATCTGTCAATTTCGATTATTACTATTCGTCTTCCCTGAAGCGTCCGTGTGCAAGCATCTTTAACCTCACTAGACCTGAACGTTTCTGCATGACCCGCACAGTTTTGCGATGAATATTCATCTGCCAGTACGTATAAATGCTTGTATGCCGCATGCTCCATATACAGAGCCCGATTGTATGGAGACGTGAACCGAACAATTTTAACAAACTGCTATACACTGTCATTCCTGTCATATATACGCTCATCTATTTGTTGACCCCAGAATAGGATTCACCTTGAAAATGATTAGATTGCTCGCTAAACGGTGACCTATTGCCGCCCACAGTCATTTGCTTTTAAACAGTTCTTCAACCTCAAACAGAGCAAAGTTATTTTGGCATTTCTAGTGCCGAGAAAAGGTTTTCTTTTACTTACTCCAGCGGGAACGTGGTATCCGCTTAGAACGAGGTCTCTTGGCGTAATGCGAAATATTCCAGGAACGACCGGCCTGAGTCGCAGGGTTTCCTTGATGACAGCCCGCAAGTAGGCGAGACGTTCACAGCGCACCAGGTCCAATTTTGCAGCTGATTCAGCTTCCTCGCGAGCCAACTCCTGGGCTCGAGGATGGCGCGCAAGGAAGTGTAATGCAAAGCTCGCAGCAAAGGCCGTCTAGTGACCACGAGGACAACTGTCATATAATTTCGGCTAAAAATCGTTCGCGAGCGTAATTGCATATTTGGGTGCAAAACGTAGAAAATGTGGCTATTTCATTAATATTCACAGGTTGTTTGAGCTGTTAATGCGAAGAAAAGGGACATTCAATTAGGTGAATCTACGTACGGGGAGAAGGCCGAGGGGCAACGCGGCAGACACAACAATCACAGCTACGTCTAACATTGCTAACCTTAGAGTGTGTTGAAGCCTGTCTATTTTTACCTACTAAAGTGGGTTGAAGTCGCTCATCGTACGCATATCTTGTATATGGAACACTTCAATAGTCTGTGAATTGATAGACATTTTTCAAGATTTCGAGCATGAGATAAGACGTTGATGACTATTCTGTCCGCAACCGGTGGGATCTACACACGGTTGGTATACCAAGATGTGAACAGCTTTAATTAAAAGTGTTAATAAATTAAGTAAAATTTTAAAAGCGTACTAAACTATTTCAGTGTAGCAGTTAGTAGTATGTAGGTAATATTGTGTACCGCAACATTGCGGGTTGCCATAAACACGTTTGTCTTATATGTAGCACATATGGACATCATTGATTATTGTTTTATAAAAAACGGGTCTTTGGAAAGGCGAACCGTAAATTACGTAAAAATATGTTTCATATAAGTACAGTGTCGCTGTGTGTTGCAATAATTTAGGAAGATTCAACTATGCATAGACTTCAGTCATCTGAAGCTACCCGGAAATCGAGGGCGGCTAGACGTTTAGCAAGCGCTCAACTAATTGGATAAAATGGTTTCAGATGTTCATTCAGCTTGACGCTCTTGATGAAAAATAAGTCTATTTTTCTTTGTCGTATTAGAAGCTTGAAAAATTAGTATACCAGATTCGTTATTCCCAATATGATAAGTATAAGCGACGCCAGTATTTCCAAAAGACCAACATGTATTGTATGTATGAGGAGCTGGATTTCATAGTTGAAAGGTAAGGTTGGTCTGTGTCTCCTTAGATTAGAATTTATTTTTCTAACATAAATTAAAGCGAGGAGTTTTCAAACAAAAGTGTATATGTATTTCAAATGTTGTCCAAAGCAGAAGGTACATTTTTTACTATTTAACCAGATGCTCTCCGGAACGCAAAGTGCAATTTTGACCCACTTCAGGAACATTGTTTGGCCTATTCCCGAATACGATATTGTTCCCTGGATGATGTCATCACAAAATACAGCATAAATGGTTCTTCCGAACCGAGTGACCTACATATCACGTTCCTAGAAAACTTCTGATTTTATTTAAAACGTAGTTGTTTCAAGAGTAAGAATGGTATGTTGACTTTACTTCGTGAGGTTCGGAACGCCTAAATATTATTGCATATTAATCGTTTCATTACTATGTATGGGATGTTAGCATTACTCCGTTACGTTAGACGAAGGCACGTAGAATAGGTAAAATTAAATGGAAGAATTTTAGGAAATTTGGAAGTAGAATGGAACGGCCTCCGAATAAAAGCTTAAAGGAAAGCTTTACTGCAACCGTTAATGCTGTAGCGGAAGACATTTTGCTGACAGGCTAGTCTTGACAGAAAGAAATGGATTATACCAACCGTGTCGACGGCGGCAAATACAAGATCGGTGAGGCAGGTAATGATCTCGGCCGAGTTCAGGTGTCCCTCGTTAATGATATGGGACAGCAAGTCTCCTGGAGCACAGGACGGCTCAGAACGAGACAGACGCTCCTCTACAACGTCCACAATGAAGCTGTATGGGAAAATGTCAGCTGTATTAGAGAGCACAAGACCTATGTACATCTTTTTTGGCTTGAGTTATTTCTGCTCTACTTATTTATATTTGATCGAAAAGCTGCACACTTAATAACATTTTTTTTCGCTATTCGTCCTATGCAAAAAATGCGGTTGAGGCTATGACAATGATTTAAGCAGTGAGACGTCGACAAAAAGGTCCACGCAAGGTGACCTTGGCACAATAACAACATCAGACCTTATGAACCTACGTGATTCTGACAAACAATGAATAGGATATTCTCTACCGCCCGACTTATTATTTAAGCTCATAGCTTAATGTGATTACATTTGTTCAGACTTAGTAGAAGTAAGTAAGCGATTCGAATTGGGACGCAGTTGAAGACGAACGAACTACTAGCCAAAATTGAGGCGTTGTCCAAACAATGGAAAAAATCACCTTAATTGACGAGGTTAGGTTTTTTTATTAAGGTTTCCTGGCCAACCAAATCAAACACATAAAGAAGGATCTAAAGTTTGCTCACATTCATTTTTAGATTTATTTTTTCGCCACAAATATTCGTTGAATTCAACAAAAAAGAAATAAAACTGAAAAATTTAGTAGAAATCAATCTTTAATATTGTGGAGACCGTTAATAACCCTACTTTATTCTGAGGTCACCTTTGCCACCAGGCGGGTACAACGAAAATAAAAAAATTATGCTTCAGCCCGATTTTCGATATTATATTCCTATCGTTGAAATCTGGACTTTCATCCAGTTTGGACTATTAAAATTTAAATTTTAATTTAATTTTAACGGTTTCCTGAGCTATGTTAGTTCTATTGCTACGACTTCCAATTAGGAAATATAAAGTCAACCTTTAGTTTTGACGTTGGTGCTTGAACTCCGAAAGGCTTGTACACGTGCAATGCAATGAATTAGATAGTGTTAGTGGTCGGTAAACGCGGCACTAGGCGTGTCCTATGAAATAAACGACTTTCCCAAAAAGGATGTCACGTTTCCCAATAGGTGCTTATAGATAGGACTACGATCGGATTAGTACACTGTCTAGTTAGCATGCCTAAACGACCGTTCAACCTATCGATCTAATTGTTTAATTTCTTACAAGGCTTATGTGGGCTGCCCAATTAAAAAACGTCACTTATGACTGGACAATTGGAACAGTTTATTCCGAAAAGCCAATGAATTTAGTTGTACTTAGAAGCACAAAAACTAGTGCAGGTAGTATGAAGCAAGGTCCTACGAACGTGTTTCCTATTAGGGACAGGTGGCACAGCGTCATTAGTGAATAGTACAGGTTCGTTGGACATTCGCTGTGTACTTCGGATTCGAGTCCCGCAGTGTGTAAATGTTATCAAACGACGATACCGGCCTTTAGGCAAGCATGGAATATTGACCTTCTGCAAGTTCTAGCCATGCAATATTAATATACTCACTGCTAAGAAATGGGTATGAGGCGCTGCATACAGTCGTAGACGTACACTGGTAGTGTACTATGTAGAAGGAAGAGTATAAGCCTGGACTCCTTAAGTTATGCCTGAACAGTGTCCTAGTAAACGTGACTAGCTCTCATTTGAAGTACTTGTTTAGGTATGACATTCATTTTGAGCCATTAAGTTTTTCTTGACTTCTCTAAATCTAGTAGATGAGCAAATAACATAGACGCTACTTACTCTTTGAAAAGATCTTCATTGCGCTCGAATTCACTCCAGTTATGCGTAGCTACCCATCTCCATAAAGGCGGGTATGGGAACTCGAGATGACCAACGGCGTGGCTAGCCCGTCGTATGGCACCAATCATATCACAACATTCGGCAGACGGATTCGACCTAAGCGCTCCCAACTGCTTGCCTAGAAGGACACGTGTGGCATCTAACAAAAAGTAACGAGAAAAAACATCCTTTAAGGGAAGCAAGAACAGTACCGTCTATCTGGCCAGCCGCCGTTCATTTCAATCTATTGTTTTTGTTATAAATAAAGGTTCTTCCCTCACGAAAAAAAATGAAGAGCGTGCAGTTCGGGGGGAAAGTCTTAAACATCATATCTTGTTAATTGCAGTAATATATAGCTGATGAACATGGCTTGACCTTAGGTGAGCGTGGAGGCATCTCCGGAACAAACAGTAACCCAGAATACCATTCGCGTTGGCTGCAGTGTCCGCTTAAATAAGGCAACAGCTAATCGACAGCTAGAAATGAAAATTTTATTTGATGTGTGCCAGAAGCATTAATCATCACGCTTTGGTTACCGTCCTGACATAAAGGATATTGCTCTCGCAGTCGCCTGTGGTCAGCGACGCCAACTGCTGAACGACAGCTAATAAAGATATCGTTAACCATTCCTACATATCGACCGGAGCGCTTATGTCATAGCGTCTATTAGTTTCGGTACTCACTCTCAAAGGCCCAGAGATACATAGTATCATAAACGTCGGATTCTTCTGGTAATTGACCCAAAAGACGAGTGGCTTCCAGGGCTACGGCGTTCATCGTGTTGACATGCGGCGCTACGAAGTTTGTTTTTAGCAATGGACCGTTAAGTGCTGAACGGCAGTTCAACCACGACTGACCCTGCCTGAAAGGATAACTCAGATAGGCAGTTCATCCGCTCCATTTCGGCAGCTGACTTGTTGTCTGGCCATGTCCGGCCATAAATAAATGGCGCCCCCTTTGATTTAGTTTCAAAACTGTTTATTATTAGAGATAAGTATTACCACCCAAACCTGCACGTCGCTCGTACTCAAGAATTGTGAGTATTGCTTTTTGTTAACCTAACCTAACCTAACCTAACCTATTTAAATTACCTCAATCTTCGTTTGCGCACTATTACTTGGTGTAAATAGTATTTGCAATATTTAACGTATGTAGGCACCTATTTTAACTCTTATCGTTAACTAAAAAAAAGGCAAAAATTGCTTGAGTGCCACTGAGATTTTTATGACCTAAATGGATGAAGGCGCCTATAATACGGCGGCAATGGAAGAACAGTAATGATCTCGAGTATACGTCAAGAACAGAAAAAATTAATTTATCTATAAAAGAACAAGTTCATTGTTTTAAAACGGACTATTAAACTAACATAATGCCCAGTTGTTCTTATTTCACGTTCCCATCTCCCATATTGGCACGTCCATATTTTTCTACCACCGTTTAAGCCCTGAGCACAATTTTCGCGATGAGATACAAAGCATGTATGTTCATTTACTAGTCATTTTGAGAATCTTCCGTCTTTGATCATCGAACAGCTTTTCATAGGTAAGCACGCGTCAAATGGTATTGATAGATGTAGAGTCGTCATCGTCTCGTTCAAATACGCTATATACTAAAGACCTACGACGGAATTAAAATTGGGATGGTAGCGTAAGTATGTAAGAGCTCAGAACGTTCGATAAGTACATATACAAACACACTAAAGACATTGCGAACCGCTAGAACTTATCTGCCCGACCCAATTTACAGTGACGACCAGTCTAAAAATCCAATTACCCTAATAATTTTCACATAGTTATAACTTCGGATGATCTCAGGCTCTTTCCTAATGCTCGCGTACTTACGTGACAATTAGTCCTGCGTTAGGATCGCAGGTTGTCGAGTGTCTCCGTGCACGATACTCTTTAAGCGAAAACAGCGTCTCTCGATAAGGATACTTCGACTCACTCTTGAAAACTCGGGCGATGTCAGTGGGGTCGAATACGAGCAAATACGAACGACCCATAATAGTTTCACGGATCAGTGGTCCGTAGTTGTCTAGTTTTTTCGCATTTGTATGGTGCAACTTCCATGGGTTGTAGGATCCTGCAAGGAAGTAACGTGCAGTTGTTCATTAGGTCCAAAAGCGTTTCATTATGGCCACAATGGGGAGGCATTAATCTGGCCACTAATCACTTCGTATCGAATGCAACTCGGCAGGTTGGTTTCGGATGGTGTAATAAAAATGTATTCGGTGCATCTGTCAGTCAAATGGCACTACTTTTATGATTCGGGTTTCGTTAGAACTAACCTTAGAGAAAACCTACTTTCAGAATTTTTTTCCAACAAAAAGCGTAGGAGAGTGTTTACGAATGATCATCCTATTTTAAAAGTTTCGTATTTCTACGCGAACCCAGAAATGGTCATAAATTGTAACCAGGCTCATCAACAGTAACAGTCGTCACAGCTGATTGAAAGTAACCTGAAAGTCTTCCACTCAAGCTGTATTCTAAGAAAATCACCCAGATCCTTTGTCACAACATAGCATGACTTGTGTTTATATACAACTTACAGATCTAGCAATAGCCCTTCAACATTAGTTTCAGACGTATAGTGGAATTTTAGCATCAACTGTTTTGTTATAGTTAGCAATCCTGATTTTTGTATATAGAACAATAACGGGCAATGAACTCTTAGGCTGTGTTTTGATAAGAATGATTCACGGAATTATAGCGACCACAGGCACTGTGGCAGAGGAATGCCACTTTTGTGGGCAGCATTTACGCAAAGATACGGACGAAGAAGAGGTACCATTATAGAGCAGCAATTTCATTCAGAGCAGAACGCTGAACTGTTCCAGCTACTGCAGCGGGTACTGCCAATAGCTAAGACGGTAGCAGCTGGCATTATAAGCGAAACACTTTGGTATAGGTTGTGTGCTCTGCCTAGAACTTGGCACAAAGTGTTTTGTTGGTTTTCTTTACATGAAAGTACCTACCGCTCAACAAGAATGACGGCCATCAGCTGAAACATCAGGGTGTCAAGGGCCTAGGTTCGAAAAAACAGCTATCTCCTATGAGGTGAAAAATGTAACCACTCAGAGATTATGCCGAAGGGACAAATATAAGGTCTACATGACTACGAGGCCGAGCGCGCGCTACAACGGTGTTTGATCTTGAGAACCTTATCCAACCCTTCTGTGTTTATTGGCAAAGTGCCTCTAATGAGTAAGTAGTTTTATAGGCGAGTGATAATAATAGATTCTTAGCGAAGGAGATAACAGTTACTCCACTGGATAAACTGAATACCTGAAATATATGTTGGGATGTATTCGGATCAACAGTTTGCACATCTCTCTGTTTGGACTAAGACCGTACCATATGGCTATTTATTTATTATCACACAAGTAAAGTAAATATCCTTATTATCATAGAACATATTATTTTGGGTATCGCAGACCAACGATCGAACAAATATGTGCGACACAGGACACAAAGGACGCGGATAACTTACCTATATAAGGAATGTACCAAAGCAATGTTCCTAGAAATGGCAAGCCAGGAACAGTTGGTATATCCTCAAACGGTCTCGCGTTTTCACGGTTCAAAGGCATTTTTTTCAGCAATCACGTCACTTGATCTACCTCCAGTCACCCCACAATAGTTGAACGGAGTTTCTAAGAACTATCACGTTTTTGGACTTGCTTCAGGCAGATGAAAATAGCATTGTTCAGAGGAGGCAAGCCTTCGAAATCCGTTTGTAGAATGACTCTACGGAGTGTTCTATCGGAAAGATAAGCACGTTCCGCTTCGTAGTGTAACGGAATCATTTAAGGAAAGGCGACCCGCGAAGACGACTGGTAACGCACCAAGGCAATACTGCCAAACGGACACATGACATTTCCTTGTTCCGCATCGGGCCAGAGAGGCATTTACCCGTTATTGATTGCAATGGGGGAAAGTTGTATTTATCTTCACGTATATACGAGGGTAGGAATTATGAAAAATTTCGGGCGACTTACGGATCGCCGAAAAAGGATTATTAACCTAAATATTCTTTTATACTGACGTCGAATATCCACAGCGTAGCTCCAGGTCATTCCGTTGAGTACGTACTATGCGTTTCCTACAAATGTTGTTACATATATTTTATTTATAAGAATATATAGCAGGCGAAAAATGGCTAGGAGCCTTTCGAAGTTAGCATCTTCATGTGACATGAATCTAACGATACCGGTAGAGTCGCATAGGCCATTTCTACTAACGTGTCTTTAGACAACAATTATGAAACTAACGTAATTAAAACTTTAACCTAACACCACGCCTTTATATTTATTACAAATGTCGGCACATACTTTGCGCGAGATGACTATAATATTTTAACGCAATTTTTCTTCCTGCTGATACGTAACTTGTTGCAGATTAAAGCCCATTGCGAAATCGGTGCATTACTCAGGCGTCCTTACCTTTAAAAGTTTAATTGTAATATGAAGCACGAACATTTACCAATCTTGAAGACCGCAACATCTGGCAGTTTTTGGGGCTTTAAAGGAATCTTCATCTCTATTTTAGGTTGAAATATGGTTCATCTAAGTAGCTGTACTATGAGGCAATCAAGCTCTCTCCCTATATAATCAGCCCAAAATAGAGCCATGCACGTTTATAAGGTTCTCATCACAAGGAATTGAAATGTAAGTTTTACTACAGTCGAGTTCAAGTAGTCTAAAATTGGTGCGTTTTAGCCGAGAACTTCGGCGACCTTGATATCCTCACTGATGTGAAGTGCGCGATTCGGGCTCTCCTTACAGAACCGGCCCTTGTTAATATCCTATTCGTGATGCTTTCCTATGTGGCCAATTATAAATTTCATATATCCCCTTTAAAGTATTCAAAATAAATACGCATACACTTCGGTGTAATAGATTTCTCTGCAATTTTATAGTGAAGATCATGCCGCAAGCGGCACGTAAACATTTCCCATACAAATGCTTGCCGGGCTCCGACAATGCTACGTGTGTTCTGTTACACATTTTTACTGATTTTGAGTGAACAACTTTACCCCCATAGGCCAACCCACTCATTTCCACCATTTCATAAAGCTTCCAACTCCGGATTCATCTATTGCTGTGCTTGTGGGCATGCCTAAAATCGAGTAGTGCGTTTGAGCGCGCGGATATATACAGGATAGCGATTGAACTAGAAGGGAACTGTTGTTACCGTGAGAAAACCTGTAGCCATAGTTATAATAAGGGGACTAATTAAACTACAAATAACATTGATAAAAGTCATAATAGAAGTTCAGAACAGCGATGGCCTCAACTAACCGTGTGTTAAGGAAGAAGTAACGTTGAGATATGTGATTTTTTTGCGATATCGAACGTAAAGCTCCAAATATAGCAGTATACTGAATATAAGAAACGAAACAACTATGTGTCGTTGTTTGCTAGTTGGTTCGACAGAAAAATTAAAGGAACCGAGTTAGCTTAAAGATACGGTTTGGCCTAGTGAGTATGCGACTATATATGTTAAGAAAAACGTTCTTGATGCGCTACGTTGACGCTGTGAGCATTCAGGCTGTCGTCGCATGTAAACGAAATTTTAATAACCACGTTCGCATAGACCATCGCACAGGCCGGACAATATCACTGAGACATGCGTTACATTTTGGATAATCGTGGCCATGAATTACGGTCCGCCATCGATAATCATTTACCTTAAAATGATGGTCGATCGCGATAGTTCAGGAAACCTAATTTGAAATTGGTAAATCGACGCGCTTATCGTTACTACCAGCTTTAATTTTTCAAGACAGACACAATTTCTGGTCTCAACCGTGTTTGGGCCATTTAAAAGTACCTATGACCGACGAAATGTGAACACAGGAAGCTTGCCACAACTGCCCATGTTTTTTCAAAAGACAGATGTTTATGCTCTAGCATTATTGAATGGTTGACTGTTTCGCGGAAAATTTTTAGTGGCCTATATTATCCTACGTCATGTTATAGGGCTAAATGGATCAAGGTTGTAAGTGTTTTTGATTGATATTTTCTTCAAGCTACTTAATTAGGACCCTTTTAGGCCAAGGAATAAAAATGACGGACAAACACGCCAGCAGAATTTTCCTTTCTTGTATGTTTTCCTAATAGCAGCGTTAAGTAGATTTTGGCCTATCTAGCCTACACTGTTCCTAACGCGTGTACATGAATATAAAATTACTTCTACCTTCTGTTATCTGACATAACTCGATAGGGTAGTAGTACGCGCAGAATTCTAAGCGAATCTGTCAAGAAAAGAATACACTATGCCATACTGCGGTCGGCTTTTTCTTCACCCGATTTGTGGCCCGATAAATTCGACCAGGGAATAAAGTAGTAAATTAAGCAGGTCTTACGCATGTTATGAAACTTACTTATTCTTTTTATGAAAAAAAATCGTATCGTCAAGAAATCCAATCCACCACCAAATACACCGTGCTGCATCCCTCAATATTGTCCTTCAAGAAGCCTTTAAGTTCTACCACCCTTTGTGTAATACGTTTGTTTATTTTTGTATTTATGATCGTTTAAAATCGACTGTCTATGTCAATAGTCGAGACATTAAGCCATACGTGCAGCTCAATGGATAGAGGTTGTTTATGTTTTTTTTTCATAATATGTGCTTTCCATTAACGCAATTACTAATAGACTTTTATTAGACTCTGATTTATAGAAGCACCACAGAAAATCCGTTGTAGTTTTTATGCATTTAGCCATAGTGGAAAATCGGTCTTATGACTCAAGATAGCAATTCGACAATCCAGCGGCATAGTTTCAATGCATTCTATTGAACCTACACTTTCAAAGCAATTCGACTGAATGATCTAAGTATCGTGTGGTACATATCAAACATGGAAAAGGCCTGTCGCCTCTCTAACGCCCATTCGTTTAGGGCATCTTCGAGTTCACGGTTCCCGTGTGACTATATCCATCTCGAGTTCTGTACAGCATTCAATTTCGCCACCTATGGGACAATAGACGTCCCTAAAAGGGAAAATTATTCTATTTTTGCCTCAGTGAATATTATAGCTCAAGCTGTCACAACAAGCAATTTTAGCTGATAAACACAAAGCAAATGAACCTATTGCGCTGTTTATATGGATATAATAAATGTTACTATCGAATACTGGTTCAGGAAGTTGGCCGTCACCATGAAAAGAAGCACTATTACGAAGACAGTTTATATAGTCCTAGGTCCTGCAGACCTTTAATTGACCTTTTCATATCTTTCTGAATCCGCTTATTATAGCCATAAGCACATACGATGTACATTCAGCATTACGTGTTCTGTTGTTATGTGCACCAGGGTTTCATCAACCCCTAACCATTGTCCCAAAAGTCGCTATTCAGTCTCTCAAAATGTTAAACATCGCGATAATTAAATTTATACACCTTTTAAGAACTATACGATTCTGTAACATAAAACCTTTAAAATAATTTCGATAGTTAGCGCTAACAAGTCTTATGTTATCTGTGAGACCGATATAATCCAGGAGGATGTCTTTCCCTGATTTCGAAATGTACTTATTTTAGTATATTGCAATAAGTAAGAAAATTTCTCAAAATGCTCATTCCAGTCTACATAATAGCCTCTTAGAAACAGTAATGATAATCGGCTAACCGTACGATAGGGGAAAGAATACTGCACAAAGTGTGCCGGCTGATAGTTTAACAAACGAAATTTAGAAAACGAAAAACTTTTTCTCAGGAATTTTCCGTCTAACGTTGCCTCGGCAAGTGTCTACGTAGCTGAGAAAATGACTGTATCGGAGGACTAAGAAAACGGCGAGATCGTTCTTTGTCCGCGCGTTTCTTTATGGTTCGTCTGTATAGAGGCTTTACTCCGCATTCATATCTCTACAGGTTTCCGGGAGAGCTTCTGGGAAGGTGCTGAAGCATGTTCGGTCAGAACGGTATTGAATACATCAGTGTGCGACTTACGTAAACGTTGCCGCCAATATTTGAATCAAAGGCCACTTCGCTCGTACTCGTGGGAAAAAACGAAGTGCGATGTCGACTAAGTGTTAAGGCATTGGAAAGAATAGGATCTATGAAACACAGGCTATCATTCATATGTTGGCGGCAAATTAAACTGAACAAGCAACGTATCATAATTGGAGCTTTTCTGAGCAGTTCTGCATAGGGGTTTGCTGGTAACTGAGATGAGTGATATTCCAAACGATCTGTTCCTGTTGTGTTTTTTGATGGCCTGTTTACATCCTTTGTTTGATATGCTTTGTTTCAGCCGTTCTATTTTAAAATTCCCCTTTAGAGTTCATTTGTCCATGATTTTCAGACTTTTCAACTATATAACCTAACCGTTAGATGCATAATAACAGGCAGATGGTGTTTGTTAATCCTGGGGAGACGTTGTGATCCGCGCATTTTTCGTTTCGGTCTGGAAGTCGGCCGTCCAATGGAATGCCTAACAACGATACACGACATCAAACGTGGGATAATACAAAATATACAAAAATAGGAGTTGAACATTTAGGTACATCAATGTACGTTAGCATTATCAGAAGCAGTACCGAGGGTGTTACTATTATTATTGTTATTATTAAGTTATACATTGTTACCTGCGGAAACTGTTCACGGTAACAAACGATATTTATTTAAAAGCTAAACGATAATTTTGCATCTGTATCCTTCCGCCAGCCCACGTAGACCGGAAACCGCCCTTGATAAATCGCTCGTATGAAGATATGCATGAGAAGGGTAAAAAGAATAATCGTACATTGGCCTATTGATTAAGGCATTGCCCTAGTAAGGAAATGATTCATGTTAGCTCCACTTTTCAATTTGTATAATAAGTACTAAAGTTCTTGTTCAAGATATCATCAAAGTGGTGCGGAAAAAGCCGCCCAAACCTGCCTTAAAACTGGGTTGTTAATGCGTGATGGAAAGGCTCAATTACTACGTAGTTTTAGCAATAACTATATTGGACGACTCGCTCAATCGTCTCAAAATAAATCCGCCGTGTCGTCGTTTTCGTGGCGCACTGACGGCTCGGGTCCACTGGAGAAGCCCACAAACATCTAACAAGTCTGTGTGCACGTTACAACATGCACGCGTTAAGCAATTTCTTTACCTATAAGATGAACGACGACCAGATGCATCTATTTTGCCGCCGAAAGATGCCGTCGATGTAAACGCGCGTAAAACTAATATCTGGCTATACTTCTTATACTGGCTATACTTATGTATATATAATGGCTAATAGCTTAGATTTTCTTTCCCGATGCATACGAAGGAACATCTGAAGCCAGTGTACGTTAGGTCAGCACACCATGGAATCCGGAATGAACCATAGGTAGTGCGAAGCTCGAAAAACAAGGCCGCAGGAGCCACTTCTGCTTCGTCAGTAATGATTTGATCGATTCAAGCCTCTTATTTTAAAGCATATAACCCACATAATATATATGTCTGCCTTCAGGCACATACATATAAGCAATACAATATGGAAAATTGGTATGAAAAATACCACCGTAGTAGTAAGTTAAAATTGTTTCCGTATTATCTGTGTTGATATTTCAGTCACAATTTTGTATCCGATAATTGTTGTATTTTATTATTACCATTATTGTAATTATTATTATTGTTGCAAGTTTAAGTTAATTCTATAGTTCTAAAGTCAAAGTTGTACACTTAACAGGGCCACCGTCGTCTCGAAAGAAGGACCCTCACTCTTGTGAAACTGCAGCAATACTTAAGAAATTAATGCTTATGTATGAATTTCGATCCAGTTTAACAAAAAACGAAAAATTCTAGCTCCATAATTAGCATTTTCTTTTACGACATTAAACGAAGTTCATAACTTTTCTGAACAAACTTATATCGTACTTGATTTCTCTTCTGAAGCGTTTCGATTAACTACAGCAATTTTTTGAAAATATTCGAAAAGCATAGAGTTCGTTTGCCAGGGTACAGAGTTCACTTCGAGAAAGAAACAGCAGGGACTTCAAGATGTCGATGGCGGATCAGTGCTAGATATAAAATCGAGATTGGCATAGAGAGTAACCTAAACAGGTCCTCTAGAAACTATTCTATCCCACCTTGCAGAGATAGCGCCCAGGTTCCTGCGTCGTTTCCTATGGCTCCCGTAGTCGATTAATTCTGGCGTTCTCTACGCGGCGAAACGAGTTGGTCCACCAGAAGCAAGCACCTCCTATTAGAATGAAGCTGCATATTCAAAGTGCTATTAAACACCCGACTTCGATTTTATAGCGCATGGTTTTGTGCTGGCTTTGGCCTTTTCCATCGTGAAAACGGCAACTAGCATCCTTCTCCGCTGGAGCAGTTGCGTCTAAGGAGCAGTAAAGGGATCTCCTTGAACTGCTAAATAGATTGAAGTCGCTGAATACAGTGAGTCAGGTTGTCTTACAATAAAGAAAATGTTTGGAAACATCCTAACTTAAATAGGAAGAGAGACGGAAGGGATTCTTCTTACACACATAGTATGTTTTTAGGAAGCAAACTGGGAGCATTCAAAAAGGTTCTAGAAGAGGCGGAAAGGGGAAAAGTCCAAGCCGCTTAAAACTATACATTTTGTTCATTTAATTCTACTCGAAACTATAAAAAACTCTTCCCATAGTAAACATAATAGGGGTACATTGTGCCCTCAAAAGAAAATGTATTTTTTCATGCCTCTGCCGTAGGACCTCATCACGTTCGTAAGATTAGCAAGTGACCGCACTGGAAATGGATACATTTCGATTTATAATTGGAGCCCAGCCAAATTGTTTCAATGCTAAACAGCAGTGCCAAATTCGAAGCATTTATATAGATTTTATCTTACAGCACCTCTTGATTGTCTGCATAATACTAAAAGTGATCCCGATACGAATAGCTAAGGTTTCTTAAGTTGTTTCTATCGGTGGCTGATCACGCGACGTTTGCATTGAATCTGCATTACGAATTCATTTATTCATTAAACTAATATATATAAATATATATATATATATATAAATATATATATATATATATATATACGCGGTATGAACGATACAGAACATACATTTGAAACATGGCACATATTATCATCATGGTTAGAAGAAATATCCCTTCACTCTTCACATCTGCGAAATGTTAGCAAGCGTTTAGAAAGAACCTGATTAAAAACAATTTGTACTTTTTATTAATTATATTATCCGAAAGAAGATATTTCCTAATTAACGTATATTCAGATCCTGTTTTCATGTTCATCACATGGTTTAATTTGCAGCAAGCGATAAATTGGATATTAGCAAATAAAACTTAGTAGATCGTAAATTTCATCCATGTCGTACAGGCCCTGCTTGTGTTTCATACATATCATGACACTTTATACCCGTTGGTTGGACGAGAGTTTACTTATAGAAGAACAAAGCAGAGATCAACATAAATATATATATATATCGTATTACCTTGTCCGGAACTATTTAGCGGGTGTATAATTTTATATAACTCTTAAACTAGACTCCATTTTAGTAGAGAACAGTTGAAAGAAGTGTTTTTTTCACTTTTGTTTTCAATTTAGGATCATTAACTAATCGAGTGGCACTGAATAGTAGCCAAGTATATACCATTTAGTTCTAAAAATCAACCTTCAATAATTGGGTTTCCGTTTTCGGGACATGAGAGCTCTAGTGAAGTCCACCAACGATTGTTAAAGCTATTTGGCAAAAAGGCTTCCAACAGAACAATAGTTTGCTATTTGTGATAATTTTAAGAGCAAACATTGCGAAGTCAAAGATCTCAGAAAAGACTGGCTATATTTCAGGAGGAACAGCAAGTGGCTGTGATTCTAGAAGTTTTTGAACAAAACAGCATGGGCGTTACGTTTTATCCATATTCGTATTATCAAACTATAACGACACTCATGAAGATAATAACAAAAAACAGTATTACGTCTTTTACGAACTGGCCTAAAGGCTGACAGAAAAAGGTTTGGAACTATTAGTAGCAGTATTGCGTCTGGAGCTGCGCTGCCCACCAAGGATCAAACGGGACAATAGGATTGAGACAACTTCGGTTGTAATACCGCAGAGATTCGGCTGTTGGAGCAGGCTCATATTTGCAATAAATATAGGAGGCATTTCTTGGCACGAGATGTTCCCCGAAGATGAAATAGTCAAGGCCATTAAATATATGGGATCTCTAAAAAAACCTCCTAAATTGTTAAGCAGAATTCGACAGTACACAGAGTAATTCTCCGACAATAACATACGTTCTCATCGCCACGTTTCAGGCATGGCCCGAACTGAAAAAACGCAGACTAAAAAAAGGACCATCTTCTTTAAATTCAGATCCGGCCGGCTTTAATTGTTTTTCTGCATCAAAGAGAGACATAACTGAATTTGATGCAGTAGGTTAAAAAAAACACACGCAGCTATTGACAAACTTTCAGGACACTGAATTCAGCGTGCAAATAATAGAAGGGAGCACGTTTAACGAAAATTCTAGGTTCTACTCTCTATAATTTGAAAGTTATATTTTCTGCCATGCCTACTAAATAACTCCTGACACCCCAATATCTAGTACTTTTTTTTACTATGCAAGACATTTTATTTATTCAATTTATACCAAATATCTATATGAAACTCTAGTGTCAGCAGGCGACTGTGACAAAATTGAGGTTTTTTGTAATCTATGTGATAGTAAACATTACATATACGCGAAACTATTTTTTTTAGCATCTACTATCATCACTTGAAACAGTACTTGGCATTAGCATTCTATTAGGAGTCAATCTGCGCTCTTCTAAATATATAGAAATATATATGAATATGCTAAATAAAACCTACTGAGATGCATCGGAGATGCTATTATCTCTATATGCTTAGCTGACTATCGTTTTCGTTAGTTAAAATTATCGATGGACATACGTGTTTGCTGTAGATGTTATTGTGTACGGTCCCTGTAGCATAATCCGTTCTTAGATTTGGAGGATTTGTAAGACAAATAGGAAATATGGGGTTTTATGCATACTTATCGATAGATTTGGGCAGCATACATCGATCATGCGAGAGAAACGAGGTCGTACTTGCTGACCATCAACTAGTCGCCTTTCTCAGATTCAGTGATATCATAAGTAGTAAATTAAATGTAGAAAGGAAACGCAATAAGATGATAGAAGCAAGCTTCGACCGACAAGAGCCTGCGAGACGAATGTCTCAACTCAAGGCAGCGGTGAGACTCTGAGCTGTGACAATATTAGCGAATTGTTTGAAAACAAGCAGGCTTTGCTTCTTCTAGTTAATTGGTTGAGCAATTTTCGAAGTCGTGACAGTGCCCCCTTATTGTTGCTAGATGGGCTTAGTTTAGAAATAGATCAAGCGTTTTGCGTTCTGCTTTAATATGCTCAGTACCGGGGACGTCCTCTTAAACCTTTAACACTTAGTTTAGAAGGGTGAGCGTTAGACTCCCGCAAAAATGAACAAGAGTAACCCAGAAAGCGCAACTGGTATAAATTTTCCTTCAGCAGATTACCGTCAGTCACTAAGAATATTCTGAGAATTGTATGGGTTCTCTGATATATATGCATATGCCAAAAGTAGGCCAGATTCTGAATGAGTGTGTGTGGGTGTGTAAGGTAACCTCAGAAGTTCGCCTAGTTCATAGATACTTGACTGTTGAAGTATCCGTTTTAGGGCTAGAACCTCGTTAGCAAAAATTGTGTCTGTCCGCTCCATACAACTACAATTAGGGGATTTCTTAATGTGGCTTAGAAATTAAAAAGATATCGAATGTGGCCTACTATTTGTTAAGGTTGCATTGGAATTGATGACAATCAATACAAAGGTGCTTTCAAATGGTAGACACACCAAAGTTAGAGCATTTTTCCTCAAGTCAAACATTTCGTCAGTTCCTTCGTTTCGATTTGTTTCAAGCAATAGTTGTTCAAGCTTTTAAATATTGAAATTTATATATATATGTCTTATGCATGGCATACTAAAGGACACGCTTCTTGTGCCTTATTGGAGCGGGGCTGTGGCGTTTGTATAACTATGGAAAAAACTGGTTTGAATAGATTGAATAAAGCGTCATGTTGACAACGTGTCACGTCGGGCAGTGACTCAGCTAGAAACTTTGGCTATCGTACCTTAAGCTCCGAGTCGACGAGGGAAAGGGTTGATTTGACTCTCGCACTCAATCACAGGCTCGGGAATCCCTCAGCCCCAGACTCTCTCCTAAAATTCTGTTGCCACCTGTAAGTCTACATCTTCTAGACATGGAAAAGCTGTAGAGTAAGAGCGCTCATCAAGAGAAGTTCTTCTTCGGGAGGACCGCAGGTGTGCAAAGAGTTTAGTAGTGAGCCTTCAGGTGGCCTTCATGTGTGGACAAGAGTAGAAACTGCCGCAAAGATTCTTTTAACGATGCCAAGTAAGCTAGAGAACAATGCTATGCTTTATAGACAACTGTACATTTAGAAAAGGTGATCTACAAACATACATATCATATAGATACTAACAAAAGTGATCGAGACTTTGTAGTTTTGGATACGATAAGAGGCATTTACTTTAAAAATGGATTCCTATGTCAGTAGCCAGGTAAGCGCATTTTAGGTCCTAAAACTTTCTCTAGCACCGTTGTAGTTAACGGGGCAAAAAACAATTAGCCATAAAGGTATTTTGAAATAAAGCCATAAATAAAGGCTTAATTTTGAAGGTGGCTTGTCCTAAAACTTCCAGAAAGGATTTAGTGTACAGAACACGGGGGATGGGAGATTGACACGCACGAATTAAAAGCCTGGCTTATCCGAAAAAGTACGTACGCCAAGCCGGCACTTTGCAATAAAAAGTATTATGCAAATTAGCGCGAAGACAGCTAATATTTTGTGTCTTTTAGTTTCGGAAATGTATAACTAGCACCTGCAGCGTTATGCTCTTGAGGTTTTCCTGCTTCAAATGCTAGCCACACTTCCACACACGCGAGGCTTTATACGAGTTTCGAATAACATATTAGATATGTTAAATTATATATGTTAGCTACCTATATAAATGCGATGTACAACATGCGACAGACATTTTGCCCTAGTTTATTAGGGATGAAAATCCGTTTATCTAGATTTTACAGGCATCTATTGCTGATTGACTTTGAGACATTAAGTAACGTAATTACACAAGGCGCATGCACACCTACACCCTAACAAAAAATGCTCGTCTTCGATGAAAAATGACAGCGTACGAATGAGCTGTTGGTCGTATGGAACGCTTCACGTACAAGTCGATCTTCTTTTTTATTCGAAGCCAAAATCCTCTAGAATTCGCACTTCAGTAATTTATTGATTTTGCAGTTAGTTAGAACCACTTATCGTCTATTCTTACCGCCAAGTGGTGCTTTCAGATGCATAAAGTGGCAAGATATACCACGTAAGAGTCAAAGCGAGCGTGGTAACTTTTTGAAACACAACTCTCCCACACCGAACGTATAATCAGCAATGTCTAAATCGGGAAAATGTCGGGAGATATTTTGCCGATTTAGACATTGACAAAAGGGCGGGTTTAAATAGATGAAAGTCGTTCTTACGTTCTCCTTGCTAATTTTGTTAGCAGTCACATTAAAACTCGTTAGATTATATAAAGTTGACAAAAAATTGATAGTATCTACTAAGGATAAGTTTCTCGACGATCGAATGGTTTTCCGCGTCGTAACTTACGTCTGGCACTATCGAAATACGCAGCGAGACCAGTCAAGAGATGCTTTGATAATAGATATTGATTTCTTCTTATCGGACAACGTCTCTGCACATTAACCTTCGAAACGCGTTGTGGTCCAGGTTCGAACCCGAGCATAGAGTACAGTTTGTTTTGAGCTGATAGAGTTCCTAATGGTGGTCCTGCAAAACAAAATAGAGAAACATAGCTTTGTGGAAGGCCTTGAGAACTCTTAGTGTTATTCTTTACGGTTGTAGTATGATTTGTGTTGATGAGACGTAATCTAATGGTCCTATCTCTCAATGTCAGTATCGCATGCATGATTTTTTTTTTTTTTTTGCTGATTCGGGCGTCCAGTTGGCCTGTCTGCCTGCAATTTCATTTTCGCTAGTGACTTTTCTCAACAATGAAAACCGGGACTCCGATGTTGGCCATTGAGGAAGAGACAAAGTTTTAAGTTTGTCAAGGAGGAGGGACATTTGCATACATTTTTGTGTTAATTTCATATTTATTGAGAGCAATTTGAGCGTATCTTAGATCACTAAAAAGGAAACAAGGTTTATCGTGTCGATGAATATTAGTTTTTGACCGAATATCGAATCCTTTTTTTGTACAAAAAATCCTGGTCCAAAGTTATGATCAAAATTAACGTGTATTTCTAACTCTAAACGTATTTTAAGGCCAAGGTTAGTTTCGCGTAGTTCTGTTATTTGTAGCAAAATCTGGTATGCGCCCATCAATAATATCCAGCTCTCTATTACATGATGTGGGAGGTGGGGGCATTCGAGGTCACCTTGTCTGAAGATCGACCACGTGCCGAAGCGATCTTTTAATAAAGCAGCGACGTTATCTGGTAGGCTGAGGGATGGACCGTTTTGCTTAAACCATATGTCTTGTGAACCTTTTTCTAATGATTTGAGGGGCAACAAAATCTAAGGTCATATCCTAGGGAAAATAAAGTTTATAACTTTGACGGAAAAAAAAGGACAAATGGTTCCTCCGGCTTACATGACGCTCCACATAGTAGTTTCTTTGGTATGTAAATTCCTTTCGTGGATAGTCTAAAATTCTTGGCTTTCAACGATATACAGCTGGTACACAAACTTAAGAAAAACATCCTTGTCGCGTTTCAGAGACAGGGCTGGATGTATGCAAAAAAGTAGCAAAAAACTGAGCGAAGCGAGTAACTGTCACGAAGAAGGTCAGTTAATTTATGCAGAATCTTGAACGTATAAAGTTTGTATTTAAGAAAGACGTATGCAAATATATTCAGTTGTTTTTGGTGCGGTCGTTTTGAAGTCGCTCCCGACCAGATGGCCGTTCTTTTACGGCCATTTGCTAAAGCTCACTCGTATTGTATCATATGCGCTGCAGCTGGTTGTTTTATTTTGCTACCTTTACGGCTGTGAGTGATTCATGTATATACGACCTTATCGGCGAATTTGAAAACTATTAGTTATCTTTAGGAAGAAGAAGAAATGTATAACCTACTCTAGAATCACCTTTGGCTCGGAAAGGATTAGTTTGAATCGTGGTGGTAATGAAAATTCCCCGCGTAATTTAAGGCAAGCCTTTAAACTTATCTAGTAGGTACTATGGGCTTTGAAAATTGGCTTCTAACCACAGAAATGATCTATTCGGTTAGTGATTACCAAACTGGATCGTGTATTCATCCAGACATGCACGATGTCGACAACAGCAAGATGGCCATTCTCAGCTACGCATCGATTCATCAAATTTCTAAAACGTTTGGGTACGTGTCTCGCGTAGCTAAAACGCACTTTGCAGTTCCTGCAGCAGATTCAATCACTTCTTGTCAGAGGAAAGCGGTCCTGCACACACGAATTCATGTGTAGCTGAAAAGGGATGTTCTAATATTGTAAATATCTAACTATTCTGAAGACAATTATTTTTACAAAATACCTCGTCGCTCATCGCTCTCTTCGTACTGGAGTAGTTTCTACTTCTATCCTCGACATCCGAAACAGAATCCAACTATGTACAGTGTACAGCCAACTACTAGTGAGCCAAACGTCAATATAAGCATGGGCTTCATTGGTTCTGCATCTTTGTTGACATCGACGCGTATTCCCGAGGCACCATCAAGTGGAAGGCCACCCACAGCTCAATGCACACTTGAAGAATACCTCCACTTGATGAACGTCTATATTTTGAGATAAGAAAAATAAAAAAATAACTTTCTTTGAAGTCACATATACTACGTAATATGTGTCGTTGATAGCACTCGAAGCAATGCCACCTGACGAAATAGTAGCAATGAAGTAAAACGATGCTATGCTTCATGACAAGCATGTTTCCAACGACTAGACGCATTTTCAGGCCAACTGCGCACGATATCAGAGATACCGTCTAAATTATATGTCATAAATATGAGATATCCGTTTCTTCGATGCATTTGCACTTCAGAACTTATTGTTAATTATATAGGAATTATACATTATATAGGAGAAATGATCTGTTTAACGGTCAGCGCACCTGGTAAAGGATATGATTGTGTCAACTATTGCTGTTAACGTTCGAACCGTTGGCGTTGTACTATCGTATGATAACTGGTGCTCATGGTAAGCAAGAATACAACCAAAAAGATGATCGAGTCAACCTGCCATGCCCTATGTATAACTTCTAAAATTGCTTACTAAAAATCGTCGTTTGACACTTTATTTCGGTAAATACATCAAACCGAATCAACAGTATTATATCATTGACCTGGTGACTGTTCAATATAAACATTAAGAATTAAAATATTGAGAAGAAAAAAAAAAAAGCAATTACGAGGCAGATCAAAGTGGCGCGCTTCTGAGTGTCAAAATAACAGTAACAGCATTTTTGAGTAAATATTTTTTACTACGAGTATTTCGCAGCAGACAGCTGATTTGCTAGCCTGTCAATTGGTAGTACATTTTTCGAGAATGTTTTTTCGTGCTACGTATAATCAAAGCCTCGGGAATTGACCACGACCACATAACGGCCGTAACTGAGTAAAGAAACATAATTTAAAGCATATTTTTTATGCGGCGTCGCTAATGTGGATGCTTTAGGCCGTTGATCGGCAACTGAGCCGAAAGGCACCCGACAATCAAACCGTATACATTCATTGTTTCTTAAATTGGGTTCATTCGCTATATTTGCACATATATAATTATATCAAGTGACTGGAAAGGCGTGCTAGGTTTTCCATTGGTTGGTTATTGCCAATCGACTGTTTTACCAACTACATAATGATCTATCCATAGCTTGTGGCTGTGCTAACTTAGCTCAGTTAGTTTGACACTACCGCCATTTTGCCATTCAGTCAACATCGAGCTAGACCCTAAGATGACGGTACCCCATTCACAACCGCAAAGAAACATTGTAGAGTAATTAGTTCAATGATAAGAAACGTAACTCAAAATATAAGTAAGCTATATATATATAAAGATATGTTTATGGAACTCATTTTTCATCAGTCCTATTGCTTGTACAATGTAAGCCAAAGTAATCGGAAATAATTTAAACGACTTTTGTATTTTCCTACATACAGACTGGATCTAGCAAAGAATATTGTGATAAAATAACCCATTTGCTGTATGATACTGTAGCTTGCATATTTAGGCTCATCATTTAATACCGAATCTGCAAATTGCATTGCTTGAGGAAATTTATCTACGCCAAGAAACGTTATCGAACTTTAACGAAATAGAAAGAAAAACTATTCATTGTTGTATCTGACAAAAGTTCAAATAAATGAAAACTTCCAGTTTGACGTCCGAGACCGCCGTTGCGTAACACATCGCACTGCAGGCCCCCTAACACGACGAGCGTTCTCCACTCCGAACATCCAACATAGAACTTACACTTACTATTGACGCTCGTAGCATTATCATTACGAATGTTTGCCCATTCTTTTTGCAACGAAGTTAGTAATACAGGGTTCATCATTGGCCGCGCTTCCTGATATCGCCGACGGAGCGGGTGGTACGATGCACATAGAAAGATGAAAATTGTATTTGTTTTCTTAAATGTTGATACAACTGCAAAATTATTTCCTCCGCCACATAAGTTGCTGAAAGGCGAATCGAGCTAGAATGTAAGTTGACCTGAAAAAGTAGTTCAAGTGAGATAACTCTACCAAGCTTTAAAGTTAAGAGCAATTACTATATTTTTAGCTTGCCTGGTTTCCCTGTATCTCATTTTTGTCTTAAGAGCCTTAGCTAAAAACAAAGCACATGAGAAACAGGTACTTTAGTGTTGTTCAGGCTGCTCTTCTGAAGCCCACGTTGAAATGACCCGACACTCGTACGTTATATCTTGGGTAGTATATTTAATCTACACACAACAGATATTCGTAGTACATATATTAAGGGCACATTGAAAAACTACTGAAAACAATATAGGTGTTCATAATAGCTTGTTGGCTTTTCACAAGGTTTCATTATAGTTTGCATATAAATCTGGTAATAAATAATAAAAAAATATGGTAATTAACTTGAGGCTTCCGTTTAAACGCTTGGCTGAAATATGGGCTTGTTTTGAGCCGACAATGGAGCAGATAAGCTATATTGATATATTAGTGAGTTCAGAGGTTCAAGTTCCGCAAATTGAAAAAACGAACTTTTTTTAACTACTTCTTAAAAGCTCTAACCCGCTACATTCACGGACAAGTCAGCTTCTGACTTGATTTTGTTCGCACCAATAGAGCGCATTGATATAAATAGTATGCTATAAGGACTCAGACATTGAACTTTGCTTGCTTAATTTTAATCCGAAGTCTAAATCAGTCATAGTTTGCCTGGCCTGCAAACATTTGATTGGCGATAGATACTCCCTTTTCGAAAACAACTGAGATGGTCAAAAGTGGCCTTTTGATTATTTCGGATGAATTGCGGAGTGATCTCTTTCTGATTACTGCCGTGAATCTCCGGGTCTGTTCCATGAGAATGTTTTTTTTTTATATTCTTTGCTAGCCTCGCAGAAACATAGACCAGCGTTAACTACTGATCTTAAGAAACTTAAAAAAAGTTTGCCGTTTTTAGTATCCGTGGGAGTGAGTCAGGCGTAAAGGCATTCTAGGTCGATTTTGCAATCCTGTTATAGAATAAATTCGTTCTTTTCTAGGGCCTAGAATAGCGGATAAACGCATTTCGTCTATGGCAAATGGCCCATCAGAATAAGCTTTAAAGAATACTTCTCACTTAACCAGAAGAGAACTGATGGTGTTCTAATTAGATGACATAAAAGTCATATATGTCAGGTATTTTGGGCTGCGTCAAGTCGTTGGTGTCATCTAAGGTTTCACAGTAATAGATGTGCTCTGTTGGAGCTATTAGAATTTCTTTATTCAGGTTTGAGTGCTCTGAAGATGAATGGAATACAATTGTATTATGATTAAGGCCAATCAATGCTGTAGGCGACGTTTGACGTTTCGAATATGGCGGCACCTGACCTAGGTGGACAAGCATTCATATCGTGGCCGATACCGGTAAATTACACATGTCTGAAAAAAGCAGACGTTTACTCGCATATAGCTTTTACATAGACCAATTGAAACAAACACACACTCAATATTGTACTGTGTGCGCCGATCTACTTTTACTATTACTGAAGATTTTCCTGTGTTCCTAGTTGTACTCGACATAAACCACTGTGACATCCACATATAATGTTTACTAAATTCTTAGCGACGGCGAATACAGCATCAGATAGGTCTTGCGCGGATGGCACAAGTACTCGGATCCAATTTGCTAAAGTGACTTTCGGTGTGCCCGTCCCTGTGAGTCTTAGTGGACCATCAACTAATGGTAACCTTCGTCTACCCGTAACACCGAAAAGAGCCTTAACGTCCAATCAGCTGCAGAAGACTATGTAGTTCGTTGCTGTTTTTACGTAAGAGGCTGGCCGAAAACAGACAATGAACAGCTCTGACATCACTAAGCAGCTGTACCAACAATTTAACGCTACCTCTAACAAGTGGGCAACTTCCTTGGCAAGCTATTGTTGAAAACCAATGGAACCCATATGATTTCCGCTTATTAGACGATGTGTCTGGATGACGCGAGCAAAAGTTCCGAAGCACTATATAGCTCTTTTATGATACAGAAATGTGTTTAGCGATTAGCGAAATCCAGTATATTGTATAGTCTCTATGAAACTGTGATACATTATATTTGTCACTGACTTAGGGCTTTTTTGTTTGTTTGAAGGATGTTTTGATATCTTTTTTTGATTGTTACGAAGAAACATCAGACTATATAGAAGAACAAAACGAAACAACTACGTTTGACTCTGACTATAAACGTTAATAGATGACGGAGCTGTCCGGATGAGCAGAGCTTTTCCAAGATTCGAAATTTGTAATGTTCGATAATGATCAAAAAAGTCGTGTTCGGTAAACACAGTCGATAATCTCTTTATCTATATCGTAGAAAATTTCGTTTCTCGATCATTAGAAGGATTAAAGGAGGTTCATCCTTTGCGACTGAGTCTCGACTTAGATATGCCGCTTCATTAGTTGGTAGGCGTATGCATATCATTTCTTAATGGATATAATATATAAACTATTCGTATCATGGTCTTAGCGTAACATATATTTTTCAAACGGCCTTAAGAGGTTTTATCTTTTGTAGCCATGTGATCTAGCCCACTCTTTAACAACCTGTTCATCGAATAAGTACAAACTTAGAGTTGAACTTGGCAAGTTGTATTACGCAGATTCATTGGGGTTGATAGCACAAGGTATATATACAAGGCACTTTAAAGGGAGATACATATTTTGGGACGTTGACGGCAGCTGAAGCCGGTTATCGACGCTGATAAAAACCCGGAGTCGGTAGCTGAGACACGCTATTTGATAAACTTCGCTTTGCTAAGGAAATCACTGGATAAAATGGAAATTTTAATTGAAATACTAATTACGTAAAATTGTGAGGGTAAGGAACGAAAATTTTAATGTATTTTTTTTGTCAATAGAGATCAACGTTATTTAGACTTATCTGCAACGTCCAGCTCAACAAAATTAATATTTGTAATTGTGGTTATATTGATTCGGTCCACTCATTAGAGTTGATACTAGAAGTAAGTAGTCTCTTGGCTCACCATTCGCTCAGAGAAATTAGCAGGATATCAGCTACGTAGGATATCAGGATAAAAGCGTTTTTTCGCTATGTTCCATTAATTTACTTTGGCTTCATTCCTCGTATTGTATTAACTCTTGCGTTCGGGTTGAGAGGCTGAATTTAGATGAAAGGTAACGACCCATTTTCTTTATATCTGGAAAGATTTTCATGGCAACATTGATGAAGAGAGGTGGCGGCCCCAAAAGATAGAGTTCATATTGTCACTCATTTATGAATATGTATGCGGGCATTCTTCTGTTAGACTTTTACAACAAATAGCGTTAACTGATGTCTTAGGTATTTTTTTTTTATAGCGGGTTATTAATTGTTCAAGGCGCGCCCTTGGACATGGCACTGGGATAACCAATAAAACTTAGCGATATTTTACATTTTCCAAACTCTTACGCAAAGTGAACGCTTCCAGACCGTCCGTCTATAACATTTCTCATTCGAATTGCTGCGACTTAACTTGATGTTATCAATGTAGGACATACATCTACTATATCACTGAAAATCAATGTTGTGTATTTTGGTAACGTAATTGATTTTAAAGTCTCTTGTCTTAGAAACGAACCCTGCAGCGGCATGTAGTACGAAACATGCTTAATCAGGCCCAGCGAAGGTTAGGCCACATGTAACAGGCCGCAAACAACGGCATCAGGCAACAAGTTTTTCTTGTTCAAAGCAATAGAAGAAACTATTATTACGATCGAGCTTTAGATCAGGTCAGTGAAAAAACATTAGGACAATAAACCCATCGAAATATTAGCTCTATTGGCAACGACAACTGGTATTTTTTTACTGGAACTCGCAGGGCAAGTTCAGCATAAAAACTTTTTGGTCGTGCTCGACAGTACCGTCTTGAAATTCTACCTCTTCCAAGCTACTATGAGAGCACTTTGGGGGTTCTCGACAATATGGGCAACATTTGCGAAGTAGCTAATAGTTCACTAATAGCTAATAGGTCACCAGGGTATACGTGATGACCATAAGCATGTATATAAGCTAACTATTTTAGCTGTTCTCCCCGCCGCCCTGTCATCGGTCAAGATTTTTCGAGAATATAAACCCCGAAAAAATTAGGTCCACGGAAGAACCTAGGCGCATTCATACTTGCTTTACATTTGGCAAAAATTGCGTTGCATTTTATTAGTGTACTGGACGTATTATGAAAGAAAATTAACTCACGCTAAGATTAATCAATTCAGCTTTTACGATATCGTTTTATCCTTAGTTTTTCCTTCAGTATAGCGTGTTCCGACTTTAACTGACGCATAGAGGGCGCATCCGTCAGTTAGATTGTTCTACGGTGAAAGCACTTCTCTATGAGCTCACACTTCGGACATCTTTCATCCGTCCTTTCAAACCAGCTGGGTATACTAATAACGTTTCCCAAGGTTGATACTTCTGAATCGATCTGTGGATTTAAATTTATTAAGTCTGTCCTACAGCTGTTCCTTCTTCTATATCGTTTATGTTCAAGAGAACCTACGACAGATGTAACGACGAATAAAATAAGAAAGTCCATAAAGCATAATCATACGAAATATTCATAGTCGAAAAATCCAGAAATATTTATCGTAAATTTGACGCCCACGTTTTTTTCGATTGCAACTACAAGTGACTTTATCATTATGGACTTCTCAAAGACAAGTATTAAGGGTATCATTGTGTCACATCTATACGTTCACTCGGGACCAAATAGCCACGGCTGATGTTCTCGCCGGACTTAAAAGTTTAACGTCTTAAGTTGATAGAACTAGTCATCCTTATCAAATACACACGAATGCTTCGTTTCCCCGTATCGATCGCGATACTTTTACGAAAATGGGTAGCCCGTTTCGTAAACCCGTACACCCTTTTGAAGAAACTTGTCGCTAGTGTGTACCGATAAACATGCTTTACTGATGTAAGCAGGTAAACATTGCTTTTTACTACAAATATAGAAGCCAGACGCGTTGCCTTATAAGGTGTTAAGTTATATCAGTGATAGTTATATTCAGCCATATGGTTAAAGACTGCCTGGCAATAGAAGGGCAAAGGCGAACCAATCTGCCAAAAGTAGAAATAATATGCATTCGACCGGGTTTGTTCCGGCTCAGGCCAGAGAAACACGTGAGAAGGAGCATTTCTGAACAGCGTTTAAGCTTGTTCGCTTCTTCGCCATAACACTGGCGAAACGTTTTTGTAGGTTGGTGACAAGTACAACTTTCAAAAGTTTTCTTTTGCTTCTTTCCCAAATATAAGATAACTAACAAAGCCGAGAACTTCCTTTTTTTCCATCAGAGGTACGTACTCGCTACCGACAAGAACTATATTGACGTGCACCTTATCGCTGCCCATGACGCCTATCGGAGTTTTTTGAGCTTACTTTTTTTTACTTATGATTTAGGATAGGTTCATTTATATCTGTCGCTTCAAATTAGAATCAACTCAGGACTGACGCTTCTCCTTAGTCGCTTAATCATAGGCTTGACCACTAAGGAAGGCCACTGACGTCAGATAAATTTGATCATGCAATACTTGAGAAATTTAAAACTTGATTAAGGTTGTTCTAACATGCTTCACTGAATAAATTTCTTGAAGACTAAGCAATATAAGATTACTGTTTATATCACAAAAATTGTATAATGTGTCTAGAAAATAATGCTTTATTCCGTAGCTACACACTGTAACGTACGAACCATTATGATGAGATAGCTCTGAGTGTATACATTCTTCTAAAGTTGTTCGAAAACGTAAATTGCGCTCATTTCAATTGAACGATTTACAGTTTAACGATTACTGACTGCTAAGCCGTTAGTCATTAAATACAATAAATTAAAGCTTCGTTTGAATTCTTCATATCGGCATGGGTCATCTTACTAAGTTACTCAGTTAAAAAATATTTGTTTCATTATCCAAGTATCAGAATAGGAAGTCTGAGTCTGGCGCCACAGAGGTGCGAAGCACTACTCCTTACACGATGGAGGGAAGTGCCGGCAAGTACAGATTCTCTTTAATGGCAAAAACGGTCTTAGCAATCGGTGCGCGCTAAAAAGGATATAGAGGGTAACGGATGTCAGAACCAACGGAACTCACAAGACTAACGCTACTTTTGTCTTTACCTTGGCCACCCCACGCAGACTTACTTGCAGATTACTAAAATAAGCGGATGCAGAAGAAACCATGTTGTGGCAGGGGATGCAAGCAAATCAAACAATAGATACACCCTGCCTATGATTACACAGAGTAATAGCATATATCATCAGGCCACCTGGAAACAAATCAATGAGCTGAGCTGCCGCGTTACATAAACGTTTTCGATTCATTGAAACCTCCAAAAATAAATCATCTATGTCTATACCAGAGTATGACCTTAATTGCACGTTATTCAGATGTGTAAATCTTGTCGAGACCAGACCTAAGACTCTTTTATCTAAAATTAACATAAACATGTTTCGCGAGCTAACCAGGACTCGATGAATTTGACGAAATGGTCACTTTTTACCGACCTCTTGCCATTTTGTAGCATTATATGTACTCTAAAATGTCACTAATGTTATTTTTTCACAACGTGCGTTTGTTTAGTGAACTGTGTGACCACCATGTCTACTAGATTGGATCTTATATATTCTTATTTTATAAAATTAGATTCTTGTCTTGAAAGCACGTTAATGTATAGAGTCCGGAGTCCACCAAAGAATTGGCCAGTCCCCTTAACAGGTTTTTAGATATCAGAGGTAGCTACAGAGCGAAACCGATGGTCTTTAATCTTCGTGAGAAGCACAATCTTTCAAGTATCTGCATTTACAAAGTTTATCTTACTGTGCCCTTTTCCCTTCGAACGTTCTACTCTGTGCAGTTTTGCCGATTTCTCAGCTTATACATTGCATGCAAGTGGGGGTGCGCGAATCAAACTGGTATGAATTCTGACGTCTAGGTATATCGAGTGTTCCGATCGGATCAGACGCCTCTGTAAGTAGGTGACGCTGGTCAAGATCACGGATAATTTTGCGAAGCGAAACGCTTCTCATCCACCAAGGCTGCGGATCCACCTTAAATATTCTAGAGAACTACTGCGAGTATCGACATGTATATCATGACAAGACATCGACGCAGCCTACTTCTAGTGTACGCATCTCACTGTGATAAGTCCGGGAGCGACAGGTGTCGACATCACCAGAGCGGAAGTAGGGCCTACAAAGAAATTGGTCGGACAGCAATACGAACGGAATACTACGTAGAAGCATCATCAGTAAATGACTTTCATTGGCTGCAAGCGAGGCCAGGCTAGAAAGGGCGGAACATTATGGACAGTGGACGGTGCCGGATTCTTCCATATCCCCAGATCTACAAACATTTCCCGCATTTATGAGAATAGACGCTACAGTCCTTAGATGTTACATAATGGTCCTAACGCTGACTAGGTCCTAGGGTTACCGTTGTTACGCGAAGAACCGAGACAAGGATCTGGGTTGTCGCAATGTCACAACGGACACAGAACGTGAAAACCATCCCCTGTCAGAACTAGTGGATATTCGAGAAGAGACGACTTGAAAAGGAGTCTTCCAAGTCAAACAACTACCAGCTGAAGCGACTTAGAATGGGTAACATCTACTACAGATGCGTTATGTATTCAGCTACCATTGAGTTAGAGATAACAAAAGAAATAAACTAAACATAGCTTGCGAGTTGTTCATGATTTGGTCGAGAATAATTCGTCTCTAGTCGTATCGAGTAGTCCGATATGTCACGCGAAGCACAGATCTCTATAGACATACTGACAAAGAACCTAAATCCTATTTATAGTAGTCGTACCTTAGCAGACGAGGCAGACAAACTCGAATAACTTCGAAAAACTAAGGCGGCACCCTCAGTTCAAAAAAGTCACTATATTCAGTTTTTAGCAAAGTACGAATTAGTACTTTTTCGCGTAAATTACGAATAGTTTACACAGATGTTAATTGGATAAGAAATGTTCATTGCAAAAGATCATTTCATTTATTCCTTATTTTCATACGCGCACACAGTATCAGTGTTGAAATACATCTTACCATCACCATAAATGTCTGAATGATGTCTGCCAAAAAACAACCCTGTATATATGTGAGCAAAAGTAATAATAAATGTTTTTCATGCGGAAAGAAGGGTAAAAGTAATAGACATGGCTCTAATCTTTCAGGGTCTCTTCATCGCAGTGACTACACTGGTTGATGACGTAGGTCCTGCTTTTTTCTCTCAGCTTAGTAACTTGATCCTAAAAGCTTTAGAGCACTCTATAATAAAATGTAAGCGGACCCGAAACTTATTGTTTTAGAGCTTTTGCTGAAGGTACAAAAGGCCGCTACTGTGATGCTATTTATCAAGACAGACGCACACAAAAAGGTCTGTTTAATGTCACGTTTATACACCAAAATATCGGATTCTTTCAGCCCAAGTTAGCAGTTAATGCATCTGGATTAACTGTTACGTTTAATTTTGAGGGAACCAAATATAGAAGAGCGAGTGAGGATTCTTTTGGATGAAGTTTTCTGTAGCATCGGTGCATAAGCAGTTAGTGGAGAGACACCGCGAAGGAGTCATCAAGATGGTAGGACTTTTGAGGTAACTTGCGCAAGCTTCTAAAGAGACGATCATACCTAAAAGCTCATTATAAAAATCCATCCACTGTGAAACAATCTCCTATATTATGTCAATTCGATGTTTTTAGAACTAACTTATTACAGGGTAATTTAACAGAATGAAGAGCTAACTGTCGGTATACTTTTTCTGTGTAGTTTTTCTTAAATGTAATTTTTTGTGAGTTTTCTTATTTATTCTAATAATGTCACAGTATAGGTACTGAACAAATCACATTCCCAGATCAAATCTAGTTCTCTATCGGATAGACATCGGATGATACTTTGCAGTCGGTAGGTAGTTTGCCGTATGTCTAGATGTTCTAACTTTTTTGAAAATTGATTAAATAATTTTTCTGTCAAGATTCGAATTAGCTGTAAAATCCATCGGTTTGTATTGTAGCGCCTTGAGCTGAATCATCCTCCTGTTTGTTTCACAAAAAATGCCTATAACTGCCTATTTTTATCTGCTTATCTGCCCGTCTACGTTTTATCCCGTTTTGCTGACTATATCGACTTGAGGGAAAGGCAGGAGAGTTGACTCTCCCACAATGAAGAAAAGATAGAAAGAACTTTTATTTTCTATATCTATATATCTAGGCACTATCTAGACTATATCTAGGCAAGTACCGAGGTCGAACACATATTCAGCATAATATATACCAAATAATACCAAAGTCCATACTGAAGTTACCTTTTGAAATTTACGGCTAAATTTATGGTTCTCATTTCAAGCTGTTTTGCGCACTGAAGGTTTGGAGACGCATGTTACTACCGTATAAGCCTTACATATTTTTTACCTAGATAAAATTTACCCTAGGCTTTGGCAATAGTATCCTTGTGCAAAATTCAGCCTAGTAAAACGACATGTGCAAACCATATTTGCTCAATGAAATCAAGTTCTTTCTTAGACGAGTCTTGGTCTGGGGTGCCCAATAATTTTCTGACCCTCTAATCTCCTAAATACTATTATTATCGATACAGACGACCCAGAAACACAATTCTGCTTCTGTCTAAATCTAAAAAAATGAACTTGGAACAAATTCATTTCACTCTGACCTGTCTAGAGCTAAAATATCCCTGATAAATTTGTCACTTTCCTCATAAGCGGCAGTCTGACATACGTTGAACTGAAAACAGAAAATGCAGATGCTGCCTATACTGAGCTAAATCTTTCTATGCATAGTTGAATCAATCTTCCTCTTTTTAAATTTTATCTATTTAGAAACGAATCTACTATCTGCTTGTAGAGCAAGAAGGTACCATGTGAGGTATCATGTTCGATTCATGCTGCTATAGTGCCATTAAATGATCTGCAAAATCCGTTGACGGGCTATTATTGTGCCTAGCCGATTCTAACGCCAGTTGTGAAAGGCAACTGTTCGGACCTATTGTGTTATCATTAGATGTTTTGAATAAACTTCTCCGAAATCACCGCTCACAGAACACGTTTGTGGAAAGTATCGTAAAACGAGCTAGAAATTGGTGCTGTTATCCCGGATTTAGCAGACCGAAGGTCTGATCACCGCTAGAACAAGTTGATAAAGCCAACTGAATAACTCTAGCTATCATTCAAGTCCTCAGACCTTACGGTCTGTCTTTTAGCACACAAGCTGTTGATTTCCTAAAAAAACTTAAATAATTGCAATGTATGTTATACATGAATATTTTCGCAGTTGTATATATATATATATATATATATCTGACAAAGGTGTTGGTGTTGTTACTTGTGCCCGAAACGTATGAAGTTGTAAAAATGGGTAAGGAAAGATTCTGTATGATATTTAATGAAAAAAAATCTGTTCTCTTTTTTGGACCCAAGTATTAATTTCTAAACTTGAGACTTATAGAATGTCACCTGTACACTAATCCAGTTATAGCGTAGAAATTTATCATACTTGGGTAGAGAACTTGGTGTAAACATTCTTTAAAACCGAAGTGTATTTTTTGCCTAATTCATTTTCTATAGACCTATAATGGGTGGTTTAGGGTGGTTAATATAAGGTTGCAGTACCGAGAAATCTCTGAAGCTAGGCATTTGAATTCAAGCCGTGCCACAAACAAAGTCATGAGAAAAATGCCGATTGGGTAATCACGCGGTAACGATCTTAAGGATCCGATTATTGAGGTGAACGCAAGTGGAAACGGCTTGAGCAAATGAGCTTTAATCGTTACAAAGACACTGCAGGAGCTAAAAGACCTCTCAGCGTCCGTTTGCCATAGCCTGAGCCAATAGGCTGCAATGGTTGCCCCGCAAAATGCATTTGCTCACACCTGTGCTCCTCTCATTCTAATTCTGCACGCATATGGAATATAGCTTTATACTTTTCTATATCCAAAAATCTACGCACCTTCGTTTAACTATTAAAGTGAAGCTTTGGCGAGTAATTTGACACAAATCTTCCATTCGCTCATTCTGTGTGTTCATTCAGTATGTGACCCTTCCATAGAAACGCGATTTTCTAATTTACCAGACTCAAATTTTCTAGTAGGAACGCTCATCAGTTCCAGTCAAGTTTTACTCATTTGGGTAGTAGATGCAAAAGGACGCATCAAACCGAAAAAGAAACTTATATTTCTATTTTTGAGATTCTCAATGGATGCGATGTAACTCGGAGTGAAGTTCCGATTTATCAGTACAACGCTATCGAAAGCCTCTCTAGCTCAAGTTGACTTCTGCACGACGATATTCCAGCTAGCAAAGTTTCCCACCTACATTGAACAGACATTGAGCATATCCTGGAGTCAGTCATTTATGCCGCAATCTAACACTTTTTGTTACTTTATCGCGAATGTTCTTGCTTGGTCGACGCGCGCATCCGTCTATCGAGATGATCAAATAGCTCTCTGTAGAAAGCTTTACTAATCCCCACTTACGCTAATCTTCCAAGATCACCATATTATCTAGTTTGGTTCAGTGCTTGAAAATTTACTTACTCAAGGTTCATAATGTTAAAATAACCTGCAAAGCAGAGAAACTAGAAATCCAAATGTCCCTCAACCATTTTCTTCAAGCCACAAAGGACAATACACACTAGGTTCCTTTGAGAGTAGTGATCAAAGTCCCTATAAAAGTATGAACAAAGTATGGCCGATTTTATCAAGTCTAAATGTGGGAGCGAAGTTTTGAAGCGTAACATCGGCTTAGAGTAGCTGTAGAAAAGGGTGCAGAGTCATCATAGTGACTAAAAGTTCGAGGTTTTTGAGTATTTAGACCCCCAACATCGGATCCACACAACAACGCACGCTATGAACAACCGATACTGACTTAAAAAGATTTAGAAGTATACTAGGGTTAATATTTGCGTGTCTCGGGGTATCTTCAAGGCCCAGATATTTTATAGAGGACACATAGCGTCAAATGTATAGTCAAAGCGTGTTATGAAGCCATTGCAGTAACCGAGAGCGTGTCGACACGCTATTAGTATGGCAGCTATATCTTCGATGCTCTCGCTTCGAAGCACATTTGTGTCCATAAAAGTTTTTATGGATTCCCCTTGAAAAGAAGAGTGGCGTAATCGTCCAGTTGCTGCGCATCTTAACGAGATTTTTGTATGTAGCAATCGTACAACGTTCTCTCACGCCATTCCTATTCACCATTTATCTGCAAATGACCCCAAGTTCTGCTTTACCAACCCCATAGGAATATCGCCACAAATGGAAAGACCAACGACTAATCCTCCTTTAGGCATTTGTGCCGAAAGCCCACAAGCTTCACAATCCCGAAAAGTAGAACTGGGATTCTTTTCTGTGCCCAGTGTCATTAATCAAAGGCGTCAGGCCTTGTAGCGATTTCATCAGTAATTGCATAATAAATTTATTAGACAGTCAGGCTTGAATGAAAACTTATCTGGGTCATCAGAAACTTATCTGCGTCTCGTCAACTCAATTCGCTGTATGACCCGTTTATACAATACTACATTTCAGTATAGACATGTACTAGATATTTTTGGGCCGAAGCGAAAACGCTGGCTGTTGTAGACGTAGCTAAACAGACCCAGGAACATTTGTAGTGATTAGAACATGCGTACTTTGCGTTTTTGCCGTTCCTCCTATTGGGCCCATCGTCAGCTATAGCTTATCGATGTACTTTTAAATGCTTCGCATAAAAACTCTAGCTGGGAACTTTTCCAAAACCTTTCTACAAATGGCAAATAGATTCATAAAGAAGTGGCTGGCTCCGTTGTACGACATATCTAAAACGTGAATATGCGTAAAGTACGGAAGCACAATGCGAAGTGCTAGTTTTTTTTTTACTAATAACATTTCTCAAAAAATAATCTCCCTCTTAATGCAGTTGTATGCGTATAATACTGAAGTCGTATTCAGGGATACATATATTCATGGGACAGATAAAAAAAAAACAAACCTATATCTACATAGAAGCGCACCAGCTGTGGCGTTTCGATAGCCGTTCCCGCAACATTGGCCGCAGATCGCTATTTGAATTACCGGTTTTAGTAGACCTTTCTGTTACCGAATACAGATGTATTCCATGCAAATACACCCTTCCGTTTGATAGCTAATATTTATATTTGTTTAAGGGCTTCCTGGCTTCGAATGTTTATCCGCTCCATAAATGTTGAGAATTTGACGAGTTAGAAAAGCAAGACCGGAGTTGAAATTTGCTCTCGTCTAATCTAAAATGGTAAAGGTCAAACATTATATTGTTCGGATTTTATAGAGCTGGCGACAAAATCGGAGAATAGAGTACCGATTACTTGCTTGTAAATTGTCTCCGGTAGATAGAAGTGCTACATCAAAGAGGCAGATTGTGTCGTTTAATTAAGAACTAAGTGTGTCTATTGCTGGCTCACGACCTCGACTATCGGATCGAAGCTGATTCTTAGAGATTTCATGGGCCGATTCTCCTTCAGAATTAGAAGTTAATCTCTACTGATATTTTCCGTCCGCAGCTATATGATAACAGTCAGTTGGGGGTAATCGTTTTACTACCGATTACTATTTCGTTCCCTATGAATAAAGTGTATAAAAATTGATGAAAAACGCTAGAGACTTTACTTTACTTTTAGATACTTTGTTTAAAAAGAAAAAAAAAAAAAAAAAAAAAGATTTGCTCAGCGGTTGCGTGTATCGACACTTGTAACATACCGCTGTCATATCACCTGGGAATGGTGTTTTATTAGTTATAATTTTCTACTTATCAGTAAACACATTGATATTGTACCCCTGAATATAGTCCCGCTATACTAGAAAATACTTAAGGAACAAGAGGCCCGCTGTAAGTAATGTTTATTACCTACGAGCACTGCTTTGCGTATTTTACCATTTGTAGTAGTTATTAGGGTAATAACGTGTTCATTTACTACTGGACATTTTGTATATATTCGATAGTGAAAATAGTAACTGAATATTGAATATGAATGTTAAGCTATGAGGACACACTTTGTTTCACTGCTTTCTAACAAACACACTTTTTTCATAGAAGAGATTCATATTTTGAAACAATTCAGGTTTACAGATGAATTAAATGAAAACCTTCGGAGCGCTATGCTTAGCAATACGTTCAAAGGAGTGGAAGCTTCAGCAAAAAATCTACTCGGAAGTAACGAATTGCACCGCAGATGTGCGCGACACTTTTTTCTGCCATCTCTCGGCTGTTTCTTGGACTTTTTGTGCTTGAGATATTGCCGTTAGACGTCCTATCAGACGGACCGCTGGCTGGCTGGCTCCCAGCACGAAACGAAGTGTACAAGTCCACACTGTCACACAACGTGGCCCTAAGATTAGGGGCAAATACGTTACTCACACAACTAGATCAGGGACAGGTTTTCCGACAAACATCATATCCGATTCGGTAGCATATAGATAATATAAATTTTTCACGTGCCATAGATTTCTTTAACTTGCAAGTAACGAACTTACTTATCCTCACCAGCAGACTTATTTTCACAAACATAAAGATGAATCTTCTTGGTCCTGAGCTGTTTATTTTTAAATTCAAAACCGCTAGAATTAGTAATATATATGAGTAGATACTCGGACGTATAAATTCGCTATCAATCCTGGAAGGTGCATAGGATCCATTTTGAAAGTTGTCTAACGTAGCACTCGAGCAATTTAAAGTTACCGACAAATCACGCTTTTTTTCCCCATGAACCACGTAGTTTGCGAAGTAATTACGAAAAATCGTCGAATAATTTCCCAATATAAAGGTGAATACCTTTTACGTGAAGGTCGTAGGTTCTTCTCTAAAATTGCCAGCTCAAATGTTCTACAAATGAGGCAGGATTAGCTTAATGAATTCAAAACAAAAAAAAAATCGTTCGTCAGTCTTCGTTTTAGGGGATGCACTTTTCCTCCACCCAGTATCTACGAATATTCGTATATGATGAAGGTGGGTGTGATTTCGGATTTAGCTACTTCAGTCATTATTTGTTCTCTGCGTTACTTCGCGACGATATTATTCAACGTAAAATAGAATTATGCGTTTGACCGTCTCAGTAATCAGCGCGTCACGCAGCTATCCAGACTTTGAACTCATGACGCAAGGATTCCACTCCGCTAAACAAGCGGCATTTTGGTCGTACCTTTTCTGTAGCAAACTGAAGTGCGATTTTAGTTTGTTGTCAGCTTACGCTTATGACGGTTACAACAAGCAGAATCAACCGTAAACACAATCAACAATCATAAAGAGTGAGGAAACCGTAAATTCTTTTTCATGCATGCAATGAACCTTGATGTACAGCTATATGTATACATATATATAATCGAAGCCTATTCTACATTATATGTGTGTATATATGCACATATGTAATTATCCACGTCCTCTGGTCGCTGTTAATTTTTTTCGTAAATTAGAATGTTTTGTATTTAAAACCTTTTTTTTTTCATTTAAGAACGTTAAATTTGTAAACGTTGACAATGTTCCGAGCTGTTGAGTCCCTTTTTTAAAAGCTTTTAAGGCTTAAAAGCAAAAAACTTAGAAAATTACGTTGCTGCTTTAGCTTTAGTAATATTCTACGTCTTATCGGTCTCACATTCTTGCGTGCGCTCGGTTTCGGTACGACGCCTGGATACTTTGAATGCGGCAGCTATCGACACCTAGCCAAAATTTCTCTCTTGCAATTAGAAACATGGCTATGTCTATCTTGCAGACCATACTTTGATCGTTCTTGGCACATGTTGACAACGGCTAGAGCTACCTATGAAGTATTCAATTGTTGTTCGCTCCCTTAGGGTTCGTTCTAGAGCAACAATCTAGTATCGAAAAAAAAAAGCTTTTTGAGCCCTTTAAATCTGAACTCCATTGAGAATCTCGCGGTCTGCCTTGTGAAAATCTTCCTTGCCGTTCAACTAGTTCTCAAGTAGACCATAAATTTTGGGAAAAAAAAAAGTTTTAACCTCGGTGAGGTTTTGTCTAGCGTAGAAACATTGGATAATAGTTATATATACATATATATATATATATATATATATATTTTTTTTTTTTTTATCGAATTTCGATAACGAAGTATTGCTGTTCGTTTGATGTTCTGTTGAAGTAAAAATTAGATTTAGCCTGGAACAAGCGGCGACGAACGAATGTAGACCTGCTACAACAAATAGTGCGCCAAGGTTTGTTTGTATCGTACCCGGCGCAATTCAAAAGTAGACTTATGGTAAGAGCATAAAGCCTTCGACTGCTTGAGCATATAGGGAAAACTAGTTTATAGGGTAATTAAATTGTCCATAATAGAGCATTGATGTACGCTACTGTAGATAAAGATGAAATTATCTTCAATGATAATACAGTGGCATAGCTACTTTTTGCGAATTTGAAAAAAAATAGTATGAAATAACAGTGTCTACTAGTGTCTATATTTTACCGTCACCGCTACTAGGTTCCGCAGTGTGATGCATTTTGCAAAATAATTGCTACTAATATAATAAGTAAGTGCAATGACCCAAAGCAAGGCAAAGGCATATGTCCGAATTCTCACCAAGGATCACGTCTACCATAAGTCCTCGTATGAGAGTTTTTGGAACAAAGCTTCACTCACAGAGCCGCTGTAGGCCCTCTAATTTGCCTAAGCTCTTTTTGGTAAAATTCTGTTTGGCCTATTGTCATAGAGGAACGATAGACATGGTCCTCGGCCAACAACCTTAATCAGCTATTTTATGTAAGGCCATTACTTTTTTTCCGTACAGATAGCCTAGCAGAAGTGGCCTTTGTCACACGACTTGCATTAAACATCCCAAAAAAATTAACGGTCTGTTTGTCGCATATTGATTGTCTAAATTAAGTTTTCATTGTGTCTATTTCAGTTGGATAATCAGATCGGACAGGAGATTCAAGGGGGAGTCAATATGTTTGAGAGATTCCTAATTGAGGCCATGCGGGAATGCCTTGAACTGAAAGAGCAGGAGGCGCTGCTACTAGAACCAAGCGAGGCCAATGGTAATTGATAACATGGCAGTTGATCAGACGGTGGCTGAATAGACGTTAGGGGGGAAATATCGTATTTGCAACTGTTGTTGCCATCCGGATACATGCCATCATAATATATATATAATAATATAATTTGGACTGTTGATTCTAGGATCTTGTAGCCTGGCAAAATGTTACAAGTTGTTAACTTAAAGCAGACGTTAAAAATCGCATCAGAAACGTATTCCTCCTGACTATGAACGTCAAAATTCATAGATACGCCGATCATTGAAAGCTATCGGTTAGCTAGTTCCTTTACGCGCTTGTGTAAACCTGCCTGGATATTTCCACAAAGTACAACAATCATTCACTCACAACGCAGCGTCAAATCAATAGCCTACAAACGGCCTATTATATCTCGAGCTCTTTCTAGCGAGTCAATTAGAAAATGGTGTCTAATTTTCTATTTTTCATCAACGATTATTCGCGTCCTTTCCTGATGATGGGCACAGCAAAGACAGACCTGATCTTGAAACGTTTCCCTATCTAGCAGCATTGGCAATAAATCAACGTTAGAAAAAGAAGTGTTTAGAAGAAGAAGAAAACTGGCCAACGTTTTGGATGAACGGAAGAATATCTGTCCGACTATTTTTGAATACTTAAACAAGTAATCTCCATGGCTATACACCGCCCTCTAAATAGCTTGCTTACCATTCGTTCGAATTCACAAAACAAAGCCAGACATCATTGTGTACGTCGATGTGATCGGGCGGCATTTGCTAAAAAACAAATCTACAATTTGTAAGACTCCTACACTAAACAAATTACTTTGTCCTTTAGTAGCCTGGAAGTTCGCAGCTACAGAATTCGCTCACTACAGCGTATAATACTATCTATAAACTTCTAAAATATTCCTAAATGTGAACTTGTGTGACGTTTGCGAGTGGACGCTTGGCGTGTTGCTTCCTGAAGCAAATTTTCGGGAAATTTAAGAAAAAAACCTACTAAATAAACCTTATTTACTTGCACGCATCAAGCCTTGTGAGCAGAGAAGAGATAGTCTACGGATTTGCTCCCAGGGTTTTTTTTTCAGCCTTCATGAAGCATTATGTTATCCCATACACGCTTACTACTGAATGCTAGCTATTATCTTTTTTTTATTTAAATTTAACACGACCTATAATCGTAATACGAGCATGAGTTTTCTCAGTAAATATACGAGCCGGTAACTTATGAAGGCTTTTTGACGGCGTATAGTTTCTTCGCCGAATAAGAGGATTAAAACCCAGTCCGCCGAGAGTGGCTGTATTAGTTTGCCGTTTTTGAGAACGTCGATTCAGTTCGCTTTCAACGTTGGCCAATTGGTTATACAGGTCATGCATAATTTGAATATTAGAAAGGAATCTCCACTAGCCTAACATGAAACTTATAGTACGAGGCGTCATTTATCTGCGTCATTAGGTGGTTTTGAAGAAATTTAACCTGATTTCAATGGAGCATGTACATACCGTGTACTGTATTTGTGTTAACGCTTCTCTGTCCAAATGGCTTGTATTCTGTTTATTCAACACTTCTTGCATTGTCATCGTTGATGTATTAGGGTTAGCTTGTCATTGACCTTTGTTATTGAGCTCGCAGCGCCGTCAAAAATGATGGCACTATCCGATTGGATCCAGTTATCTAAGCAGACGGCTAGAAGCGCAGTCCTTGAAAGCACACAGGTACAGCACATGTACACAATGTGTCCTTCAAATTCTGGGATAGCATTATTACATCATCTAATGTGATTATCGCCAAATGAACTTTACACTAACCTATAACGTTACCTAATTGCCGAGATTAAACCTTTGCGGTTTGTTGGTCGCTGGAAAGAATTTCAACTCTTGTAATAATAAGTTAAATTTGTGTACGTTGTATTTATTCAGGAGGATTATTAGCAGGCTTTGTCTGACGATGAGACTCTGCGTTGTTTGATTTCTATGGGAACTACTTTATGCTTGTCTCTTTCCTATTGCCGATGTGTTTGTTTTGCTGGGCAAGCCTACATAAGTGCTTTGCTACCACCGACTTCGTGATTCGCCTACCTCAGCATAGCCCACTCGTTCACGGTGTAGCGGATACGGTTAAAATTTGGGATCGTAACTAGCTATCAATTTTACGAATCTGCAAATGGGTTTTATGCCTAAAAAAATCGATAAAGAAATGACTTTCAACAATGTAAAGCTTTAGTCATATGAAAATAATTAATTTCTAAGTATATAAAATAACACTTCTTCAGGAAGTCGAACGACTTGCAGATATATAAGTGCGATGCCGACAAAAGTATTTAGTTATAGATAAGGGTTGCTTCTTATTCGACAACACTACGGACCCATTAGTTTGTTATAGTGTAGCGGTGTTTCACAAAGCTCAGAGTTTCTACGGACAGCACAATCAGTTCGTCCCTTTCTATAAGAGCTGTATCAGATGAGTTCTGAGTGAGACTCAAGCAAGGTCCTTTTGTCACGTCTTCATAAATCTGTTGTTGCCTGATGCCTGACGCACCCTGTACCTCATTTGTAATGTGTACGCGAGCTACTTACTATTTCTGCTCTGCGTTTTCCCAAAAGTGTGGTGTTCGCGCGCGTGGGACGGATCGCTATGTTGGCCACCAATGAAGATAGGAGAAATGAAGCAGGAACGTTGTCCCGATCTTCTTGCTCGGCACGACACGAATGGTAAGTCGCATTACCGCCAGGTTCAGCCAAACCCGTTCGTGACTTAATTTGTATTTTTAAATAAAACGATGTTTGTACGGTAACAAACAAGTCAGTGCAGATGTAGTTAGAACTGCGACGTCTCGTAAATCATCGATTAGAACTAGCAAAACAGTAGGGGGTCCAAAGTATACACTTCTAGCTCGGTTGAGATCTCTTTCGTTCGTTCGTTCGTTCGTTCCTGGGTATACACTTCCATATGAAAAAGAAGCTATTGGAGATAATTGTACTTAAGCTTACAAACCTGCACTTGTTGTTTCGGCTCGAAGATTTCGCCTTGCATTTTTCGAGATATATACGGGATAAGAATACACCCTGTATGATAGGTATCTTTCTTGTCGCAAAAGGCCTTTCTGCTGAAGTACAACCAATACAATATCTGCGCCGTGCTACGATAGTACTCATACTGAAAATAACCTACTGCGAATTACTTATTCGCCTCCAGCCTGTTACTCCTGCGTTGCATCGAGCAGATTTACTGCAGCATGTAGTAGATGCACTTTTTTTTTCTTCAGGTCCTTTTTCCTGTGATGTCCTACCCCGTATTGGCGTCAGCACTTAAGTCTGTGGCAAACACTGTTGGAGGCAATGATTACTGTTCAGGTTAGTCCAGGTTTGTCATGCCTAAAGGGCCCAGGTTACACATTACAAGTGTTTTATCATCCACTCCATATGGCATGCCCTAATGGATCATCTGCCTCTGAAGGACATATAAGGGAATGCCAGACTTCGCGGCGAAAAGTCTTAATGGACACTCAAAACACGCTTGTCTTTCTTCAACTGTTTGTTTTTTTACTTTTACCGTAATTTATTACCTTAAGTTACAGTGCCGCCTTACGCGAGCTGCACAAATAGCTCGGTGTATTTGTATCGCTCTCTCATTCGTCATAGCCGTAGCCTTTTAAGCGAAAGTAGCGGTTAAAACTGGACCTGAGCGCACGGAATGCACGATTCTGTACGACGCCCAAGGTAGCACTGTAATATATGGAGTAGTTAATCATACCAAATGCCATTTACATAAGGCTTCTGCACCGGCCCTGGGCGCCCCCTAAAGTGGTTACCCACTTATACGGTGACGTATAGCAACGAAAAGCATGTGTCAGTACTTTGGCACTAAACATGGTACAGACGCTTAAGCACAACATAATCTTAGATATGATCGAGATCTTTTTGCCTATTGTAGCTCATTTACGTTTTATCAGGGACCTTCAAGCATCTATAGCTAAATATTTAGACCCGGCGATGGCTGAGGCGGTAGAAAAGCTGGTATCATAGGTTAGTTTGGTATAGGTCGCGTTTTCGAATCAAGAACTAATATCGGCGCAAAAGGTTTTCAAGAGATCCTTCCCACAAGAAAGTATATCTATGTACGTAGCGAGTATGACGGCGATGGCATGAGATATGAGCTAGTCTGAAACCTAGCTTGAAAAGGAAAGATGTCTACTATGATATGAAAAACTCGTGAGCGTTATGGCGCTCCTGGTTGCTATTCAATTGATGAGCAAATCGCTGACTCAAAATTCAATTTGAATTGTCTTTAAGTATACAATAGCGAACAATATGCAGCCCAGTCATCTGGAAGCCTGCTATTTGATTATTCCCGGTACAGTCGCCTAATCAGAACTGCACAAGGTAACGCACACGATAATCACCTATTTCTCTAAGGATCCTAAAACTCCACAACCCACTCCGATTCTGTGTTCTCAAATTAAGGCTTGGCCTTGCAAATGTTCGGAAGTTAGCCGAACGTTTGCTCTCGCCACGTAAACGGCTCACAGATGAATGCATGGTAGCCTACGAGAAACTGTGTTTACCTTATTATTGTAGTACTAGTAAATAAAATATCCCAACGCAATGTCGTGTTGAATACCAAGTGAACCTATATCTATAATCAATAGAGTGTCTGCCGCGACCGCGATAACTTTTGACAATAGCATACTCAAGAAGATCGAGAATACTCAGGATCTCATATGTCAATTTCTTATTCTTCTCAAGAAAATAACCTTTACGAGAGTACATAGAGCTTTTGAAATCAGGCGGTAAGTTGATATATATTTTAAAATCAATAGTTATCAATTCAAATTTGCCCATGCAGTCAGTCGGTTCTATTGTCAAAAACGCTTTGGACTACGGGTGAATTTTCCATGTTACCACTTCATGGTCTGACTGCTAAAAACGTATTGCATTTCCGGACGGTGTCTGGCTTGTTTTAAATCGATCATGTTATTACCCGTAAGGTCAATCGCGGACATTTACCTGATAATGTCCTCTGTCGAATATCCGGCCTCTCTGCGAAATGCTTACGGAAGTAGGTGTAGTTTTCGATAGGTTTAAGGGGCGAAGAGTAAAGGATTTGCCAAAAACCGTGAAACTGGGAACTATACCTTCCTTTTTCAACAACAAACGTATACACACAACATATATGTCAACAGAAAAAGTCAATTCTTACATTAATTATGTCGTACTTCATAGTTTTATTGGTAGGACATAGCTTTCAAGCTTCTAGATTAGGGTCGGCCACGGCAGCTAGGCCTAATTAAGCAACCTTCAAGAGGTTAACTCGACTGAAACTGTTTATTGATATTAGTATATACTGCGATATAGCCGAATCGATTACAAACGATACAATTATCCTTCCAACAAATCATGAAACACATTCGTGACAGCTTTAGGCGACCTGTTCCTGATTGCGGCAGAGCCTATTCTTATTTACAAAATCGCAAAAGCATTCATAGTAACGCCTCGCATTAATCAAGCTAGTTCTGTAAACCCGGCGGTAAAACCGGTAAAAAAAAAGGTCGGCGTCCATTAGAACAGTTTGCATATCAGCAGAATTTACGTTGTAGTTCATCGAAGGCAAGGTTTCCTTTACGAAGCCGGAGTGATACGTAGTGGCACTGTCGTAATTAGTACTAAGCGCCATGTTTCTTTTTACGAAAACATTGAAGGTTTTGCAACAGGACGGTAAGGAAAACTGAGTTGTATCTAAAAATAAATAGAAATTCGTGTATGTTTGAGTTGGCGCGAGAAATGCGGTCTCACCATGAAACTAGAAGGCATGATTCAGAACTTTTCATGTTTCTGCGGAATCGTACGCGACACATCGAGCCCAAATATCCTGTCTGATACATTACTGAAGGCCATACATAAATAATAATATGGGCTAATTTACTATAGAGAGGCAGTATTAGTATTTAGCTTTATCCAGTGGTCGACCCACCACGAACCCTGGACGGATGAATGCAAGCCAACGGAGAAAGTAGGCAGTCTCAGGTGAACCTGCACATGTCTGACATCGTTTTATCGATTACGTAACTATGCGGTCAAGGTCGCTGTCAATAAACTTTTCCCGGCAGGGGGCGTTTTGTACATGAGATTTCACATCCTATATTTTACGACTATTTATTTGACTACTCTTCATTTGATGAATAGAAATGTAATATCCGTTACGCGCGTTTGTGGCGCAACAGACGTTCTAAAAGCCGACAATTTCCTTGAAAACACATGAAAGGAAAAATATTTGAACGAGTTAAATTATCCCTCGTGAGAGGGAAAGAATAGATAGTGAGAGAGGGCGTGTCATTTCACACTTACGTTTTGTTATGGTGTGCATCTTAGAGTACATACAAAACAGGTACGAAATATTTCAGAATTCGTAGTGCGAACGTGTACAGTCTCCGCAGACGAATCCGATTTTGGCGGGAGCTCAATGAGACAATCATCTGGAATTGAAAGAACGCTTTTGATCAACACGACGGGCGATGGCTTGAGTGATTATTCGAGATGCGTCGCTTCAAAAACAAGACATAACGAGATCGTTCGGCTATATCAGGTGAGATGTAATTGTATCTCCTATGTCGATCATAAAAAGCTTTTTCTGGATGCGATTCTTTACATCTAGATCGACTATTCAGGATCATTTGATAATAGCGAACAGTTCACAATTGTACCTTTAGTTAAACAACATTCGTTCTTCTGATACATCTTTAGAGGCTAACGTATCTGAAGTCTCATTCTGAACGTTCTCATCTGAGTCTCAGGGTGAAATCAATAATTTGTACCGTTGAAGGTTACTTCAGTGCTTGGTATTTTTACGAATTTTACATGCGCGCGTTTGAAGTAGTTTAAATGCAATAAAATTAACATGTTACTAGGAGAAGTGTTCCTTATGCAGGTGTGATGCCCCTTCTGAGTTGCACAGCATCGTTGACTGGCAAAGATAATCTTAAGCAACGTTTTCTAGAAATATTTTCATTACTGGTCGTTTTAATCGGGGCAAATGTCTGCTACAGTCATGTTTGCACGAAGTAGTTGTTATTCTTAAGTATGAGATCTATTAGTTACATCAGTGAGCTAGATCCTTCACGCGGATCGGTTACCAGGCAAAATCTCAGTCGCATTATCTCTACCATTCCACTTGCACTAACTTAAATTTCCAATTTAAGTTCTCCTATATGTAACTAAGGATTTTTACATCCGTTTTTAAACACGTTAGTCAAATTCTTTCTGCAAGAAAAGCATCAACAGGCGCATGGCGCATTGTAATCATATATATATATATATGTTTATGCGACTATGTACATGCTCGTATCGAAAAAAAAAATGCTAGTATATTCCCTTCACAGAGCTGGCCTTGTTCAATACAATCAGTCCCAGGCCGATGTCGGTATTTACGTGCATAAGACGTAACTAAAATACAGGTGTCTCTTTTCAAGTTCTTCTATTCACGTACTAATCGAAGTAGCTGTTAGCCAACAGGAGGATTAAACGACCTTGAAATGTACAAGCAGAGCGTTATTATGAGCGTTGCAGTTTGTTTCTGTAAGTTACAAGTTAGCGTTTCAAGCAAAACCATGTGAGATTACACAGTGGATCCTTGTTAATTTTCTAGAGTTTTTCTCGTGCATGACTTCACGTTGTTAACTATGTGGAAAGTGTTCAGCGGCTCAGAGTCCATAAGGCTAGTATGCGCTCGTCCGGTTTTCTAGCTATCTTACATATCAACAACAAATCAACTTTGCTTGAATATTTATCCCCAACAAAACGCTTCCATATTTAAAGTACTCACTGAATAGCAAATTAACAAGGATTTTACACTATA